>NC_143396.1:43780461-44091884 GCF_052110815.1 Crocodylus siamensis
GGGATAAATTAGCCTGCAGGACAGGTACAGATGTTAAAAAATCTTGAGGAGAAATTGATCTAAGTTGCATGGTTTTCTGTAAATGGCCTAGGTTAGATTGGTAGTGAACAGAATGGTCATTCACTCACTGATGAGGTGGGCATGCAGGCTGTCTGCACTGGTCAAGGTCAGCAGATTGGGGGCATTCCCGCATACCTCCCAGCAGGCCTGATGGGCACTTGGGGCTAGAGGAGACAGTGGAAAACCTGGGCCACCTGGGCAGCCAGCCATGAGTAAGCATGCCCCCAACCCCCTGCCATGTAAACCTATGCCCCTCCTGTTCCTGAAGTTTCCAGCAGCATCTGACCATTTGCTCCAGCATAGATGCTTAGTGTCTCCCCACTCCCTTCTGCCCTAGTACGTTGGGACCCTTTAGCTGCAAGCCAGAAAAGCAGCACCCATGTTCTGGGTACCTGTGGGCATTGACCAAGCCACAAAAGTCACAGGATTGCCTCCATGTAGGCACTGTCCTGATGTTTTGATCCTTCCCGCTTGTATTGGATAATGCTCAGTAAAGGATGGCTCCATGCTGGGATCTAGGTGGAAGGGTGCCTGGCTCTGGCCACTGAGATGTGGTATGCAGGATTCAGGTTGTGGTCCATGGGGTTGCACTCATGTGCAGTGGCATGGCAGTCTCTGACTGGATGTGAAGGAGCCAGGGTTGGGCTCCATGTTAGGTCTGTGTGTACATGATGGGGTGCAAAGGCATAGCCCAGGGACACAGACATCCAGGCCCTGAGGGACATAGATGCCTTCTTTCCACCCCCCGCAACTTTCCACTTCCTGCCTGTAGCAAACATATGGCCAGAGGCAGGAAGCGGGGGCTATGGAAAAATTCTGTTCTGTCTCTGCTCTGGGAGAGCTTGGGGCAGGGCCCAATGGGCATTTGGCTGGAGCAGCCAATCATAGGCCAAATGCTAGCATGTCTTCCTGCAGCAGGGTGTTGTGGAGGGGGAGGGGCACAATGGAGCCTGGGAAGTCAGAGGACAGTGATCTACCTTGGATTGATATAGTACAGTACGGAAGTTTGATTAACCAGTCTAAACTAAATTGATTAAGTTTGCATCCACATCTATCCAGGTCTATCTTATACCGGGTTCCACCATTTTTAGACCAGTCTATGTGCATGAAACTTTTGTATTGTTATGAGTTTAGAGCAATTTCTGATCACTTAGACTGGTTTATGTGTGATGTCTGTACCTGGTCACAAAGGCTAAGCCCATGTATTTTGTGACTAAGTCATCTGATCATTGATTCCTTTTTTCTTCTAACAAGGACAAAGAAACTATGATGGAAGCATCTATTCTGAGGTGTCAGACTGATCAGAATTCAATATGTAGCAAAACTCCCAGTTTGTCTTTTTTTTTTTACTTATTTTTAAAATGCATTCCGTCCCCTTCCCCAACTTGTTCTGACTTTTTCTCTCCCTCTCTATTCGCTATAGATAAGGATAAGTAAGCTACAATGTAGGATAAGCTTTAACATTTTATTTTAGGTAGTAAGTTTTATTTTTCTCTCCCCTCTTTGCAAATAAGTTTCCTGCAATTTTAATAACAATACCCACTGCTTTATAAGTGATAATTGTTATGTTTGTACTGCTTTTATATTGTGTGATTACTGTTTTAGGCATAAGTTAGCATAAGACATGTCAAGTTTCCATTTTGTATGTCAAACCTCCATCTTGTATCCTCTGCCCAGGCATCCCCTGTGTTGCAACTGTATGGTTCATGTACCCTTCCCATGTAAATTGTTTCCTGGATGAATGAGAGTGATTGGGAATGATTGAAATGCAATGGTAGCAGGCCTCTACTGAATGGCCTGTAACAACCAGGCCATCACCTCGCATTGATTCATCCAGGAACCACAGACTTCACCCAGGAACAGAGACAAGAACCCAGTATTTGAAAGACAAAAGACCTGCAGAACCAGCAACTCTACCATTGTACCCCATCAATACAGACACCCAAAACTGCACATCCCCGTGTGCAGCACATATGCTCAGTATGCCAGGGCCTGACCCCGCTTGGGCATGCCTCCTGTCACTAGGGTCACACAAGGTCTGCCCCTATAAAAAGGGGCAGTGAAGACGGAACCAGTGGGACGCCCTGTCCATCTGGACCAGCACCATGCCATACCACCTATCCACTCAGAGGCCCTGCCGGCGACCCCCCTCTGGACAACACCTACTGGACAAAGACCTCTTTCCAGCCTGGATAGGTAGCTATCACCCTCCAGCCCCTCTTCAAACAAGGACTTGGACTCTGCTTCTCTTCCCTACCTGGACTCCAGCCCTTCCACTGAGTCTCTTTCTCCTGCTGCCATTGTGAGTGCTTGTGTGTGTGTGAGACAACCAATGACTTCATGGGGCTGTGTGGTATGTTGTCTGTTTAATAAAACTGTTATTTGGACCCCTAATTTGGGTTTTACTTTACTATGGTTTGGCCCTGCTCCAGTTGCTGCTCCTCACCCCTCTAACTTCTGTCTCATTTCTCCCTCTCCTGCTTCTGGCTCACTGCTACTTCCGAAACCTGTCCTAGGCTCCTTTCTGCCTCCAAACCCTCTGTTCCTTTGCCACTGTCTTATCCCCACTGCCTTTTCCTTTTCCCCTGAGCAACCAGGTTTCTGCCTCAGTTTCTTTCCTGGCTGTCTCCTTCTTGCCACCACTTATCTGCCCCCCCAATATCTCAGCTGTCTGCCTCAGTTTCCAGCCCCAGTCACCTTAAGTAACCCCAAGCCCCAGTTCCTCAGTCAGCTTCTCTGTAGTCCACCAGTTCTAATCCTGGTTCTGGCAACTTTTACTCCCTACACTTTAACTCTCTCTCTCACCTGACCCTTCCTCCAAGTATCCCAGATACACACTGTAACATCCAAGTTATGAATTTACCTGTGTGTATGTGTAGGTGGGCTGTACGTGTGTGAACTGGTGAGTGTGTGTGTGTGTGTATATGTCATTCTGTGCATGATATACAAATCAGTGATCTGTGTCTAACCTTTGGGGTGTATGTGCTTAAATTGGTGAAAGGTATGCATGTGCCTAGGCTGGTTTAGATGTGTGTGTGCCTGAGCTGGTAGTGTGTGTATGCACCTAATTGATTTGTGTGTTTGTATATGTACAATTGTGTTACACCTTCCTATCTAACAGCGCAATATTGAGATCCTGAGAGTTGGCCTGATCCCACAGGGCAACAAATGAGAATGAAAGCTTGTTTGTTTTCATTCAGTCACTATTTAAAAACCCATAAGGAACCTATGATAAGGTCAAATATACATCCTTCTATTATTCTAGTGGCCCTCTTGATACTACTGATATTAACGAAATCTTTAAGTGAAATCAAATTTACTATGAAAAATATCATTTGCCACATATATTTTCTGTTCTACGTTCCTCCACCATTGTCAAAAACCATAAGATTATAGGAAAGTAGAGTTGGAATGAATCTCATAAAGTCATCTAGCCCGGATGCCTGCTCAAGGCAGAATCATCAAGGCAGGCCTTGGGTTCCTTGATAATGACCCATGCTTTCGGGTGGGGGACTTGCTGGGGTGGGATGGGCTTCACCTCTCTCCTAAAGGTAGGCCTATTTTCTCTTCCAGGTTGGCTGATCTCGTATGGCGAGCTTTAAACTAGCATTGCCAGGGAAGGGGGCCACAGGAAGACAAGGAGACACCACCTGAGCAAGACAATTGACAAATGCAGGGTGTGCCCAGGTAAGACACAGGGATCCAAACAGTCTCCCAAATCAGGGGGTGGCACACGCAGCTAGGCAGGGCCTTAAATGCCTATATACCAATGCTCATAGTATGGGGAATAAACAGGAGGAACTCACCCTTAGAATAGTCAGTTCAGACCCAGACATAATAGGGCTTATAGAAACTTGGTGGGATTCATCCCACGACTTCCCAGTAAGCATTAGGGGCTACAGGCTTCACAGGCAGGATAGAGAAGGAAGGAAAGGTGGGGGTGTGGCACTCTATGTCAAGGAGAAATACACATCCTCTGCCAGAAAAATGGGGTCAGAGGGGCAAGCAGAAGTGCTCTGGGTCAAGGAACAAGGGGGCTGTGGGGAGAGGGATCTAATGGTGGGGGTCTACTACAGACCCCCCAGCCAAGGGGAGGAGCTGGACCGGGAATTTTCAGGCCAGCTTGCAGAGGCACTTAAGGCAAGGAATGTAGTTGTCTGGGTAATTTAAATCTCCCATGACATCTACTGGGAGGAACAGTCAGCCAGGTTGGACCATTCCAGGAGGTTCCTGGCTGAGATACAGGACCTCCACTTAATTCAAGAGGTGCACAGTCCCACCAGAGGAAATACCCTGTTGGACCTGGTCCTGGCCACAGGTGATGACCTGGTAAGGAGCCTCCAGATTCTTGATCAACTGGGTGATAGCGATCATAGCTTGCTGTAATTCACCATCCAGCTCAGGGTGTCAAGGGCTGCAGCAAGGCAGTAGCCCTAGACTTCAAGAGGGACAACTTCAATGAGTTGAGGAGATTAGTGGAAGAGGCACTGGGGTTCTCGAGAGCAGGAGAGCTCAGTGCCCAAGATGAATGGTTGCTCCTTAAGGAGACGATACTCACGGCCCAAGGGGTGACCATCCCAACAGGAAGCAAGGGGGGCAGGAGTGCCCGTAAGCCCCTCCAGGGTCACCAAGGGTGTGTGGGAATGCCTGATTGCCAAACAGGTGGTGTACAACCAGGGAAAGGGGGGTGCTATCTCCAAAGAGGAGTATACCTCCTCTGCTTGGGCCTGTAGGAGGGCTGTCAGGAAATCTAAGGCGGACATAGAGCTAGGATTTGCATCCAAAATCAACGATAACAAAAAGTCCTTTTTCAAATATATAGGGAGGATGAAGAAAGCACCGGGAAATGTGGGGCCCTTGCAAGATCCTCTGGGCAATCTGGCAGTTGTGCCAGAGAAGAAAGTAGACCTCTCTAATCAATTCTTCACCTTTGTTTTCTTGGGCAGGGACTGGGACTTTCTCATTGTGATGCAAGATCAACTCAAGGAGAATGCCTCCAGACCTCAGGTTGGGGAGGACCGGGTTAGAGAGCTTCTGGAGGGGCTGAACGTGTTCAAATCAGCGGGTCCAGATGCTCTCCACCCCAGCGTGTTGAGGGAGCTAGCAGGGGTTATTGCAGGGCCCTTGGAATGGCTTTACGAGTGCTCGTGGTGCTCAGGCCAGGTGTCAGATGATTGGAAGATAGCCAATGTGGTCCCCATCTTTAAAAAAGGGAGGAGGGAGGACCCGGGCAACTATAGGCCTGTCAGTCTTACCTCAATCCTAGGGAAACTCTTTTAGAAGATCATCATGGAGCACATCTGTGATGGGCCAGCCTCAGAGATGATGCTCAAGGACAACCAGCATGGTTTCATCAGGGGCAGGTCATGTCAGACCAACCTGATTGCCTTTTATGATCAGGTCACAAAAGCCTTAGATGCAGGTGTCACCGTGGATGTAGTCTTTCTGGACTTCAGCAAAGCCTTTGACACCGTCTCCCACCCTATCCTCATTAAATAATTGGGTGACTGTGGCATTGATGCCTACACAGTCAGACAGATTGCAGATTGGATGAAGAGTCGCACTAAGATGGTAGTGGTGGATGGGTCATATTCAACCTGGGGAGAAGTGGGCAAAGGAGTCCCCCAGGGCTTGGTCCTTGGGCTGGCACTGTTCAATTTCTTCTTCAGCGATTTGGATGATGGGGTGAAAAGCACCCTGTTTAAATTCACTGATGATACCAAAATTTGGGGTGAGGTGAGCACACTAGCAGGGAGGGAAAGACTGCAGCAAGACTTGGATAGGTTACAGAGGTGGGCTAGCAAAAACAGGATGCGCTTCAATACTGACAAATGCAGGGTGCTGCACTTGGGCAGTAGTAACCAGCAGCACACTTATAAGATAGGAAACTCCCTTCTTGAGAGCACAGAGGCAGAAAGGGATTTTGGAGTCTTACTGACTCCAAGATGAACATGGGCTGACAATGCGAGGTCACAGTTGACAGGGTTAACCGGACCTTGTCGTGCATCCACAGGTGCATCTCTAGCAGGGACAAGGAGGTGATCCTCCCCCTCTATGCGACACTGGTCAGGCCACAGCTGGAGTACTGTGTCCAGTTCTGTGTGCTCCACTTCAGGAGGGATGTGAACAACATTGAGAGGGTCCAGAGGAGGACCATGCGTATGATCTGGGGACAACAGGGCAGACCCTACAATGAGAGTCTGCGGGACCTGAACCTGTTCAGCCTTCACAAGAGAAGGCTGAGGGGGGACCTGGTGACCCTCTATTAACTCACTAGGGGGGGGACCAGAAGGGTTTGGGAGGGTTTGTTTCTCCTTGCACCCCCTGGCATAACAAGGAATAATGGCCACAAGTTGTTGGAAAGTAGGTTTAGATTAGACATCTGTAAGAACTACTTCACAGTTAGAGTGGTTAAGATCTGGAACCAACTTCCTAGGGAGGTGGTGCTGGCTCCTACCCTGGGGGTCTTTAAGAGGAGGCTTGATGCCTACCTAGCTGGAATCATTTGAGCTCAGTTTTTTCTCCTGCCCAGGCAGGGGGTTGGACTTGAAGATCTACAAGGTCCCTTCCGACCCGACTTCTATGATTCTATGATCCCTGACTAAAGCCATCTTAGCCAAGTGTCTCTCTAACCTGCTTTTGAAAAGTTCCATGGAAGAAGATTCCACAACCCCCCAAGTAGACTGTTCCAATGCTTAACCACCTTTATAGGCTAGGGAGAAAAATTACACATAACTGGTATAAGTGATTGGAAAGAAGTTCACACTGGTAAGACAACAGAAGTTCAGTGTACATAAGCTGCTTTCATAATGGCCAAAACCAGTTTAAGATAAACCTGGAACAATGTTGTTTCAGGCTTAATACTCCAGCTGCAGCTGCACCAATGTTGAGTAAAGTGGGAGAATCACTTCTTTGGATTTACTGGAGATGCATCGATTGATCCATGCCAGAATTTTATTGGCCCTAGTGGCTACTGTGACACATCTCCAGTAAATCCAAAAAAGTGATTCTCCCATTTTACTCAACAGTGGTGTGGCTGCAGCTGGAGTTTTGCATCCAATTCTGGGTGCTGCACTTCAACAAGGACCTGCTAAAGCTTGCGATGGTCCAGAGAAGGGCCACCCAAATGATCAGGGACTGGCATGGCAAGCCATATGAGGAGAGGCTGAAGGATCTCAGACTTTTCAGCCTAAAGAAAAACAGGCTGAGAGGGGACTTGATTGTGGCTTACCAGTATATCAGAGGCATACATCAGGGGCTCAGTGAACAACTGTTCACCAGAGCACCCTGAGGGAAAATTAGAAACAACATCCACAAACTCCTGGAAGATAGTTTCAGGCTGAACATTAGGAAAAACTTCTTTACAGCGAGGGTGTCTAGACTATGGAACAAGCTGCCCCCAGAGGTGGTGCAATCTTCTACCCTAGAGGTCTTCAGGAAAAAAACTGGATGGTCACCTGGCTGGTGCCGTGTGACCCAAAATGTCTTTCCTGCTCATGCAGTACTCGATGATCCTTCAGGGTCCCTTGCAGCCCTATGATTCTATGATTTAACTGATTTAGTTTAAATTGGTTTACTGAACTTCTGTGTCAGATCCCCTCTAGATTCAAGTTAACTCACAGTCAATCCCCCTGCATCCCAGAATGCTTTGTACTTCCTTCACAATAACTCCCCCACGCCACCCCCCAGCCAAGCAGGAGCATACAATTAACAGGGCCACTTCACGTATCTGGCTGCTTTTCCAGAATAAAAAGTGAAAGTCTATTCTTTTGCTTATGGGTTCAATCTATGCAGATTAGACTAACTTGAGAAGATTTAAACACTTCAGCTTTGGGCTTGTTTGACAGATATATTTAGTCATAGTTAGAAAGTTCTTTCTAATCTCGAATCTAATTTTCCACTACTGGAGTTGGACATTGGAGTCCTATTTTTATTAACTCTAGATTAGGGTCCAAAATTAGAAGTAATTGGGACGGTATAATGTAAATCCTGTTACACACAGGCACCTTCTTAATATATTTTCTGGGGATGGAAGCTAAGTTGTTTTCATATGTATTTCAAATGTTAATTTAAATGTTGTGCGAACTAACTTAACTACTTTATCTAATTCCTCTTGGTTTTCTGGAATATAAATTAAATCAATTTAGACACATTTAAATATTAGTAGAACAGCATGTCAGGTACTATGAGTAAACGAAGTCTGATCAGAAAAAAGTCTCTTAATATTAACTTTCAAAACCTTTTGCATCAGTTTTGAACTAATCCTAAGACTGCCTGAAATTATTTATATAATTAGACATCACTGCTACAAATTCTTTCTTCCTTGCTTCTTTCCTTGCTTCTACTTTGGACGCTTTGGTCTAGGCTTGCAGGGAGCCGCATGGGGTGAGGCTTCCTATTCCTTTTCTTTTCTGACTTACACCTATCTAAAGGTCTCTTGCTTTTGTTTATCTCTCTTTTGGATTTTTTTCTTGCATTTTCATAGTGTGTTTTCTTCTTTTTTCTGCTCTCTGTCGGTCCCTCCTTACTTCCAGTTTCTTTGTCTGTGAGTTGCTACTTTATAGCTTTGTTCTTACAGCTTTGTCCTTTTTCTTTCTTTCTTTCTTTTCTGCTTGTTTTTTTGCAGGGAGTTATCTTTTTCTATATCTTGCCTTCTATGGGGTACTCTCTCATGTCCTCCCTCCCCCCCCCCCCCCCGGACACTTAATTTTTTATTTTCATCTTTTTGGGCTGTATTCACAGACACTTTGTAGTTAATATACACAACTTTTTCTTCATTCCCTTAGCTTTGGCTTTTGAAATTAACCCTGTCCTAGCAGAAATGGCTACTCCTACTCCCAGCCACTGGTAGCTGGACTCTCAAGACCTCCCCCTTACCCATGGCTTTAAGTTTCACACCCCTCCCTATGTCAGGTCTGTGTAGGTATCGTAGCTGATCTCCTGGGACAGCATAACTTATGTTATGCAGGTTGTGTTAATTTGGTCCCAGTGATTTACCTGGGTGCTTCCACCTTGGTCAACAGGGTGTGCGGAGAGGGCCTGGACATCATGGGCATACACTATCTTGTCACGTCCCTAGACACCCAGGCAGTGAGGGTGGTGATTTCCAACATGACCCCACATGTGACCGACAGGGAGCTGGCCAAGGAACTCGATCCCTATGGGTTTCCTACGAGTCCCTTTCACTGACTCACAATCAGAAGCCAGGACCTGAAGCAGAAGCATGTCCTGTCTTTTTGAAGGCAGATTTTCATGCTCCTCAGAGAGGGCCCATGGTCTCTGCCTCACTCCTTGAACCTCACGTTCAATGGGCGGAGGTTTGTGATTTATTTTTCCTTGGGGGAGATCACATGTTTCCAGTGTGGTAGCTCTTTGCACCTAGCAGCCCAGTGCCCACGGGGGAGAGCAGCCAGAACATCAGTGACTGCAGTGATGCCGATGGATGGCGCATCCACTTCTTGGACACAGGCCCTGTCCAGTAAGGCCGGGAGCTCTTCCTGACTTCCTTTCACCCCTGTTCCATCTGAGGGGGCTGGGTCTCTGGCTTTAAAGCACCATCCAGTGGAGGGTCTGGGACTACTCCCCAGCCCTCTCCCCCACCCATTCCACATACGGTGACCACCCCCAGTGCAGAGGCCACACTAGGTGGAGGGGCTGATGCCTGCACTTGCCCCCTGCCTGCCCTGACCACGTTGGCCGAGGTAGCTGGGGTGGTTAGTGACTGTGGTGCTAAGGCCCTGTCAGATGATGGGGCTCAGGCCTCCTCCTGGCCACCCTCCACTGTGGCCTTGTCTGAAGTGGCTGGCCCTGGGAAGCTGGGCCAGGAGCAGTCCAGCCCATTTCATACAAAGGGTGGGCCATTTGTCACTTGGAAGAAGAAGAAAGAGAGGAAGGTGAAGGGGGCCTCTCAGGACACCTAATCCATGCTGGGACCCTTCGCTCCCAGTGCCAGGGGAAAGCCTGACCCTACTCCAGTTGTCATGCTGGTGACCCTATTGACCATGGGTGGGGATGACTTGAAGGTGCGGGGAGATGAAGGTGGGGGTCACCATCGCCTTGCCTGTCTCCCAGCTTCCAGAGTTGGGTAGCAGTGAAAGAGGTTGTCATGCTTCTGTCCAAGAAGGGAGACATTGGCTGCATTAAAAATTGGTGGCCAGTTTCCCTGCTGTGCGTGGACTACAAGATTCTGGCCAAAGTGCTGGCAACCTGCCTCCATACCATCATGGCCCCTGTCACTGGGCCTGAGCAGAGCTACTGCGTGCCGGGCAGGACCATCCAAAACAACCTGTTCCTGCTGCATGACCTACTCACAGCCAGTGAACTCTTTTGGCCTAAATTTTGGCCTCATCTCTCTGGATCAGGAGAAGGCCTTTGACCAGGTGTGCCATGCCTACCTCTTCCAAACCCTGGAGGCTTCAGGACCCTCTTCACTGGGGCTCTCTGAGTCTAGTACCAAGACACCTCCAGCCTGCTCAAGGTGAATGGCATGCTCTGCACCCTGTTCCTTGCATGCAAGGGCATCCATCAGTGATGTCCCCTATCGGGTATGCTCTATGCCCTGGCCATCAAGCCACTACTGCATGTGCTGTGGCACTGCCTGAATGGTGTGGCCTTGCTATCGGCCATGGGCCTGTCCATTGGCTGCCCACTCTGGCTGTCAGCATATGTGGATGACATGACCATCTTCCTTAACACCCTGGAAGATGTGTGAGCTCTGACAGATTGCCAGCAAGCCAATGAATGTGCCTTCTTGGCCTGTATCTACTGGGCCAAGAGTGATACCTTGCTGCTTGGTGCGTAAATCAGCGCAACCCCCCCCCATATTTTCCAGGGTGCCATGATGACCTCAAGGTCCTGGGCATGTTTCTGGGGCCACTGACCTTCATGGCATGCAACTGGGATGGCCTTGAGGAAGGGGTGGAGGCCTCTCTACAACAGTGGCACTGGTGCCTACCCAGCCTCTTCTACTGTGGATGTGTCCTCATCACAAACAACCGGGTGGCAGCAACACTCTGGCCATATTCAACCCACCACAGGACCTACTTGAGAGGCTCCAGTGCTTCCTGGTAGATTTTTTCTGGGATGGGCACCACTGGCTCCCATGAGCTGTCCTTTACCTACCTGTCACTAAATGGGGCCAGAGTCTGGTTGTCCTCATGAGCAAGGTGGCCACTTTCTGCCTGCAAGTCCTTCAGTGACTCCTCAATGGCGAGGAACACCTACCTTGAAAACAACTGGTGTGCTGGTTCTTGCAAAGAGTGGGGGCCCTTGGCCTTGACCAGGTGCTCTTCCTGCTGGACCTCGTGCTCCTGAACGGGGCAGTGCTTCTGACTTTCTACCACAGCATGGTGTGAGCCTGGCAGGCCACTTTCTCCCTCCAGTCCCAGGCCCAGCACCTTCAGTTCCTCCAGCTTCTGAGGGAGTCAATAGTGCACAAGCCAGCCCTGAGGCACCCTATGCCAAGCCTGACCTCTGCCAGCTTCACGGCCACCCTCATCCAAGTACGTGTCCTCCCCCTGAGACATCTCCTTGACCCCACTTAGTAGGCCTGGCTCTCACCTGAGGCCCTGAGCACTTAGCTAGGCATGTGCTCCATCCACAGTGTGGGCCATCTCCTGCCTGACATCCAGGCTGCTCTCCCACCAGAGGCAGCAGCCACATTGGATGACCATCTCTGGGCATGCCAGGTTCCCCACACAGCAGATGCCCCGATTGAGGATTTTCCAGCACTGCCAGTTACCCTGGCCATGGCCAGAGAGCTGTGAAGTAGGCCTGGCACCCTGCTGATGTTCCCTGCACCTCCTGGCAGTGACATAGTTTGCTCTGTTGCTTTTCTGTTGCATAGAAGCCTATATGCCTGGGTGGTTCACATCCACCACGCCCAGGTGCTGGCAGCTACCTCAATTCACTATTGCAAAGGTGCCTGGGGCTGCCAGATTCCCCACTGTGCCACCCAACTCAGCACACATTTTATAAGCCACCAACCACCAAGAAGACTGGTGACCTGCAGTGGCAGTTGCTGCATGGCATCCTAGCCACTGGCAGGTTTGCATCCCATTTTGGCCTAGCCAGCTCAACAGCCTGCCCCTTCTGTCCCAGGGGCATTGAGAACTTCTTCATACCTTCCTTGATTGTCCTTGCCTACAGCTGCTCTTTGTTGCCCTTGAGCTGCTGCGGTGAGTGCTGGGCAGAAGCCCCTTGGAAATCACTTATGTGTGCTCCTACCCGTACTGGGTGGCTGAGCAGGGTGCCGTCTGCTTGGCCAACTTTCTACTGTGTCAGGCCAAGATGGCAGTCCTCAAGAGCCACCACAACTAGCTTGCCAGAACTGGCTCAGATGATGCCCTACAGCTTCTTGGCCTCCTAGTGTGGGTTTGCCTCTTGCTGGAGTTTGGGCACGCTGTGCTCCAGTGGGCAGTGCCCACCTTTGAGGCACGCTGGGATTTTGAGGGAGCACTGTGCCATGTGGAGGATGGCCACCTTCAGTTCAAGTTCACTGTCATAGATGGAACATGGGTGAAGAATTTGGATTTGATATTTTTATATAGCAAGCTAAAAAACACAAAAAGACAGAAAAGGTATGGCAAACCGCTAACAGAAGTGTTTCATAGTTTCATAGTTGGTAGGGTCAGAAGGTACCTGAGCAGATCATCAAGTCTGACCCCCTGTCATGGGCAGGAAATAATGCTGGGGTCAAATGATCCCATCAAGGTGTCTATCTAGCCTTCTTTTAAAGACCTCCAGGGTAGGAGTGAACACCTAGCCACCCTGACTGTGAAGTAGTACCTCCTGATATCTAGTCTGAATCTACTCTCCATCAGCACAGAGGCAGAAAAGAATCTATATATTGCTATATGAAACCTGTTACAGATTAAGAAACCAAATCTGCAGCTTTTAAGAATATATGAAACGCAGGCACATCTAGTCTAAGGAAACTGATAAAAGTATTTTTTTCAAGAATAGTACCTATTTTTTTTCTGTTGATTAAGAAAGTCCAGATTACAGATACCTATCACACTTCTTAGGATAGATATTTAAGATACTTTTTACTATAGCACATGGATTTTTTGCTCAAAAGCAGTAACCAATGCCCATTGTACAAATGTGGAAAACAAGAATTAAAAATTAAGAGAAATAGATCCATTTAGATCTTTTAGATCCTTTCTTAGATAAATAGACCCTTTGTTAGATAAATACATGAATGCTTTATGGAAAGATGAACCAAGAGGGATTGCTTAATTAAAAATGATCATGTGTAAATACTTTATAATACTAATTTGTGTACTTCCTGGGCATGTCTACACATCCATTTAAGGGTGCCTAAATTTAAGGTACATGAGCTTAGTGCTCATTAAGTGGGTTTAGGTAGGTATCTACACGTGCAGGCATTACAGCACATTAACACTGTTTGTGGACTGACTTGGGACTGAAGTTAGTCCCAAATTGGTCCACACACAGTGTTAATACACTTTAACGCATCTACATGTGTGTTAATGTGCTTGAACTATTCAGGCCTAAATTTGATACCTACCTAACTAGGTAGGATAGGACCAGATTGTGTGCAGCTGAGATCAGCAGTATCATTTTCATTTCATAAAAGAGGCACAGAAAATGGATATGCAGATATCAAATTCAGGTGTAAATAGTCAAAATTTGACATTTTTAATGTAAATTAAGGGTGTGCACATGTAGACGTGCACCCTTAATGTACATTAACCCAAATTAATGTGCATTAAATTGTTACATACAGACGTGCCCCCTGTAACCTATAATTGTGACTGCCGTGGCTCTACTGGATTCCATTGGTTTATATCTCTGACACCTTCCCTTTTGCTGCTTATATGAAAAAATAACTCAGACAGCAAAGAATTCTGCATACCTTTAATAAAGGAGGTAATAAACGAGATTAAAAAACCAGGACATGAAGAAATAGCAAAGCAGATTATTTCTTTTTAGTTTCTTTATCCTTCTTAGCTCTTCTACTACTAGGTAGGTTAGGACCAGATTGTGTGCAGCTGAGATCAGCAGTATCATTTTCATTTCATAAAAGAGGCACAGAAAATGGATATGTTTCTTCTGATTATATTCTTTTAGCTACAAAAGTCATGTTGTAGATTCTGCTGAGCCGCAGAGAAAAAAAGAGAGTTGTCTGTGTATCTATGTCTGTGCACATGTGCATGTATGTTATTTTATAATATAAATCTCAGGACATATTTATGTTTATAGTGGAAGACCAGTCTAGTCTTCCTTCCTGTGTCTAGAATTCTCTTCACTCACAGTCATGATATTTTTCCTAGTATAAACCTCTTATGTCATACTAAAAACATTTCTACTTATTTTTTGCTTTCATTCTTCAAAATCATACAGTTTGATATTATTTATATTTATTTCATTCGAAGGCTTCACTGCTAGTCTTTTGGCTAATTATAAAATGAGGTTCAGAGCAACTGTAAATACAATAGGTCATGGCCACAACCTCATTATTAAAATCTAAATTTGGTTCATATACTTCATTACTAGTGTGATTTATGTAATGGTGACTATAGGAACCACAGAAAATATAACTAAGATCAGCGACACTTAAAATACATGATATAGCATTACATTCTATTCTAAAACATCTGAGTTCTATTTTTTCTCAGCTACACATGTGAACAACAAATAAAGAAGCAGAAAATAATTCTAACAGTAACCCTGCTACATGATCTTTCAATTGCTGTTCTAAAGCATTAAAGTATTGTATAGCATTTTTGTGAGCTTTTAAATAGTCATCACATTCCTCTTCAGCTGAGGTTGCATTACTGTGAATAGGTGAATATATGCTATTGTCGTTTCTCTTGAGTCAAGAATGATGGTGCCATAGTGATTCAAGCATAGTGGATGCCCAGATGACTGCAGAGGCCTATACACAATACGCATCTTCTGTTGCTCAGTTCACAGTCCAATTCATTGCATGAGTTGATTTGCTTCTCCTGCCACTAGTGCTGGTGCTCTCACTTCAGTCTTTACTTTGCATGCTTCTCCTGCCTAAAGGTGTGTATTATTACCTATTTATAAAATGGCATATACATTCCCACAACTTGGCTCTCCATTACTATCTATTTATAGCTAATGGTAGGAAAGATTTAGACTGTAGGTTGTACTCAAAAAAACAAGGGGTGATTTGATGAAGACAGCAGGGAAGCAGTAGAAGATTGATGTGCAGCAAAGACTACATGCAGTCAGAGTGAGTCTTAAGGTTGAAGAATATGATGCAGTGAAAAGAAATGCCAAGGAACTAACATGACAATAAAAATGCAGTATTTCTGCCTTTGGAAGAGAAAATACAGCAGGAGTTGTACAAGAGAATCACTTAATAGGAGAGAGGATACCAGCTGCAAGTAAATTTGAGAAAGGAAAACAAATGGCATATTTTTGTTATGAAGAATATAAGAGAGTGCTTTCAGGAGTTCTTTAATCATAAGAATAATATACCATTATCAAAAGCACTTTATTTTCAGCTGGCTCTTTGTCAAAGAACTAAATTCAAGGAACATGTAGAAAACCCAAGGACAATAAGGCATCAGTTAGGTGCTGATGACATTCCCCCTTCTTGAGGAAAACTGGAGAATATAGTTACAGTCCTCCACATGGATGGAAGAAGACTCTTATATACCTATTTTGAAGAAAGGGTAACAAAATGAGATATCAGAGCTACCTCATAATTTTGTCTCATAATATCCTGGCTCAAATAGACTTACATAGAAGAGATAGTAAGGGATCTATCAGTATGCATTTCCCAGGACCACTATGATAAAATATATTCAGTTACTTCAGCTTCTTGAGATAATATTAGAATCTGCTCATGATAAATGTATTTTTTTTTCAGAAAGTATATTTCAAGATATTTTAAGATGGTGTTTTGGCTACATGGAAAATGAAAAATTTGGAAAACCTGATAAAAATGTTAGAATAATGCAGTGTGTGTTTTAAGCAAAAAATAAAATAGAAGGAGAAAATGAAAATTCTGACACCCATGTAGAATTAAGGCAGAGAGATGGGTTCTTCTTGATTTCCTGTAATTTGGTCATGGAAAAAGTGGAATTATCATTGTATAATTTTCAGATTGAGGTAAATATGAATGGATTGTTCTGTTGAACCCGAACATGGGAGGGGATTGAATCCTGGTTTTACTAGGCCCTCAAAAGGGGTGACCAAAAAGCGTTAGATTAGCCAAGCTGACCAGCAATGCTTGTTAGGATGCTCAGCTTGGTTTTCTCAGTATATAGGTACAACAACAATAAAGTTAAGATAAAACATAAGTGAATTTATTAATAACAAACATAAGGGCCAGGGACAGATATTACACATAAACCAGTTAAATGATCAGAAACTGGTTTAAACCTGTAACAGAATAGACATTCAGTGCACGTAAACCAGTTTGAAAATGGACAAAATCAGTCTGAGAAAAACCTGGGTGAATGTAGTATCAGACTTAACTGATTTGGCTGAAACCAGTTTATGGCAATGTTTGTCCCAGACCCCTTGCTGGTTTAAGTTAAATCAGAGATCCCCAGCATCCTGTCTGGGCTAGGTTCTGCTCCAGAAAGCTGGAGCAGAACTAGGCTGGCCCCTCCCCTCTGCTCTCTAGCTGAAGCAGAGGTGGGACATGGCCAGTCTCAGGCCTACCATGGGCCCTGAGGCAAATTCATCCCTCCGTCCCCTCCCCCCCACACTAGCAAACCCTGAAAACTTCCATGGCTTTCCTGCAGCCCAGCAGAGAAAGAATTAATTCCTCCCTCTGTCCATCTTGCCTGCAGCCAGGGATGGGTTTAATTCCACAGCAGTCCAGGGTGGGGGAAAGAGGCAAAGTAGTCCCATGTAAGCCCAGAGCTAAGACCTGCAGGACCATACTGAGAGGTGGGAGGTCTTGTCAAAGAACTGACAATCATCACACATATGTGTTGGAGATGAAGTTAAGGGTAATTACAGACAGCATCTGGCTGGAAGTTGCAGACTAAAGAATGCAGACAGCTATATATACATTATAAAGCAGAACCTGTGAAATGTAAACAAAGCCTTTCTAAATGCCTGGCTGTAAGGAGACACTCTGCCCTAAGGATTAGTAAGATTTATGCAAAGATTTCTCCTCTTCCTGCTTTACTTTTTAAGCTAAACTAAATTGTGTTTGCTGTGTTTTACAGGACTGCATCTTAGCTTAGTATACAGAAGCAGGGAGGGAGAGTCAAAAACTCTGTATCATCAACAGATTCATGCTATACACACCCCCTGCCCCTTACCTCAGAATGATAGCCTAAGGCTGCAGGCTGGCAACACTCCTGTCTCTTGAGCAGCAAGCAGGGAAAAGCCTGGGACTGCAGGCAAGGTGGGAGTTTACACCTCCTCCTAATCAGAGCCCTGCTGGAGCCTGGCCGCGTTCCCTCCTCTCAACTCTGGAAGGACAGGAAGGGCTTCTCTAGCACCCTCTAGCTTCCAGCCTGAGCCACTGCAGACATGTGCCTGAATTTCCTCAGTCCAGGGTGATTGTCTGTATGGTTGGGAACTGGTTCAGCCCAGCCAGGTTAGACTAAACTAGAAATACTGAATCAATTCAGGCTCAGGCTTTTTGAATGTCTTTCCCTAGACCAAAGGGAGTGAAAACAACAACAATGGATTCTGAAACAATACAGAACAAACAAAGATGGTATAAAGACAGTATGGACAATACATTACCAACAAGGATAAATGTGACTGGATGCCAGGTCTACATACTCTTAAAAGAAGAAACAGGATCTAGGGCCAAAAGTGGAGCAACATGCCAATAAGAAGAGCGCCACTCTTCATAGGCAAACAGAAATCAGGAAATCCAAGGAAGTCCTTGTGTGGTCTGACTACTCTCACAGAAATCCCACAAGCAAGAATACAGATTCACGGACATGTCACACACATGGACCCAAACTTGCTCTCTCAGATGCATCAGCTCAGTTCTGGATGATCTAGCCACTCTCACAGAGCTCCCAGTGTGCACAGAGACACCTCTGCAGTGTACGTTTATACATTCTGTCACTGTCATCATTCCATTCTTTCCTGACCAATTACCTTGGGTTTTCATCTGTCTATCACTCTCATCATCAATCATCTCCATTTTCTGTTGAATACACTTCTGTCAATCAAAGCTGTTGCTCACATTTATCTCAGAATTATGACCTTGTTTTCCCACCACTTAAATGATGGGACTGAAGTGATATCGCATTTACAGGTACATCTGCACATGCTCACCACCCTTAAGTGGTTCAAAAGTTCATGGCTTGCAGAGAGTTCTTGAACTAGTCAACACTGTGGATGTACATAACTCAACATAACATCAGCAGTGTCAAACAATCGGGTATACAGTATCACATTTTTTTTTGACATTGTGGTGATGACCTGACCCAATGAATCTTGAACAAACATTGACCAGAGACTTGGAGAGAGCAGCAAGGAGACTTAACATCAGTTAAGATAAAATCAAGCATGTGGTTATAATCCAACAAAGAGTTTATATAAAAGTTTATTTAGTAGTTAACAATCATAGATATTTAAAATTAAGTAATTTAAATACATACTAAGGATCATTCATTATAATTAATAAATTAATGAAGGAGGAAATTAAAGAAGAGCAGGAAAAATTTCACTGAAAAAAAAAAGCTACAAGCTACTGAGAAATATACGGAAGATATTTAAGACCACTTCAAGGACCAGTTTTATGTGAATGTGAGAGCTGAGTACTTACTAAGATGCAAGAAAGATGCGTAAGTACCACTGAAAATAAAATATTGAAATAATTTTTGGTCAAGTGGGAGAATAAATTGAAGAGTAGAATATTTAATATAGAACTGTAGGAGGTCTACTAAGAATTAAATATTGTAAATATAGTGGGCAATAGACGTAGCTGAAATGACAGAATACAGATCAGCTCACTGCTTCTGGATGTCACCTTGTAGGTTCAAGTGTGGTTGAACAGGAATAAACCCAAAGAACTATTGTCTTCAGAGCCTGAAGACCTGCATTAAGAGAGAAAATATTTTTTCTCTCTTCCTGCTGAGAGTAGGAAACAGATCAATGGCTTGAAGTTGCAGCAAAGTAAGCTTAGATTGGCTATTGGAGTCGGGGGGAACAACTTCATTGTTAGATCAGTGAGGCAATGGAATAGAATGCCTAGAGAACTTGTGGCATCGTCATCATATTCAAGGGATTGTTAGACAGGCTTTGGTTAGGGATGATCTAGGCATATCTATGCCTGTGTTCTACTATGGGTACTCTTTGCAGGCTGTCACATGGGAAGGATTTTTTCCTCCTTCCTTCTATGTTTATGTTGTAGGTTGGCTGCACACTTCACAGCTTCTGCTGAGATTCCCAGTGTTTCCTAGCTAGAGGGTCTTGCCTCTTAACTTAAGGTCAGACCAGTTGCTGTATTTAGGGTCAGGAAGGAAGTTTACCCCATGATCAGATAGGTACAGACTGCAGAGATGTTTGCCTTCCTCAGCAGTGCAGGGCATGGCCTTCTTTCTTGAATCTCTCAAGCATATTTTAAGAATTTGGCAGCAGCAGGACATTGGGTGCTAGTTTCCCTGCTTTACCTGTGGCAAATTAAGATGTTAGTTCCTGTGGTTGTGTCAAAGTTGACTATGTAATTTTGCTAAATCGTTAGACAATAGATTTGTATAGGCTGGTTTGGATAGGCAACATCCTGCCCCACAAAGTTGGTTAAGCTAAATGACCTCTAGAGGTCTCTTCCAGTGCTAATTCTCTATGGTTGTCATATATTTCTTGAAGTCTCGGTGGAGTTTGGTGCATTAGGATTAGTAGCTTATGTCCAGCAGAACTTCAAAATTCTTCTGATTATAAAACATAAATCTATTTGCTATTGGGTATATTGTTCTAAGTAATTCTTTAATAACACAGTGACTTTCAGCAGTATTGATTGATAGGAAAAGCAATGTGAATTTCTATATTTAGCTAGTTTCATTACTCGGCAGTTGCTTTCCAGATCTGGAGTTTCCATCTTCAATTTTCAAACATTATATATTTCCCTCTTGCTTTTTAAGTACTATATTTAGAGTTGGCAATTTTGTAAAATCTATAAAGTGTGTAAAAAATAAAAAGCAGTATGCAATCTGGTGTTCTGCCAGCATTTTATCACTGAGCAGTACTACATCATCAAAGTCACATCATTTGGATGATGCATTACACTAAATAAACCATAAGTGTGACTGTACGGATGTGTTTGTGTAACACAATATATCATCACAATAGTATCACTTTAATAATTTATCAGGCAATTCATCACTAAAGCGATGTTGCTGTGATGCTGTAATGCCAGCAAGAATGCATCACTCAAAACTAAGTGCCTATTATTATTAATTATTAAAAATATTATTTCTATAGCAGAAATGTATGTAGAGTATGGACTAACAAAGACAGGTAGTGGAGATAAGAGTGCTTTTGGTTCCTTCCCAGACTTAGTAACATTACACTATAGCTTCTGAAAACTAAAGAGAAATTAGAACGTGATATCGAATATATTTCAAAACACAACGTTCACAACATTTCAAAATACAGAACATGGTCAGGATTGAAAAACTTCAACTGTCTTCATAAATATTTCAGCTACTATTTTAACATTATTTCAATGTTACCTTTATCATTGATTGAAAGAGGAAGACAACTATAAGTATATTCAACTATTTTTTTTTAAATATTTCAGAAGAAAGATAAATTTACATATAAAACTCAACTCATTAATTCAAAATTGTACAAACTCATGTCATTTAGAGCCAAATGTGGTCCCACTTCCATCCACTAAACTGCATATGTTTCTTTCATATACCGCTAAAAATCATGGGCAGATGTTCCAAAAAGACACAAGTACAGAAATGTAATGAAGAGTTTGATATAAGCTTTGCAAGAAGAGATGAATTCTTTCATAAAATGGGTGGGAAGCTGTTTGTCTTAAAGTTTTTTATGGCTCAGGTGCCACTGCTCAATTGAAACATGTTTGCTTTCCCTTTCATCTTCTTCATGATCTTGGCTAAAAATGTCTGAATTTGTCTCAAAATATAGTAATCAATAGAGGAATTACAGGAGCTATAAAGAAAAGAGCAGAAGAAAGAGATTTGATTAAATGAGTACAGTGAAATATTTAAGAGTTTATAATTGTGCATAATTTAGTTCAATGACAATTAAATATCAATAGAGTTCATTACAGAGGCTCTGCACACTAATACTTATATAGATACTAATAATAAACTTAACACTGACACTAATAATTTATTTCCTTTTTTCCCCCTCAGAAATGGCAGGCTAAATTGCAAAGATACCGTGGATAAATATTCTAGCTAAGAATCAAATTGTGCATTCATGAAAAGATCCTTTTTCTTATAAGCAGTGACTATAAAACATCTGTAGTCAGGATCCCTCCCATAATAATTAATATTTGATTTGACATATATCATTACACCATGTGTTACTTCAGGGCTGCCAGGCATTCATCACATTATTTCATTGTGAGTTACATTTTTTGTCCATTTACATTTGCTGCTTTGATCCATTCTTTATTATTGAATATTGGCTTATATTTAAATATAATTTAATTATAGTTCAGATTTGATCCTTCTCTTTCAGTGTTAAATATTTAAACCCATTTACTTCAAAGGTCTTTTATTTCCTTAGGACAATTTTATTTATCTTTTTTTATCCAATATAAGATTTGAAACATATTTAAATGCTAGTTTTGTATGTGTTTTAATCTAATTTTAACTGAACATGACAAGTGATTCCTTGGGTTATGTATAGATTGAGAATGGTTAACCCAGTCAAGGAAAGGGTTAAACTGATCTGGTGAATATTACTGAGTTAACACCCCCACCCATGGACCCATCAACTCCTTCCTCCTGCCCCAACACAGACCTGACAGCACCCACGCCTTCATCTTGCCAGCCCCAGCCCACACCCCAAATTAGTTAACTTGGGTTGCTTGCACCACTCTCAGCAGTGGTGAATGTCTACACATGCTGCTCCCAGACTAGGTTTAGGCAGCTTAAAGTAAGCCACCTAAACCTAGAATAGGAGCAGTGGGAGCCAAGCTTACCACTTGCTGGTACAGGAGGGACCTGTAATCATGATCCTAGGCTCCCCCTGCTCTGGCAATATGGAGTGATGGGATCTGTTGCTTGATCCTACAATCACATCTCCTGCCATATGTGGGTGCCGTGACAGGAAGCACAGTTGTTGGGATTGCACATAAGATCCCATCATGCCTTTAAATTTGCTTTTAATTTAACCTGCCTTTAATTTCATATTTGACAGCCACAGCAATAACTACAATGGAATGTAAATAAGTTAGCTTAGGTATGGGAAGTAACCTAGTCCTAGCAGCATTGTAGCAGTACAAACAAATAGTCCCTTTAAATCCAATGAATCCCTAAACTAGGCTGTATGTGCCAGGTGTGAGAAGAATTATAAGTGTGACTGATCAGAAGTGTTGAAGCAATTAATACACCTAATTCTGCTACATGATTCTGCCATAAATATTCTTGTGAGTCATCTCTTTCATCCCAAATAATGCCACCGAATCCCACAAATAAGAAATACCATGTATGAGAGAGAGGAATTCCTTCCCTCCCCTACAACATATATTTATTATTTGGGCAAAGATTTGTACAACGTCTTTCTCAGTTTTTCTTGTTGAAGTGTTCCACTTTGTATAAATCAATAAAGAATAACTGGATCAAGGATCTGAATTTGGTACTTTTGCACCCAAGATGAGTTTTCTAGCCACCATTCTCTGCCTCTCTTCCACCCACATCACATTTCACAGCTTTGACTAGTGAACCTGAGATAAATGGATCATGAAGTACCCAATAGGCTTTTGGTTTGGACACTGTCATAGAATGCGGGTGCCTAAGTTCATTCCTCCAGAGGATAAAAGACATTTGAAAATAAGTTTCTGAACTCCCAGGTGAGCCTTCTAACCACTATACTCGCAAGTTCAGGCTGGCAGATACACACTACACACAGCACTTATGGAAATCTTTTCTACAAGACCTACCTGACATGTTTAAGGAATGTCAATAGTATTAGTTCATAAGTAAGCCAATGAGTATAGTGAGTATGCTGCAGGGTTCCAAGAAGCTCAATAGTATTAAGGTTAGGCAGTTTAGTGGTTCCCCACTGTTAGAAATGTAGGTGCATACTGCAATCTGCAGGAACTTAGCAGTTTCAAAGATGTCATTGATATCTAAATGTTGGAATTGGGGCCATGTCACATCTTATTCTGTGAGCCACACAAATGTTGCTTGGTGCTAGAGCTAGCTTGGGTTTGGAGCTGTCACACTTCACGCCAGCAGGGATAAGAATTATACTTCCCCTCCCCCATTCCAGACCTTGCCTATGCCCCCTTCCCTCTGCATCTCCCCTACTTCTCCATACCTTGGGGTTCCCTGCTGCCTCCCTCCACCCTGGGCCATTATTACTTGTGGCTGCCTATGCTGTCTGCCCCAGGGGAGTGGGTAGGGAAGGATTAACCTGTTTTTCCAGGCATAACTTCTGCCCCATTGCTGCAATTCTGGCCCAAAGATCAGCAGCTGCAGCAGTGGCTAGGCAGGCAGGTTAACCCTTTCCTTACTGCTCCCTAGGCAGCCGTGACTGGGGGAGAAAGGAAGGGGGGGCAGCGAGTGGGGATCTGGGGTGCTAGAAAAGGGGGGGCAGTGGGTCCAATATGGGCCACTGGGAGAGCAGGGTTAGGTGGGGTATTTATACTGAGGTGTAATCTACAGAAGCTACACTTTAGTGCAACATGAGCTTGGTAACATGGATCTTAGGGCCTGGTTACATGGGAATTTGGGTGGCTACTGGACTTCTTAAACCCTATATTGTCCACACATTCACCCCTTAGAGTGATGTTAAGCACTTGTTATGCAGCTCAAAGTTATGCCACTCCAAAGCAGGATTACTTCTGATCTTCAATACACAGTTCATGTTCCATTAAGGTGTGGCCACTCCCCACAGATGCGTTGCCTGAGCTGAAGTCTTCTTAAATGCCAGGGTCTCTTACCCATGCCTGTAGAGCAGGCATAGATGCATGTCCTGGTTGGCCAGCCTTTTAATGGAACTCACAGCTACAGCTCCTAGTCCTGCCCCTGGTCCCCAGACTTCTAGTGCCCAGCCTGTGCAGGTCAAAGCCCTTCTCATCAGGCCTCTAGTACAAACTGTGCAGGTGGGAGACAGAGAAGGTTTCTAGGTTAAGGGTTTGACTCTTCCAAATTCCAAGCTAACACCAACACCGATTAACATTTGTGTGGCACACAACTTAATATGTGCATACAAAAGTGTAGCTCCTGGATCTAATTCGTGGTGCTTCACTGAAAGTGCCATGAGTGAGACTGATCCTCCCAGCCCAATGGATGTTAGCTGTTGGGTCTGGAGGATCAGGGATCAAGCTTCAGTGCAGAGGTGATCCAGTGAGACAGAATGTTGGCAGCCTCTTCCCCAGGCCCTTTCACCCCCAACGCCTCCTCAGTTCCAGTGCCGTCTCAGGATGGGAGGGGGGAATAGGAAGGGGAGGAAACTCAGACTGGTGTTTTCCCAAACCACACTACATTGGGGGTTGGAGGACTGGACCTCTCCTGAGGGGGCAGGGGCTAAGATGGGCTGGACTGCAGCATCCCAGCTGTTGAAGCACACACAAGTTAATGAAGGCACACTGCTTTTGACCACCTTCATTTGAACCCTCATGCATTGAGGCTTAATTTGTGGCATAATCAGAGCACTCTGCAGCTGTGCACTTCTGTTAGGGTATGCCTGTAGAGTGCTGCCAAGGGGCTGATTGCACAACAAACGTAATTTCTGTCTGTGCCTAAGGTGTAACAAGACCTACAGATAATACTGGAGTGGTTTAATTTTAAGCTGCAAAAAAGTGCATAAAACAAAAGTCAGGTGTTAAGGTGTAAACAATCAAGGGGTTAAAAGATCCAGAAGCTGCCAAAATGACTGTGTAACAACTGGACTACTGGAATGGGAGTTAAATATCTACGTTCTTTTGACTTATCTCTAAGAAAAGGTTAAACAAGGAGGATATAGACAAATATACAACAATACTGAACCAAAAGAGGGGTGGGGATTCCATGAGCCTACTGATCTGTGGTAATTACTTCATGTGTCTGCTCTGTCCCATGGTAAGTAGAATCTTAGGCCATGTGTAGACGAAACAAGAGACATGTGTGCATGACACTAAATACTTTTGTGTCACTTTAATGGCATTGGCTTTTGTATGCATTGGTAGCATATTGTGCATTAATTCCAGCCGCTGAAGGAAATTTGGCAGTATAATGCACCTTAAATGACTTAGCGTGCAGCAAACAAAACTCCTCCAAGGAGTTTTAGTTTGCTGCCCCTAAAGCCATGGAGTGAAGCACCGGGTTCCATACAAATCCACAGCTCTGCAGGAAGCCCTGCTGTAGGCAGTCTAACAGCAGCCCAGGAAAGCAGCTTTATTCAAGAAAAGTGGGAAGCCTCTGATCTTGTTTTTTTCCTTCCCCCCCACCAGAGCCTGCCTGCCTGAGCTGCTCAGGGGCTGATGCATCCCTCCATGCCTGTGGTGCCCCCCTGGGACCACCTGAGCCAGGTGCCTGTGAGCAGGTGCTGCCTGGGGCAGGGGCACCACTGCCATGGAGGGAAGCACCAGACCCTCCCTGCCCCACAGCCGAGGGACTGCTTGGCCCACCAGCAGCTTCCCCTCCACTCCCTGTTGGAGAGGCAGATAAGTCAGCAGGATGTGTGCACAATATGGGGGTTTAATCAGCCCTAATTGAAGTGGTGTTTTAATTTATGACCCTTGTTTCGTCTACACATGCCCTTAAGTCTCATACTTTATTTTCCACTTAGAACAATAATGTACACTGATCCATTCACTGACGATCAGTGCAGGCAAGATAATCTCCCTCCTTGCCCAAACTTTTATTTCAATATAAGCAGATTATTTTTCCACACCCAAATTATAAAGCAGATATAAGTGATTAAATTCACATTTCCTTAGCCTTTAGCTGGTACCTTAACTGAAGAATCATCCTTTGTTCTTGGTAAGTTTGCAGGTATTTGCACACTTAACAGTGTTAATATTCTATGTCAACTTTAAAAAGAACCCATGGCACCCCAGAATGTTGTGGCACCCTAACTGAGAATAATCACTATCCTAAATGGTTTCCTCTATTTCATTTCCAGCTTCTTACTCAGAAACCCTAACAACATTTTTGAGATAATGAAAATAATCAATAAATTGTATTTTTATATGAATAATATTTTTAAGAAGTGAAATGTTAGCAGGAGGTACCTTATGAAACAGCTGAAACAAAAAGAAAATTATAGACTGATATTGCTACAAATCATTGCTACATGTTAATTTGCAAGTGTCATTTTGCAGTTGAGCAGTACTGTTTATTTGGTTAAGGTATGAGATGGTTAATCATGATACATGTGTTCTCATCACTTTTTGAGTAGCCCTTTTGTGTGACTCAGATTTTCCATCTGTATAATGTATGCAATAATGCTTGCATCCCCAGGTTGTTTTAAATCTTAATTCATAAGTATGAGTAAAGTGAAATTCTGAAATCCTGTGATGGAAGAAAATATTGAAAAGCAAATTAATATTATAGTATGTGTCTTAATGAGGAGTATTTAATGGCGCATATTTTAAATATCTGCATCCTCTCATGCAATTTGATATTAATAAGAAATAATGATGAGATGATTAAATGCTAATATTAATTAGAAAGGAGTAGGATGGACAGTTATAATGATTACATCTAGAGGAAATGAAAAACTAAAGATCTTTAATGAAATAAATGATGAGCAGCAAAGATAGGGAGTTCATGTAAACTGGCTGAAAATACACAAATAGAAAGAAAATTCTAGTGTGCTATTTTGTTTGCCAAATATTGTTTAAAGCTGATGATAAATATATTTCAAACAGGTGAATTTAATGGAATTTGCAGTTTTATGAAACTTGAAATATTTTTGGAGTTCAGAGGTTTTTCAGAGTTCCCAGAATTCAGGTTTGAGAAATATTGTTTCTTTTTATGTCATTTTTAAGAGGTTGATATGAATTATGCCTCCATGAATTTATTTATTTTCATAAGCCTTTTTTTATTTCCTTAGCTTCTGTCCTCCTCCTTTTTCCTCTAGTTCTTCTTTCCATATGTTTAAATGAGAGTCATAAGGCAAAACCAGAGCCAAAACATCATAGAGCAAAGGAGGAGGATAAACCAGCAATACTTCAGTGCCTTAAGTTTGCATATCTATATTTAAGTCTTCATTTTGCCTACTCTCTGTGTGTTTCTATGGGTGTGTCCACACACGCAAGCATATGCACTTGCACCAGCTCCAATAGAAGCAGTGGAAATTTGAGCTGGGGTTTTTTGCCAAATGGCTCTGGCAGGGGCTAACACCACGCCCCCCGCAAGGCCCACATGCGCCACCTGGCCCCACCCTCCCACTCCCCCAGACTCCCAAATGGCTGTCCAACCCAGCCTCACCACCCAATGTGCACCCCCAGGCCCCCAAGGCTACCCCCACAACCCAGAAAAAAAATCCCCAAAAAAGAACAGAAAAAGCCACTGCTTACCTCAGAAGCAGGGGGTGCGGGTGCTCCAGGGCCTTCTGGCAGAGCCTCCCAGGCAGCACAGGACAGCAGGGGGGCAGGAAGGTCTGGGATGGGGTCACTGGGGCTGTCACCCTGCCCAGCACTGTGCAAGTGGGGCCCCAGTCAGCCAGGTGGAAGTTGGATCTGCTAGTAAGTGCTGGAGGGATTTTTTTAAATTATGGGGTGAGGGGGCAGGAATCGGGGGCCTAGTGGGGGCCTGGCAGGGGGAGGGCCCATCTGTGGCAGGTGTCAAGGGCCTCATGGGGGCTGGTGGGGAAGGGCCAGCCAGAGCAGGAGTCATGGGGAGGGCTGAGGGCTGCCAGGGGAGGGCTGAGGGCTGTCGGGGGAGGGCTGCCAGGGGAGGGGCCAGCCAGGGCATTGGTTGGAGGGTGGGGGAGTGGGTTGCCATCGGGGATTCCACCCCATGGTCCCCTCCCCCCTTTTCCGACCCCTTACTCACCAGCACCAGAGCCCTGGTGCTGAAACATGTGGCTGGCCCCTCACCCCACCAGTACCAGGGGTTTGGCAGCCAGAGCATCTCTCTGAAGGACCAAGCCTCTGGTTTCCTCAGGGCATGGTCCCGGTCCGTGCCCTGCCCCGCTTTTTTAAACCATGATTTTTTTTAAAACTATGATATTTAGACAAGTTTGCAGTGCAGGGAACATTTTTTCATTCCAACGTGTGCCTGTTGCCCCACCTCAAACGGGTTTTAGGGAGGGCAAGATACACATGCACGCTCATCTGGATGCACCTACCATGTGCAATTAATGTGAATGAATAAACTCAGGTGCAATTTAAACCAGAGTAAATTAATTCAAATGGGCACATGTAATTGATATGTGTTACTACTCATTAGCATAATTTACTGTGCACTCAGTGCATGTACACATGCTTACTGCACAGTAAAACCCTTCATCTGGCTTAAGTAGCAAATGTAAGCAGGATTAATTAATGTTTTAGTGCATATGTAGACACAAACTGAGAGGAAGTTTACTTCCAGGTTTGCCCAGACATTAGGGACCAACCTGAGGCCAGCCCCAGAGCTGCAGCCTAGGAGCTTGTCCTGGCTCAGACCTGGGCTGCTTCTATGGCAGCCTCTGTCTGGAGGCTATAAAAACCTTCAGACATTTTGAGCCCTGGGCCACACAGCCTGAGGGCACTGCAGGTACCTGTATCCCCCTAGGCAGGCAAGTGGAAAGGTTGCAAAGGTTCAGCAGTTTTGAAAATCAGGCCATTTCTACATAGGTGCTTAAATATGGATTTAGGAGTATAACAGTAAGAATGATTCCCTATGGGCACTTTTACTAATAAATTGTCTTAAATATTTATAGCTTACATTTTTTGTGGGCAGACCACAAATATCTGCAAGAGTATGACTCACAACTCAGTGTTTATTAGATGCTTTTCTCTGTTCCCTGTCCACAGAAAATGGAGTTCTGTTATACCTCTAAGCTTGAGAATTTGGCTTTTTTTGGCTAAAGCTGCAGAGAACCACAGTTTTAGCTGAGGAAATTCCTAGTTTACTTTCTAGTCTTACTCAAGAAAATGGTTCCTATACAGGGTGCAGAGCAAAGACATTGTTGATCAAATTATATTTCTGTGGTTTTGTACTGATCCGGGGAATTAATAACTTAGTTTTCCTGTAAATTGAGTCTGTAATATTTATCACCTATATGTTTGCTAAGATTAAATGAAAATATATTTTACATTATAAAATCACTTTACAGCATTTGCCCATCATTATATATGGCAACAACTAGTAGATGTTTCTTTGAATGGTATTTTTGCAAGGTAGTGTAATAAAGTACTATAGACCCATCCTGGATATATGGGAACATGTGATCTTATTCTGAATAGCTCATACAAAATATTCTTTAAAAAGAGATAGAACACTAATATAATGCTTTGCAGGAATGGAGCATTTTCCAATAAACAGTCAGAAGCCATTTAACCTATGATTGACTTTGAACTTTACATATAAAGGAAAATAATTTCCTACATATTTCTGAGAAGAGTTAATATAACCAGACAGAGGCTATGTTGTCCAGAAGGAATTAGAAACCAGCTTATATTAATCACTGTCTCCATGCTCTCAACTTTCTGACACAGAAATCAAGGACAAAAAAAATTAAGGACAGAGAACTAAAAGCAGAACCACTGTACCAAGAAAGAGAAATGCATATTTCAGGCTCAAATAATATAAGATACTTTGAATAAAGTCATCTTTAAAAAGAAATTGCCCCCAAAGTAAATTCAGAAAATGATGCTCATTTTATGCTCCAAGCATTCCAGTACTTTTACACTAGGCAACAATGTAGAAGGGCCTTATAATAAATGAGAATTAGGCTCTTGACATTTTGGGATGGAAGAAAAGATGCAAAAACTCAACCCAAGAAGGAAGTACAGTAGATGCTTATAATATGATAAATGTATTCACAATAGAGGTATGCAAAATTACCAACATTTGCCAACTAGAGCCAGATCAATTATGAAATTCTGATAATTCTCCTAATAAATACAGTATTTCCCCCTGCTTGTGAAGTCTTCTCAAAGAAGTGGTGATTTTCACACCCTCATTATTTGCAGTTGAGGACCAAAGTTTGTGCAAATATATATTGCCCTGCATGAACTGTTTGTTGTCAGTATTTGCTCTGCATTTTTCTTTACTCTTTTACTCACTATTCTTAGTGATTACCTAAGTCATGGGATGAAATCTTATCCATAGCCAAATGAAAGGGACAGAGAAATATGAAAGGGACTTAAAACAATCTAAGTTAGGGATGATTCATTTCATAGAGACATGATATTGACCTGTGAAACTTCTCTCTCAACTCTTGGTGTGGAGATAACCAGAATGGAGAGGATATACTGAATACAGGGACATAGTACTAGTTTCTATGGATGTTCTGATCAGTGTAGGGACTTAATAGATGGTTCAGAGAGGGATTGTATAACTGACACAGGATCCTGGGTTGTTTTTTTTTTTATATAGAAGAGGATGCTTGAAAGGTTGCAAATGTGAATCAAAGTAATAGTGGCTCCTCATTCATAAATAATGGCCCCTCATTCACTTCTCATGCACATTATTCTTGTTCCCAAATTATATAACCGTGTGAGGAATTCCTTGTGAAAATTATCTACAAAGGTTTGGCAGACATCAGGGTGCACTTATAGATGAACTAAATCATAGATTCACAAGCTTTTGTGAGCCTGAGCACACTTTATCACATGCTGGATATTTGGATATATCTACTAGGAATGTCTACATGAGATGTGACATTGGTGTAGCAATGCACTATGATAATGTAACATCAGTGGGTACAAACCATGATGCCACATTTATATCACTATAGTGACTTGGTCCCTCACTATTCTGTGCCACTAATTAACTGTGCACCACTAGCATGGTGTAGTAATGGCTGCTATTGTGCCATCATTTAGTACTTCTTAAAGGGAAGTACTAAATCATAGTGCAGTAACAATGGTGCCATAGAGGAATGTGTTGACGCACCCACTGTGTGTTGATATAATATATATAACAGGGGTTTTCAACTGGCTTTATGCATAACCCTGGGGGTTCTTTGGAAGGCCACAGGGGGTATGCAGAAGCAGCATGGAGAAGCAGGTGGCACTTGCGGTTACACTTATGCTTTTGCCAGCAACACTTGCGGTCTCACGAGTGGCACTTGTGGTTTTGCTGCCACGTGCCCCTGACTGCTTATGAACCAGCTGCAGAATTCCCCTCCTTCTGCTCATTGATGGCCTCCTGCAACCCCCACCCCTCCGCTCATTGACCAGCCACTGGAGGTACCCCAACCAAAAAAGTTTGAACACCCCAATATAATCGATACAAGAAAAAATAGTGTAATTTTTGTCGGGATCACCAGGACCAGTAAAGACAGTCAGGCATACATAACTAGATAACTTTTACTGTGAATCAGTAGGAAAGCCTCTGAAGTCCCCTTGTCTCACTAGCTAACTACTCCCTGAAGGATCATCTCCAAAGTCCTGATTTATTCTGTCTTCTAAATTTGGGGTATCTTTAAATAATAATTTCTATAACTAAAAAATCTTTCCTGTAAAATGTTATTTATGACCATTACAAATGTCCTTATCTGATTGTCCATATATATATATATATACACACACACACAATATAAAATGAGGATCTTCAAAGTGAACCAGTGGTTTTTATTTGCAAAAATATCCTTCAACATTTTTGTGGCATTATCTCAGCTCTTTTCCTCAGTACTCAACTATTACCATGTTTACCCAAATCCAAGATCCTAAATTTAAGACAATCCTCCAATAATTAGATTCTATATATGGAAAATGTATAAATGTGTTATAATTTTCCATGTATAGAATATACTTTTTGGAAGGTTGTCTTAAATTGTTTCCTTTTTTGCTACAGTGGGCAAAGCAATAGCAGGGAGACAGATGACTGGGGAGAAATGGGAAGGAAGGCAGTAGAAGGGTAGGCATTGGGGGAGATAGTGGAGAGTTAGTGGTAGGGGAGATTTGGGGGGAGCAGGCAGTGGGGAGGCAGTGGAAGAAGCAGTAAGGGGAGGTGGAAGGGAAACAGGTGGGCAGGTACTTGTGGGGGAGATAGAGAAGGGTAGGCCATAGGAAGGCAGAGGGTCAGGAATTAGGGTGGGATGAGCATTGTGGGACAGGCAGTCGAGGAGCACGTAGTGGGGCAGGCAGTGCTGGGGCTCAAGTAGTAGGGCTGTGTGAAGCTTTGGTCTTTAATTCAATTCGGTGGAGATTTGACCCTATTCAGTGGCTAAATCTCCAAATCTGAATTGAATCAGAGGACTCTTTAATATCTCCAAATTGAATTGGAACCATGCAAATTGATTCAGAGAGATTTGGACAGATTTGGTGATATGGACACAGAGACTGGTTTAAATGTTTTTTCTTCCGGATTCACTGCCAAGCACATTGGAGAGCTGCCCGTGCGGCTGTGGGATGCTCCATCCGGCCCAGCACAGCAGCAATCACAAGTCATACTGCTACCCAAGGTATGTAAAAAAATTTTTTAAAGCTGTGTCTGTGTCCAAATTGCTGATTTGCCGAATCAACATCAAATCATCAGATTCCAATTCGGCTGAATAGAATTGGGGACAATGATCCATATCAATGGATCGAATCACTGTCCCTGATTCAAGCCAAATCCAAATCTGAATTAAATAGGACCTGTTTCACACACCTCTACCAAACAGTTGACTCCTGCCTCTTGCTCTCCCATGTCTTGTATAGCAAGTATCCTTTTTTTTGCCTGCCCCCACTCTAATGTGAAGCCTCTCCATATAGCTAAAAGCCCCTTTTGCAGTATTTGCTGCCTTTTGGGTATGCTTCCTCTTTTCTACCTTTTCTTCCTCCCTTCCTCCCTCTTCTTCTTTTATTTTATTATTATTATTTTTATAGAATATAAAGTGTACTTTTAATAAAAATATAGTTTGTAGATGCTTTTATGGGTATAAAATAGTATTCTGCATTAGTATGTTCCCCCCCGCTTGTATTTTGTTGTATGTGCCATGGCATTTCACCCTGTTATATTTTATATTATATGCTTTTTAACTTTGTAGCAAATGTACTTTAAGTTTTAAAGTAAGTTGTAACAATGTTAGCAAGGGCTGGAATCAAACCATGGCTTTTCTGTATGGAGTGGGTCCTTGAATGAATCTTGATTGATTGCATAACACAGTAGCTAGACAGGATAACAAGTTAATGAGCAGCAATTAACACCTATGAGACCACAGATTAAAGAAAGGAACGAATCAATACAGAGCCAGGAACTCCCTGAAACTTCACTGTTAAAGGTACAGAAACTCTGGTTTGAACTAATCAACGCTGAAGACTGACTCCTGGGACTGAATAATCAACTGCCCCCAGAACCCTATTCATCGCAGCACTGAATTAATCAGACTTCATCAACTGACTCCCAAGACTGCACGTACTTGCAGATGTGACCCCTGGGGCTGACAGTTTCTATCTAGCAACCACCAAGGGGGATGTCCCATGAGGTCAGTGATCCTTGGATTGGGAAAGCCCAAAAATTGGGGAGTAACCAAAGTCTGCCAGAGAGAGATAAAAGGATGTGAAGTATGACCCCCCAAAATGCCCGCTTTGACCTGACCAGCACCCTGCCTGCCCAGCCAGAAGGAACAGCCGGCAACCCCCTTCTGAAGCAACATCACACTGAAAGAAGCCTCGACTGGCCATCAACAGCAGACTCCAGTGCTTGGGGATAGGTATATCTTGACACTGGTGCTTAGTGTTCATAGCTAGCTAATGTGAGTGTGTGTGTGTACATGAATGTATATGTGTTTGAGGGGATCAGCCCCAAGGTTTATGATCTGACGATTGCGTCCATCTAATAAACTAGAATTTTATGATGATTCTGTGAGTTGGTCCTTTCTAGCCAACACTTTGCCCCTGATACCTGTCCCTCCCCACCACTTTTTCCCTTCTCCAAGTCCCCCCCCCAGCCTCCAGCACCTGCCCCCATGGCTCTGCTACTTGCCCTCCCATACCTGAATCCTGGCATCCAGCCTCCCAGTGCCTGATACCCCTCTGCAGCTAGCTCCCACACCTGCTGCACACCATGCCTCCCCCCAGCTATTTACCCAATACCATCAGCAATGGCAACTGCTCTGACCTGGGCTCTAGGGCCCAACTGGTGCTTCTACTTCTTCATCACCTATTACCAGGCTGGGCTGGATCTGAAGCAACCACTTGCTGTGTGCCACAAGCTGGAGCTAAATCTGGAGCCAAATCAGTTGCACCCCCTCCCCCGCCCCCGCTGCTGTCTGTTATATGGAAGGAAAAAGAAACATGGATTTGAATAAATACAGCATTTTCCTCTAAAAATGAAAGAAATAAAAATGATCTTTTAGTTCTAACCATTGCTCTCCCACAAACTCCTTTTCAGATGATAGACAAATTATGCATCTTTTCTGCATCCCTGTCACTCCATCTGTAAAATGAGGATGACATTTAATAGTGTTTCCATGACTTACATGACTGCCTAAATGCAATCATTGTAGTTAAGTGTTTATTGATACTTGGTTAAAAAGTGATGTTTCTGCTTAAAATATTAGCAGTGTAGATGTAGAGAATAGTTAATTCAGTGTTATACTGCATATATGGCAAAGTTTTGCAAAGAATAAAATTGGGAAAGATGCGTCTCAGAGGCCGGCTAGGCACTGTGAGTGTATCAGCCATTAGGCTTCTGGGTTCAGAATTGAGGAGTCAAGGCGGGAGTGAAGTAAAGGCAAATTTACTTATAACTTAGCATACAACAGTTAACAGAAAGATTAATGTGACTCACAAATAATACAGTAATAAAGAGCTAATAGTAAATAATAACAACAGATACACAAAATGACAAAGAGTTCCCACATGCGGTTGGCAACTTATCGGCAGTCCCTCTATACCTGGTACATGCCAAGTTGTTCCAGCGAAGTCAGGCGTCCCCAATTAACGCTGTCTGAGGGGTCACTTGGAAGGTCCCTTGGTCAGGATCCAGTCCTCACTCACACTGGGAGTCCAGGATCCAGGTTTGCTACAGTGATGTCCATCCTTCAGACTGGTTACTTGACATGCACATTCCTTTATGCCTTATTTTATTATAATCTGTTGGCTTTAGAGCCACTCACAATCTTGTCCTATAGCTGTTACCCTATAGCTGATTAAAAGGTGTTAGAAATTATCATGAAAGTTTACCACCCGAATTTGGGTTCACCCAATAACCAAATTACACCACATTACTTTGAGGTTTGAAATTAGCATTACTCTGCCCAAGCTCAACTCCTTGGTTTCTTATTCTTTAGATTCCTTGGAATGTGCTAATTATATTAGGTGGTCAGATCTTGTTATGGCTGACCTTTACAAAATCTGTTAGATCAGCTAATCTTGTAGTTCTGCTTATTTTGGGGGCTCAGTCAGTCCCATGTTCAGTGCAAACAGTTAGATTCAACACTTCAGTTAAATTGTGACAGACAAATTCCACTTGTGGGTTGCAAACTTGCAAGCTTTGCATTAGCTAATCTTAATTGCTAGACAATTGCCTGGATGTCTCTAAGCATATATTTATTGCTCATGATAGTAAACCCTCTGGTTCTGGCCACCACAGATGTGCAAAAGTTGTTTTTCAAAAATGGCTTTCTATAGGCCTCTTCTAACAGGTCCTATAGGTAGGTTTCTGTACCTTGAGGCTGCTTTGTTTTCATGGAAAATGGTCAAATTAAATACAAATAAACCTAAAAGATCTGCAATGTATAAATATTTTTCTTTTTGTTTTTTTATATTTTGCCAAATTATATGAATAAAGTTATGGGGGGCTACTTTTACCAATAATTTTTCTTAATTTTATGTCTTTGAATAATATTATGATAGGCAGTTTTACTGACTGACAATTAACTCACAATCCTTTCCATGAATGGTCCAAATTTTTGTTTTCAAACCAGGAACTTCAACATCTCAATGTAAAAGAAATCTCATATTTAGTGGCTGCACAAGAGCAGGAAAGAAGAATTAAAAAGATATTTCAGCCTTTAGGCTTAAAAAAGATTAAGTTTTAATTGCTGCAAACAAGAATTTTACTCTCTTCTTAGGTGAATATGGAACTATAAAAACAATCCACTGGTATGCTTCAGCTATACAATATCTCAAGGTTAAACCCTGAGGATTAACTCTTCATAGCTTTTTTCTCCTCCTAAGAATGGCACTCCTATCTCCTATTTTTTGTTCTAGAGTTTTTTTGTTCTCTATGAGATGAATCATAACTGCTCACTGAGTTATGAAATTACAGTTCATCACCATAGGCAAAGCAATAACCCTACTGGAGTGCTAACATTCTGAAAGAAGGAAAATGGTGAAGAAGATCTATAAGATTATGCCAAACACCTTAGGGTCATGACCACTAATTTCTCTCTATGGCAGAAATCCATACATCACTGATGGGATGCTTTGAAAAAAGCCTTCAACATAAGAGTTCTAGAATTTTCCTTCTACTTATGCACTTCTGGAGCTTATGGTTTAGCCCTTGACCCTCTGGTTGTTTTGAATTAGTCTTGACTCTTGTGAAAAATCTTCTAATCCCATTTATTCAATAATGTTGTTAATGGTAACGCTGAAAACATTACAATTAAAATGCCTTCAAGAGCTGATTAGTCAACCACACATTTTACATATTACTTCCTGTTTGTAATAAAATACATTTATACCTGCCATTCATTTTAGGAGCATGAGGTATCTGCTGGGGCTGTGATAAGAGTTCAAAATATATCTATAAGCACCTGAAGGATTTCCAGTGGGACAGTAAAGTATCATAATTCTTTGTTAAGAAGCTAATAGCATGATTCTAACATTCTAATATTATAAAAGCCTTAGTCTGTCTGTCTGTCTGTCCACACCACTTTATTTGCACTCTGACTGGCTGTCTTGGCAGATAGTACTCCAAGAACATTCAGACTGCAGGTGGCAGTGGCCCTGCAGCAGACAGCCACCATGACAGCAGGAACGTAGGGGACAGGGGGGATGGGCAGGGGGTCCAACCAGTGCAGCTGGCCTAGTTCCCTCCCACCCTGCTCCATGGAGGAGGTGGAAGCAGAGGTAGTGGTGGTAACGGTGCCTAGCAGCTGGCCTAGCCGCAACCCTGCCCTGCTCCATGGAAGAAGCAAAGGCAGAGGCAGCAATGGCACAAGAGGGGTGGGGAACAGGGTTGGACCCATGGCAGTGGCATGAGGGAGGGAGGAAACAGGTCCAGACCTGCTGTGGTGTGGGGAAAAGCAGGCCCAGACACCACCATGATGGCAGGAACAGAGGGAAAGGAGTGCTGGCCTTGCCTCCCCTCCCCACTGCCCTGCCCCTGGGAGGTGGCAGTGATGGAGCAGACAGAGAGGGGGACAAGGCCAGCAGCACTGGCCTTACCTTCATGCCCCCTGATCCCTGTATGTGGCCATAGCATGGGGTGTTCGGTGGTGGTGGAGCTCCTTCTGTGCCCCCCCACTTCATTCATGGAGAGGGGAGGCAGGCAAACATGGTCCAGGTGGATGGGGAGAAGCGCGCCCAGCCTCAAAACAACAGCAGGGAGGGTGAGGAAGCACACCAGGCCCAGCCCCAAAACAGTATTGGGTGGGGGAGGCACTGGGCCTGGCCTGGCCCCACTATGGTGGGAGGGATAGTGGAGGGGTGGGCCCAGTCCCAAAACAGCAGCAGGGGTGGGGGTGCTGGATCTGGCCCCACAACAGCAGTGGGGAGGGTGGGCCCAGCCCTGAAATGGTAGCAGGCAGAGTTAGGGGGGCATTGAAGACCTTGCTCCATCCTACAACATTGGTGAGGAAGGTGGCAGGGTGGGCCCAGCCCTGCGGCAGAAGGTGGGAAAGAGGGAGAGGTCGGTGAGGGAGGAGGGGCTAGACACCGACCTCTTTCCCTGTGTGCATTCTCCCCACCCCCCCACATCATTCTTGATGGGCATTTGGCTGCTGTAAATATATAGAACCAGATCTTCAGCAAATGAGTATCAAAGTCAAATTATTATTTGTTTATTTATACTAACTGAGGTTTGGCCTATATTAGAAATCTGAGAAAATCTGGTATCTTTCATGTTACTTTCCATCTTCCATGTTCATTCTATCCAGGAATGGCACACACCAACTGCAGATGCTTCCTCAGCCTGATGAAGGGTAAAAGCTTGCTAACAAGAATGTTTCCAACTATTTGAGTTGGTCTAATAAAAGATATCAGATTTATCCAAAGAACTTCGTCTGCACAATATTTGGTAACATTTTAGTTCATAATTAAATAATCTTGTATCACTTATAATTATCCTGAAAGTGTTTGCTAAAAAGAAGAAAGAGAGAAAGGTAGTTAGGTGTGTTAATCTAAAAGCAGGCAGAAAGCAGGGTAGATTTGCATTTTATAGGTTAAATAAGTCTGAGATTCATACATATCTCATACATTTCATGTTACATACATGTTTATATATGTAAATATAAACATATGTAAGAAAACATAAGCTTTCATGAACCCAAGCTCACTTCATCAGATGCTATGAAAGGATGTATAGAAAGTATACATTTAAAAATGTGTGCTCTGGATCTACAAAAAACTAGAACTCTTGGTTCCAAAATGATACCTTTTATTAGACCAACTGGAAAATGGCAAGAAAATTGTCCTTTTCTGCAACCTTTTGGGATCAAAGTCCCTTCGTCAGGCTCTGGGAAAAGTGTAGATGGTACAATATGGTAAAAAATCCCCATAGGTAGGAAATAAACTTCATTTTTGCACAGAGGGAGATGAAGATGGAAGTCTGTCCCTCTGGGTCCATGACTGTCTTTGTGAGCTGTCTTGAGTAGCCCTTTGATGTGTTGATCAGGTAGAATTCCTGCCCTGGAGGTGTCAGATGGCAGACAGGGAGGCAAAAAAAAAACTTCCTTGTTGTTCTGCAGTGAAGTTTAAAATCCAAAATCTGCTGAAATTTGGCATCTTCCATGTTTCAGAGGTGTACTTGTAGCCATGTTGGTCTGAGACAAAAAGACATACACTCTGGTTCTAGGCACTATATGCCCTTATTGAGAGTGGGTGCATCCACATGAGATGCTCTACTGCACAGCAGATGAATTTGATGCACAGCAGGGGTGTCTACATGTGCCCCATTACTGAGCAGTAACATAGATTATTGTGCAGTAACCAAAAATTAGTGCTCAGTATGGGTGCATATATACACATGTACACACATACTGTGCAGTAACTATGGTGATTTACACCAACTCCAGAGTAAATTTGCTACCTGTATGATGCAAGTAGGTAATTTACTTCTGAGTAGTTTTTCACAGTAAGACATGTTTATATGCCTTACTGCACAGTAACCCTGACTTGGGAGTAACTTCATTCCCAAGTGGGTGCACACACAGCGTTACTGTACTGTAACACCTATACGTGTAGATGCCGGTCTAATAACTGTTTATTGCACAGTAACTTACTGCACAGTAAATGCATATGTAGGTAGGATATACCCAGTTGGCACATGTATTTGTTGCTCTATGGTCACATTGCTACAGAACCATGCTTTAGTACTTCCTTTCAGAAGTACTAAAGCATGGCATAGTATGGGTAGTTACTGTGCTGTTCAGCTGGTGCACACTTAAATTTCCCTGCTATGTCAATGTAGCGACACACTGTAAGTGTGGAGTGCAATGCTACAGCAATGTAGCAGGTAATCATGTATAGGTCTGTGTGATTGCTACATTTCCAGAGCACACCATACAGTGAGGTAGCAAATCTGTATGGCACCATAAGGCGACATGTAGATGTGCCCAGTAAAGCATCACCATCTACACGTGTGGTAATTAGGGTATGGTAATTTAATATACTGCTCTCCCAGATAGTCCCATCTGATACAAGTGGTATCCAGCAGTACAGTAAATTACTGTACTTAAATGTACACATACACAGTGATGTCAAGATTAGTTTACACCAGTTCAAATTGAGCTAGAGTATATTCAGTCACATTAACTGCACATGTAGATACACCTGTGTTATTTATTTTGATCAAACCAATTCAGATTTATTGTAATTTGTAGGGTACTCAGAAGTATTTGTCTGATACTTAAAAGTGATACTCTGCTCAGGTTTGCAACGCTATTTTTGGCTTTTCTCATGAGCCATCTCTGCTTTTAAATCACATTTCTGAACACAAGATTTAATTCCTCAAAGTTCTGGATTAAAGAAAAAATATATTATAATTCAAATCTAAGACTGGGAGAGAATATCAAGTTCAGAAAGATCATTCAGGTCAAGCGTTGATGCAAAATACCTCTGCAAAACAGCATCAAGATCAGAATGATTCTGTTATATACAGAATGATTCTGTGATGTGAGATGCATAAAAATAGTGTACAGTAAAAAAGATAACCTCTTCTTGATCTTTTCCCTTCCTTTACAAGGCTGGGACATCTGGGAATTCAGCTGAAGAGCTACTGAAACTTTGAAAAACTCTGTTCTTATTAACACTTAAAATTTGACCTTGAGGTTCTCACCTGTTCTCTTAATGCTCAAACATATACCATAATCATACTGCATTTCTAAGATGATGGGGTCTTCAAGACCATTCATCACACTAATGCGATGTTTAAAAAAAGGAGGAGGTAGGGGGAAAAAGAAAAGAAAATTTACAGAAGAAAGGGTTATCTTTTATTTAAGGCTCAAAAATCTACATCCGTCTATGGCCCAAACAGTTATTTGTGATCTTGGCTCTGTCAGAATCACTCTATGTGTAGGCTTCTTTATATGTAAAATAAAATATACTGTTTCCTTTATCACAGGAGAATAAGGGAAATATTTTCAATATTTGTGATGTTCTGAAGTGCTAGGCTAACTGAGGCACTGAGAACAATAGAAGCATTTACTAATGAAATAAATGGTAGTTTAGGAACAAATGAAACAAACTTTTTACTGAAAAAAGCTTTGGTTACTAGATCTAAATACTTAAAGCATAAATCTTTTTCAATTAAATTCAGTGGAAATTTTGCTATAGACTTTGGTGGGATCATCAGGACCAGGTTTTTGTTGAACAAGCAGCTGCTTATTTCAGGAACTGGCTTTTATAAATGAAAAAGAAGAAAATCAAAATGAGAAAGGACAAAAAACCAGAAAGGAGAAAAATAAAGGTTCTTTTCCAAAAAAATTGTGGGTTGATTTCTAGTTGTCGTTAATGGGTATGGCTATGGTTCATTAAGAATTTCTGAGACCCAGTTTGTCTACTTCAAATATCTTTTAAGTTTTATAAATATAAATGTGGTCATGACTACACTTTAACATCCCATGATTTCATCCAAAAAAAGCTTCCAAAACCTAACAAGAATGAACCTCAATTATCATGCAAAAGACCTTTGCTTTTAAATAGCCACTCACTATTTAAACAGGTGCTGAATCAACACTGAAGAATATGGAAGATCACACATTTATTCTGTCTGAAAATACAGAAGGGATGTTATTCTCAGAAGTACTTAATGTTCACCTGATGCTGTCTCCATTGAAATCAAAAGGAATAGCTCTGGTTAATTTTAATACAGAGCAGTTATAATGTCCACCATAGAGGTTGTCATTGCTTGTTGTTGGTTACACTTTTTACAGCGCATATTACAGTGGGTCTCAGGTGCATGACTGAGGACAGTAGGTGATTTTTCAATATATATGGCTGTTGGTGATAGCAATGATAATATACAACGGGCCTGAAGAATAAGACAGAAACATGATAACAGTATAATAAATAAGCAGCTGAGCAAAAGTTAAATGAAGGCCTATTTCTTCCATAAACTGAACCAGGCCTGAGGAGTTTGACTTCCTGCTCAAGATTTTTTGAATTTTAGGCACAAAAGGGTCACCATCCTCTTCTCCTTTATTTGGTTTTGGAGTTGTTTTTTGTATCTTTGTGGGAGGCTTGCAATAGTGTCCTGTGATGGCTATATTTAAGAATACAATAACATAAGAATTGCTATGCAGTAGGAGATTATTGGTCCAGCTACTCCAGTATATCCCTTCTCTGACAGTAGTAAATTCAAGATCCTTTAGAGGAATGTGCAGTAGCATCATAGTAGATAAATGTTTACTCACCCCATAAGTCTGATAATGGATAGGTGTGTACCTACTTAGAGAGACACCTGAATGAAGGTTGTGTGATAAGGGGATAGGACAAATAATAATCAGCTAATTCAGCACCAAGAGAGGTAATTAGCTGCATTAGCTTGAAGTCAGGCAGAATGCAGGGTAGATTTGCACCCTACAGACTAACTAAATCAGAGATTACAGGATCAGCTTTTATGAGTTTGAGCTCACTTCATCCAATGCTGTGAAAAGACTTTCACAAAGCAGTGTACAAGTTAATAACAAGGCCAAGGGTACATGTACGACATTCCAATATGCCAATATATTTATGACAGACCTTGAGGTCCATTTCCTTCACAGCTGCCCTCTCATCCCCCTGATATACCTAAAGTATACAACTTCATCATATGGACAAAGGAGAAGGAATCACTGGAGAAATTTCACCAGTACTTTAATAAGTTCCATCCCTCCATCAAACTAATGCTGGAATATTCCACCTAGCAAATTCATTTCTTAGACATCATGGTGAAAGTTTGCAATGGCCGCATTGATAGCACACTATTTTGGAAACTCGCCAATTACCACAGCCTTCATGCTACCTGCTTCCATCCTAAGCACTTCACTATATAGAAGTTCCAGTTATGCTAAGCCATAGGTATGCTAACTTATAATAAACTAAGGTCTGAAAAGTAGTCTGGGAGAAAGTGGCCTCATACCACTTCATGGCCCAATAAGAAAGAAAAGAAGAAACTAAGAAAGAAAAACTAAAAACACACTGATGAACAAAAAGGCATTGATTCAAAGAAGGAAATAAGAAAACAGTTGCTGTAAAACTCGAGGATGATAGTAAAAAGTAAGAACTCAATAATGAGACAGACATAACAAGAAGCAAAGCGTAGGTTTGTAGAACTAAGTAGACATGAACATCTTGACTGAGAGAGAGAGATTACAATTGGTATGAGATGGGGTGGCGGTATCCAGTTATAAATACAAGGGGTTGTGAATCCTGTTCCTCATAGTGACTTAGGGGAGCGTGGGATGCACAAAATGTGCCACAACCTGTCAAGGGCAAGCTTCACTAAGTTGGACTGACCACTAATGAGACCAACTGGTCTATTGTCCAAGGACAATAAACCTTTTTAAGCTTCTGCAACCTACTACTGATTTGAGTACTTTTTTCTCCATCAGCATTGGAATCTGGAAAGCTGCCTACTAGCATAGGTCTTCCAGAACAACAGACCCCAGAAGCCTGTATTTCAAAAGTGAGAATAGCAACATACCACATCAGAAAACACTATGAACACCTCAGGACAAAAGTATACAGCCAAGTTTTACATTACGAATGAATCAGCTCTAATCCCACTGACTGAGATGCATGGTTTAAGGATCTAGAGCAGGAATTCTTCCAGTTATAATTCCAAAACTGTAGCCACTCAGATCAACAGAGCTAGACTCAGACCTCATTCTGATTGCTACAGAACCAACCCTGAGACAAAGACAACAGCAGCCCTCCGGTTCTCACCTACACCCCAGTTTAACTCCTCAGACACATCCATTTCAAAATAGCTAGGGGGGGAGGAGGGAGGGACAAACATGTCCAGTATGAAACTGGAGATAGGCCTGTTGAAAGTCTGGGTTTAAGTTAGAGGGGAGAGCAACAAGGGTGATGTCGTGGTGGGGTCTGTTGTAGATCACCAGACTAGGAGGATGAGGTAGATGAGGCTTTCTTCAGACAACTAGAAGTTTCCAGAATACAGGTCCTGGTTCTCATGGGGGATTTCAGTCACCCTGGCATATACTGGTAGGGCAATAAAACAGTGCACAGGCAATTCAGGAAATTTTCTGGGTGGTGCTTCCTGAGCAGGTCCTCATCCTGGGTGTGCAGGTGCATTGCATACATGAAGAGGTGGTCAGCAGTCAGTGGTGCATCACGACACTCACATATTAGGACAGTCTAATATATGAGCGTGGTGAGGCCTCACAGACTGCGGATCACCTCTCACATATGCAGCACACCTGCATGCCCAGAATGAGGATCCAGCAAGCATCTACAGTAAAGCAGTTGTGTGGCTCCCCCTCATTAATGTTGTGTATAGGGGGGGAATGAAGTATATGAGAGAAAAAGATTCTATTTGATACACTGCTCTGTATGTCCTTTCGCAGCATCTGATAAAGTGACTCAAAGCTCATGCTATACAACTCTATAAAGAACAAATCTAACTTGCTTTCTTTATGTATCATGCCTATCTTTCTTATAAGATTGACTTTATAACTATCAAAAGAATGTTTAAAAAATGAGTATCTTATTAATAGCTGGGAATAAAGAGAATAGCTTGTTTTGGGAGCAAAGTTGCAACTGGAGTCCTTATTAATAAATTATTTTCCGTAAGAAAACCAACCATTTTTCTGGGCTGTGATTGGCTGAAATTTACTTAATCTGAGTTATAATAGCTTAATAATATTATGCCCAATGCAAAGCTTTTAAATTAAAGCTTAAGGAAAAAGTTTATACTATTTTACTGTCAATAAAATTTTAAAGTACAAACTCTTCAATTAATGGACTAAAATATTATTCTTTAAAAATGGATCTATTTTTTGCATGTGAGTTTTGCTACTAAGTAAAATATCAAGAGGGTCTAGAGAAAAATAGTGTTTATATTTTTGTCTAAAACCCCAAACTGAAATAAAATCCAAATATACTTCCCTCCTTTAACTTTATTTTGAAAAGGATTAAACAGGTTGTAAACACAAAAGAACTGTAATTGAATTTTACAACATATTGAATAATTATTTTGTGTTGACACATGCTCAGTACAAACTCTTTCTGGAAAGAGTACACTTAGAATATAAAGAATAGTAAGACTAGAATCATAAAAGATAGTGAAAATAGGAAACTCCCTAGTGGCATTACAAATATCTACTAAAAGGCAACTGACACTGTCAGATATGGTGACTCTGAAAGCTGAGTAATCCTGTTTTATGTTGGAATCAGGGGTATAGGGCTGTCACTGCTTCCCAATGCTTTATTCTGTTCTGAGCATAGAAACCCAATTGTGTCAATCTGGCATTCTCAAGAGCGCCAGCATTTACTGCTAAAGGAAAAAAGATTGTGCATATTTAGGGCTTGATCTTATTCCCAATGAAGTTAATGGGATTTGTTTCTAGTGACTTCAATGAAATCGGGAGAGGAGCATTACTGAGGAGAATTTACATTCTAAATGTAAGTGAAATAATTCTGAGCAAGCAAAAATATATATGAAGATTAAATAGACTGAAATAGACATAAAATAGGATCTGGAATAGTGGAGAATGAGGTACATTGGATGGAAATCTTTAGCATATTACTGAGGCATATCCTAAAAAAAAACCCTGAATCTGAAAGACAAAATAAAGTTATGAAAACAAAAAGTTATGGCAGAAAAAAAATACACTATTTGGTGAGTCCACATATAAATAATATAAAATGAATTATGCTATGTAGAAGAAACGTACTGAGTAGTACTTCAGTTTTCACGGTACAGAACTTTCTAAAGGAGTGCAGTAGAATGAGAATTATTCTATCCTGAGTTTTCCACACTTGCTGATTTTTCCTCCAGTTTTTAATTTAAAAGCTCCTCTATGCCTTTTTACATTTTTAGTGGTAGGAATTCTGGTTTGTTTTGGTTCCTGTGGAGTCCCCTCTTTCTACACAGATTTTCCAACCCCAAGGGGTTCCCCAGTCCCTGATAAGCCTAATTCCCTCCTTTTAAACTATCCTCATATCATCATCTTACCTCACTGTAAGAAAAGAAAAAAGGAAACAGTGACATTTCAAATTGAGAGGGTTTGTTTTGAAATTGTATTTTACTATAAAGTCAATGAGATATAACAATAAAGGTAAAAAGTCACAGGAAGCTTTTTAAAGGTATGTTGCTTCATATTTGGAGTCCCCTGTGGTTCAATGGTAAAAACCTTGTCTGCTGCATGGGAGACCTAGAGTTTGATTCCTGGATGCATATATAACCAGAGACACTGAAGTACAGAATGTCTGAACTCAGTCTGGCTTTTGGATTCTGTCTCAATGGTTAAAAGCGGGGATGGGAAGTCTGGGCATTCCTCCATACTCCTGCCTAGGTATACATGTCAACCGTCTGGGTGACCTCTCACACCTACACCATGATCCAGAAGTATTCATATTCATATTCATATTTCAGAATGGCATTTACTATTGCTTAATGTCTTGACACACATGCACACTCAGGAGACATCAAAATTCAATGGCCGAATCTCCGAATCTCAATTGAATGACACCCTTTAATCTCCCTGAACTAAATTGGAATTCTCTTAATCGAGTAGGAAACATTCAGAAAGTTTCGATGATTCAGACATAGACACAGCTTTAAATGTTTTTTCTATAGACGTCAAGGTACCAGGCAGCTCATGAATGCTGAGATGCTGGGGCAGATGGAGCATCCCACAGGAGCACTGTGGGGGGCGTCCCCAGCATGATTGGCAGCAGACCCAGAAGTGGACCAGAAGCACTTCCAGTCCACTTCTGGGTCCACTGGGGAGCATGCCAGGGGGCCCCCTGTGCATCCCTCTGGCTCAGCAACTGGTGCCTCCTGGGTCTGGAGGGGCACCTGGGGTCCCCCCACAACTGATCGCCAAGTTTGGGGGATATGAGGTGGGGGGCAGCGTGTTCCCTGACAAACCCAGAAGTGGACCAGAAGTACTTCTGGTCCACTTCTGGGTTTGCTGCCAAGCATGCGGGGGGGAGGGGGGTGGCCCTGCACTCCTGTGGGATGCTTCATCTGCCCCATCATTGCACCATTCATGAGCCACACCTGGTACCTTGAGGTATTTAGAAAAAGCATTTAAAGCCATGCCTATGTTGAATCGCTGGTTGTCTGAATGAGCATTGAAACTTCAGATTTGGATTCAGCTGAATCATATTGGGACAGTGGTCTGGATCAAGGAATTGAAACACTGTCCCTGATTTGGTCTGAATCCAAACTGAATTTGGCCCATTTTGCACAGCCTACTAGATATAGATAGATACATTGTTGAAGAAATTGTCTATGACTATGTCTACGCTGAAATGTTTAGTATTTGGATTTACAAATGGATACTTGTAATTTCCATGGCTGAAATTAGACCTTGGTGTTTTTGACTACAGTAAAAAATTCACACATATGTAGGCTTTTACTTTTGCAAAAATTTAAAGCAGTATGTTTTGTTTAGTTTACCAAAAAGGAGTGGTATATGCAAGTACCTTTGTGGGGAAAATATTAGAGAACCTTTTCAGGGTGAAAGTCAACAGTGACATAAGGTCAAATATCTAAAATCTTCCCTTGGATAAAATTAGAAGAAGATTTTTAACTACCAGGGAAGTGATATTTTAGACCAGCCTTTGGTAGCTAGTTACCTGAACCTTTTCTAGACTGACATGTCTAAGTTTATTAAAGAGATGATATGATAGGATATTGAACTGTGGAACACTAACCCATGTGTATGAAGTAGAATCATGTAATTGTGGATCCCAAATTAAGGTATGAAGTTAACTACACTGTGAAAGACATCTTTCAGTCACTTGTCTTAGGGCTTTGCTGGTAATCTACTGGGGCTAGAAAGGATTCTCTCTTCTTATTATTAGTGGCTTTGGATTCTGAGACGAGGAGAAGAGAAGGGTAACTTTATCTGAGGCATTGAGGTGCTGACCACAGTTAAGGCTGCAAGCATTTGACTAAGTTGTGCCTATGCTCCTTTTGGTATTAGAAACCTAGATTCTCCTGACTAGAGAAATTTGCTTTTCCACTCAGGGTCATACTGGGTGCATCTATACATTCAATTCCTGCAGCATGATACACTTCAGCACAATCTGTGCCAGATTTAACACCTTCCTGGCATTGTGTCTATATGTGCACCTGGAACCACAGGAGTTTGAGCTGGGATGGAGAAGCCCTGGGCTGGCAGCAGGCTTGGGGGGTCAGCCCCAGGATCCAGGTCATGCCATTGGATAGCCGAGGGGCTGCCTGGGGCATTAGAGTGTCCAAAGAGCAGAGCTATGTGTCTAGGCAGCAGGCAGAGGTATGACAGGGCATAGTTTATGTCTGGGTCAGCATTTACACATAGTTACATCCAGTTATTTTTGCTGCCATAAGATACCACTGTCCCCAAGACAGTACTATCTAATAGTGGTGAAAATTAGTTTGCTGCAGCCTAATAGCATTGCACAGGTAGACTGTGATGCCTTACATCACAGCAAATTAATCAGTGTTACATATGCATGTAAATGCACCCACTGATTACTAAATTTGAGATCAGGAAGGAATTTTTCTTCTAGGTCATATTAGCAGAGAATATAGGATCCACATTATATTCCATGTATTATGTTATGTTTTGTTTTTTTACATTTTAGTTTTTGAAATGATACTAATGATTTGCCCTTGATTGAGGGTCTCTGAAATATCTAAGAGAGGGACCCTGGAAATACAATTTCACAAATAATCAGACAATCAGCCAGTCAAACATTTAGGAAGTGTACAAAAAATTAGTCATCAGTACTTATTGTTGTACTCGCCAAGATTCATATTTTGCCATAAGTTCTTCAGGGTCATATCCATGCCTTCTTATTTATTAATATGGTGATAACAGGGCTGTTTCATTTTTGGGAACCGTTGGAATTGTATGGTTTGTAGCACTTAAATAATTAAAAATTTAAAGATATTATGAGAATTCTTTCAAAAAAGAACAAGAACGGGTACCACACTGTTCAATATATATTGAGAGAGCATACATCCATGAGCTTAAGATACAACCAAGAGTAATAATTAAGAGCTTAGTTAAATCCAATTAAGCCCACAAAGAAGTGGGCCTTGCATCTCCATTGGAACTATTTTGGAAGAATTATATCTTTCTGAATAAAGGAAGTACCAGAACTCTGTCCCTAACTTTCAGCTATAATGGATTACCTTTCCCATAACTCATCACTTAATCTAAGAAAAGGTTGGGAGCTGTGGATGTTAAACTTCCAATTTTTAAAGCCCACAACTCGCCCACAGCTCCCAAGATATCTAGTTGTGGTGGGGAGCCAAGCTCCTAAAAAGCTCTGAGACAGAAAGATTAATTACAAGCTTCTAAGCATGGGATTCAGCCTTCAATATTAGTTTGGAAATTTTGAGGTGGAGGACTCATTATTTTTAAACATTTTTGGGAATGATTTTTTTTTCAAGATACTGGAAATCCTATGAAACAAGAATATTCCCCTGGTCTAGCCTTAGTCTTTGGATGTGCCTTTATCTCTTCTTTTTTGTGCCTAGGGGAAACAGTTAAGTCTGAGAATCGAAATGCTTTAGTCTAGTTAAAGTCTTGGGCTTAATAGCTCAGTGAACCATAGCTTTTATTCTGCAGACTGTCGGAATAGTTGAGACAATAGCCTCATCTGGCCTTTAATCCTAGGAAACCAAAATACTTACATAAATAATAGCAAAACAAGACAAAGGAATTGAGCAAAAAAAGTCATGAGCCATGAGTAACTCCAGCCTTCTAGACTTGCCACAAAACCTTACTGAAACTTTTTCTCACTTTATTTTTCTATAAGACGAAAAATCCTAGAGAAAGTTCAGGAATTTTTATGTGGGATCAGTTCAGTGACCCATACACATTCTTGTGCACTTTTATTGGTTGTTGCCAGTAACAGGTGATTCAGATTCAGAGGAAGTCTGTAAGAACTCTTGTAGTGGGCATTTTGGAATAATCTGTTTATAAGAAAAATTTCCTTCTAAGTTTCTCTATCAGCTACTAGTTTATCCTCTGAAATGTGAACAATTTTCCTTTCTCGTGATACCTACTTGCCTTTAGCTTTTTTTTTTTTTTTTAATTTGCTGCAGATCTCATGAATATGCAAAATGCTAAGGAACTAATAACTGTCTCAACCAGCACACAAGCAAAAGGTCCATCTTAATGCAAAATAATTGTACAAGAGTTTGCTTGACTTTTCAACGGATAAGGTTTAAGTCAGTGGGAAGTTCTGTCTCATGGTATCATCATTTTTATTGCCAAAGATATGATTAATTCAAGGGTGACTAAAATTATTTTAATGTAATCGACTGTTAATGCTGATGCAACTCAGTCTGTCACCAAATTTGTGGACCTGGGGGGAACCCTGGGGGTCAGATCCAGGGCATGGAGCTGTGTCATCCAGCCCACAGGGCCAGAAATGTAATAGTCCTACTATAGCTCTGGGAGCCGCAGCACTTGTTGCTGCTGCCAGACTCCAGCCCCTGGGGCCAATTCACTTGCTCTGGAACCAGCTCACAGCCTGGCCCCATGTTACTCCTCTGGTCTGCAGGACTGAGGATGAGTTGGGTGCTGCTGGTTAGCTGGTCAGTGGTGGTTAATGTAGTGGTGGCAAACTCCATATATACATATTGGGTGCATCTACACATACAACTAAGGTGAAGCAAAAAAATCAGGTGCAGTTTGTACCGGAGTCAATAGCTCCCAGGCATAGTGTCTACACATGTGCCCAGGCCTGGAGCATTTTGAGCCAGGGCAGAGCAACCCCAAGCTCTGGTCAGCCCTGGTCTCCCAGTGGTGGTAAGAGGCAGCAGAAGGGCTGACTGGGGCATCAGGGTGCTAAAGTGTGGGGCGAAGTGGCAGGCAGCACCTGTACTTTAGCATCCTCATGCCCCAGCCAGCCCCATCACTGTCTACATGTGTGTTTCAGCCATACTATCATATGGCAGAGTTTGTTAATTTATTGTACCCTAATACCAGTGCACATGGATATGGTGATGCTTTACTGAGGAGCTAATTAGTCTACAGTAAAGCTCACATATAGAGGCAGCCACTAACTCTTCACCAGCTTTAATGCAAATACTAAATATTTTAAGTAGTTTGTTCAAAAATATTTATCCAGCACTTCACAATTTTTAAATAAATCCATTTAGAAAATACAGACATATTTTTTCATAGATCATTCCTAAATTAAATATTATTTCCTGTTCATAATAGTGTTCTATGCTGTTTTCTTACTTTTGGTTCATGTACCCCTAACTGGGTGAACATTTTTTTTTCTTCTTAAGTTGCCTTTAACCCTGCTGTTTAAGAAGGACAAAGACAACTTCTTAAAATTCTGCCTCTGTACTTGGGAAATGTCACTTGTTTGGCAGGGCTCCCAAATAGTAGCACAGCTTGATTCCCCTGTGCAGCTTTACACACAGTAGACCTGACATCAGGAAGCTCTTTCCATGACAGGCATAAATTAAGCTGAAACTCAGTTGTAGACTTATGGATTATGTTTTTAAAAATGTACAGTCAGGAAGGCAGATTCTGTCTCTTTAGCAAGTCAGCTTTTCTCTTCTAAAACTCTTCTTAATGGTTGGATATGTTGAAAAAGATGTGGTTTTTTTGGGTTATGGAGTAATTGAATGGAACCTGAGAAGTGTCTTACTGCAGATGATTCAAGTTTTTGGCACCACCATGGGTTTAGAGTTTGAAGTTAGGCTTTGCCCATGTTGAGCAACTGGACCGAAAAGTGTTTTCAAAATTTGCAGTAAAAAGATGAATATCCTGTTTTCTTAAACATAACCGAGAAGGGTTAAAATATAAATTTGACCTGACTTTTTCATTCGCTGCTGTTCAGTTAATTGACCTTTTAAAATAGAAAATTGCCTATGCCAAGGAATAATATAAGACATGTTTTAAAATGATAAAATATTGCTTGCTTTATATTTAAGGTTAGTACAAATGCTTGCTGTAATAAAGGAATTGCCAAACCTGAACACTACACATCAGGATAAAGGGAGAGAGAGTGAACCCAACAGTCAGAAGCAACATTAAAACTACCTTGATTCTTTTTAGGAACTAGAAGAACTCTCTCTTCTACAGCAGTGCCTATCTGTCTGTACATACATAAACTTGATATAACAGTATGCTTTTGTAGATCATCATTCGATTTTCAAATAAGTTAATTTAGGTAAAGCAGAATTCTTTTTCTCTAAATGGAGGTTTTCTAGCTATCTACTTAATGCTTTTTGGCTTTCAGCATAATTCAGTGGCTCTGAGGATAGAATGAGCATGTATGGGCTGCACATTTATATATCTATATACACACACATAGCTCAGGTAACAGTGTACCTGAGTGTAAATACTATTAGAATGACAGAGAGAGTCCTCTACTTTTCTAGCTCAAATAGCTGAAAGGTTAGGTCACTAGTGGAGGAATCTGGGAACCCAGACTCTAAGGCTGGCCTTGCTAGAGGGAGTCCCTAGCCACCACAACATAAGTTAAGCATTGCCCAGGCCCATCTCCTATGCTCCTGCTTACACTGAATCACTGTCCCATATCTGGAAATTTGGAATGCTGTGGGGAAATTTATTCAAGGCTCCAACCTAAAGTCTAGGGCCTCATCCCTCTAATGGCATCATCCATCTCACTATGCCAGCCATTCTCCAGCTCACTAACTTTCTCCTGGACTCACCTAGCTTCCTCTAGTGGCTTTCCAAGAGGTCAGGTTCAGGAAGATAGCTAGAGAGTGGGGCTGTGGCAGAGTGGTCAGAGAGATTCAGGTTTAAATCCAATCTAGACAAAGAATGGCTATAACTCAAGACTTCAGTTTCCAGGACAACTGCCTTAACTGTTCAGTTATTGGAACTAAGACATGAGGAAATCCTTCAGTCTGTCCAATAGCTGCTAGCTATGGGGTTTGGCTGTCTACATTTTCCAGAATTGGACACTGGTACTTCTCTGCAATGTCTCCAATGCATAGCTACATGTATACTTAGGAAGTACATTATATCCTGTGCAAGCTTATTCTGTGTGCATATATATCCACAGTTACATATCCACACTATAGTGGTAACAGACTTGCTACCTTCGAATAAGGGTTACTTTTTGGGCTAAAAAAATGTCATTTAGACACACAAGAAAAATAAACATCTACTTATAGCATATAGTTTCCTCATACAAGCTGAAATTGAGTAGAAAGGCATTTGAGAGCACCTTTTAATTATTTTTTTCATAAATGATACACATTTCAACATAAATTTATAAAATGGTTGGGGGACAAATAGCAAAGGACAAAACTAAATCTTAGAGAGGATGCTTTATTTTATTTATTTTTCATGCAGAAAGGTCAATATCATGCCCACAGCTGGAGATGAGCAAAACTGTGTTTGTTAAAGTATTTCATTACCAAGCCCTACCAATGGTTTAGAACTGAGGCCAGTGACTGATGTTTCTTTATACCATAAAGTTTTGTATTTAAAGAGTGTGGCTTTGACATTTTAGGGGAGCTGTGTCCTTGTTGGTCTTTGAATCTTTTCAAAATAACAGCATCTTAGGAGACCGGATAAAGCTATAGGAGTCCAGCTGAGGTCAGGTTTTAACCTGTAGTCTAAGTGGGTGATTGCTATTGTATTACACAATTCTTGCAATTCCACTTGAATTTTAAATTTAATGCAATTAACCTTTATGTTTTGTGACATTATAAAGATGAAGGTGACACAACAACTTTGGAAAGGAAATATGCTAGCTGTATATAAATAGTCCGTTAGCATTTGATGTGGTAGGGGCCAATGATGCAAATTATCTAGCAATGTGCACATGCAGTGCCTGGAGTTCCTTCATTGCATAAAACAAATAATATCAAGAAGTTAGGATAACTAATTCTAGTAATGAGATCATTTTCTATTTTGTTGAATTAACATACTTGCAGTATAAGCCTCTTGTAGCTTTGATATGTGTTTAGGTTTCCTACAAATTAGCAGACTGCTTTAAACTCTTTTTAAAGTTATTATTTAACTAGGGATTTGCGTGGGAAGCTTTTAATATTTGGTAATAAGTATGTACTTCTACAGAAGCTAATTAAGCATTTGTAAAAATTCGTTAAACCTGATGAATCATTTTTAAAAAGGGAGAGAAATGTATAAAATGTATAGCCAAGGGCTTTTGTGAAACCTTTAATTTTATGTCTGAAATTTTGAACCCTCTATCATTAGCAGGAAAAACCATTTTAAAAATCTAAACACCTGATTGCATTCTCAAGTCAAGCCACAACGAATCTGAATTCTTTCCTTTGTACCTACAACCTATTGTACTGCGGTATTACACAATTACTCTTTGAAGCTGATTTACAATCTATTTTTGAAAGTTTAGGCTTTTGAGCTAATATATTATTAGGATGTCTAAGATTTAATACACATACAACCAATCAGATCCTTAGCTATTGCTCATAGATGGAACATTATGAACATTAGTAGAAGTTCACTCTTTTTACACCAGTTGAGGGTTTAGTAATTCTTGTGTTCTGTTTTTGTGCTTTGAAATTCTAAACTCATGTTCCCAATTTTTGCTTCCACTTGCAATATTTCTGAAAAAGACTATGGGAGCTTGAACATGTGATACCCAGACAATGTACGTGACAAAAAATCCCCCTTCTGTGGCTTAATGGTCTCACACTTTACATGTATGTGAATTTTGGGCAATTTAAATGAGTTTGCATCATCACAAACTAAATCACATGCCAATGTTATTTAATTTTCAATGATGCAACATGGAACAGTGCGGCTGTTAATCTATCATGTGTGCATGGCAATTCACTGAATGTCATGTAGTGAGCTCCTTTGTCCACTGGGTGACTGTAAGTTTTATGTAGTGAGCCCCCTTGTCCACCAAGTGTCACTACAATGTGCAGGTATTTGTGTGTAATGAATGTTTTAGGACAACAGATGTAGCTGCAGAGCCTGGCATGAATCAATCTTCTGCTGACCTCTTATTTTATTAGATAAAAAATTCAAAGACACCAATCTGTTGTTGCTGCCTCCTATTTCATTTGGTGTGGTGGGTGTCAAAAGGGCCCCAAGTTGTGTTGGGGAGTTGCATATCCGAGTAATCACGAGCTTTTTGTAGATTGATTAGTGTCTGTTGTATGTGCTTCCTTCTCTATCATCAGGGATAATGTGGTGCCTGGTAGACCCTGATCATTATAGAAATACCACACAGAGAAGCACGCTATTGAATGCTTGTCATCTAACTTGGGGTTAAAGCTGTGAGTGATGCTGTGAACCCTCTCAATGGTTTAAAAATGACCTGTGCCAGCAAAAATTATATCCTGTTCCCTTAGTTTGGGGTTCAGAGTTAATGCACAGAATTAATAACTGAGTGCCCGCTTTGTTTTTAGCTGTCAAGCATGGTTTTATTTGCAGTTAAAAGTGGTAAGTGGGTGCCCAGTCTCAGGATGGCAGATACTAGCCTGCAGGCATCATAACATTTTTTTTCCCGGTGTGCAGCCCTCCCTCCCCCCACCACCCCAAGCCAACCTGCAGTCCCAGAAGGGTGGACACTTTTCCTGGTTCACCCTGGTGACTGAGGCTTGAGGAGCAACCGAGACTCAAAGTTTGTGCCTGCCCCCATACCAGGGAGGGGGCAGGTGGGTTCCTGGGTGGGTGGCCAGTCGGTCAGTTGGTTGGTCAGCCAGGGGCCCCCAGGAGAACATGGATAATGGAGGTACTGGAGCACCAACTGGGGACAGAGGCCTCTGGGGCGTCCTCACCTGCAGGCTCATTGCCAACCCCTGCTGTGACTCCCAGGGACTCCAGTGGAGAAAATAGTGGAAGGGTCCTTGTCATGTCACCTGCTACTTCTTCTGAGGAGGAAAGACTGCAGAGCTCAACCTCCACACCTGGTATGTGAAGCCCTGGGGACACTTTAAGTCACCTGTTACTTACCTGAATGGACAACTGTGGTTAGGTGAGGCTGCAAGGTGAAGTGGGGAGGGAAACAGCATAAGACAGTGTTTTAAAGACATCTGGACTTAGTGGGCAGTGCAGGAAACTGAGGAAAAATCCACAGCAGGGAAGCACATCAGTGGCCACAGCAGGTGGGCACTTGTTTGCAACCAGTCAGGGCCTGTTACCACCAATGGCCAGTCACCCATTCTCACTCATTTTGGGCTGACTGCTTCTTATCAGCTTGCAAGATTCTCTGTGTGCATCTTTTTAGAGCGCTGGGCATCCTTAATTCACTCTATTTCCTGTATTTCTTGATTTTCAGCTTCATGTGCAATGTTGCAGGCAAGGACATGCAAGTTACCATGGCAGGTTGCCACCAATGCATGAACCAACAGGCTTGTTAATGCCCTCAGGAACTGTGAGCACTGGTTGTGTGAGATGATCAGACAGCTTCTTCTGGCTATGGGGAGATTCATGGCTGTCCAGCATGAAAAGAACTGCAACAACTCCAGGAGGCCAGGACCAGCTCCAGGATGGCCTACAGGCCATCAGCTCCACTCCTGCCCCTGCCCCTGCCTCTGCCCCTGCCCCTGCCATGGAGTGGAAGTGGCTGGCACACATCCGCACTGTGCTATCCACAAGTTCTCGGTCAAGCTCTGAAAGTCCACCTTAGAGCCAAGTTCTTTTACTTAGAAATTATTATTGCTTAGATTGCTTGTTTGTTTTTTTTGTCACAGCTCCAGAACCATTACAGTAGTAAAATGAAATTCCTGTCATGTAGTAATTATGCATCATTATCTTATAAAAGTTCTTTTGAGGTTTGTTTAATTCTGTTTACTTTCTGGCTTGTAAATAAAAGTTTCTATTTGCTTCAATTTTTCATTTCATGTTTCCTCTGTTTTAGAGGGAGGGTGCAGCTGGGGTGGGGAGGCATGTTTGCTAGGTTGTGGAAGGGTGGGGTGAGTTGGTTTGCTAGCTTGTATTGGCAATTAGAATTTTATCAAGCCTGCCTGGCTGGGTTTGAAGTTGTTCTGATCTTGAACACCATCAATCATCTGCTTCAAGTTCTGACCCCTAATAAGTTTGATGCACTCAGAGGACCCACCCAATTAGCGCTCCTGGCATTAACAAAATTCTGGGCTAGCCCACCACAACCCAGGAGTGATTTGGTCACTGGTTCTTTCTCTGGTCACAGTAATAAAAGCCTGAGTCTTGAAAGCCCTCATCAACCCCAAGATCTCCCCTTGGGTGGGGTGGCCAGGGAACGATAGAAAGCTGTTTGGACTCAGAGGAAATGTTACGGGTGCAGTGCAGCAGTCCCAGTTACTGCTCACCATTGTACCCTGTGCTACCCATATTCTGGGCAAACAACACCCCCCTCACTCTAGAGGTGGGTGTGTTCTCTTTCATTAGTGCAATGTGTCTTAAACGTGTTTTTCTTGGGTTTGGCTTACCTCACCCTCCAGAACCAATGCCTCTACAACCCTTCCCATGTCTACAGACAGACATATAAAAAAAAATCATTTACATTTCACCAAAACATTTATTTTACTGTCATTAGTCAAAGCAAAACCCAGATAATGCAGGGACATAATGCTCACTTCCCAATTTGCTACAGGAGCATCAGCACAACACTGACAACTACAAACCCATTACTCATCACTAGCTCTTCATCCCTCCCCCCACCATACCCTCCCTGTCTCACCCTACCCTTCATCCCTAAAGTACTGTGGTGCTTTCCTTGTCCTGCTAGGGTAGAGGCACCCCTCACTCGAAGGTATAGTGGCTGTTACTGAGGTTGTCAATATAGGGGGCTGATCATGGATAAGGGCATGCACAATGGATGTTGCATGGGTCGTCCGGTGGGGGAGGGGCACAACTCATGAATGGGTTCTGGGATCATGTGTCGAAGGAGCTCCTGTTTAAACTTGCTCTCCATTTGCCAGCTCCAGGCAATATTCTGACAGCATTTATTGGCCAGGTCAAGAAATACCCTTGTTCTGGCTATGATGTACTCTTGAGCTGCTGCCTCTTCAACCTTTCAATACACCTCGTGGAGTTCTTCCCACCATTCATCCTTACTTATGATTCAGAGGCTGTACTCATGATTCAGAGGCCACTATCAAAGCCTGCATTGTGCTTTCTCTTGACTGTTGCTGCCTACAGTGGTGTTCATGCATTTGCTCATTTCTGGTGCGTGCTGGTGTCTGTGCTTTGGGGGCATGTCCCAGAATTCCAGCAGATGCAGTAGCTGGTAAAAGGCATGGGGAAAAAAATGGTTTTCATGGTCAAAGATCTTGTCCACACTCTCTGTAGCAGACAGAATATTGGTGATCACCAAGCAGTATTTCTGCTGCTTGGTGAATGAATGGAGCCACCTACAAAGGATGATTATGCAGGAACCCAGATTTCTTTGCAGCCTACAAAGGAGCTCATTGCACATCTCTCAGCAGAACAAATTCCTGTTTCTAAATTAATTAATGCTCTCCTCCCCCTCCCCCAGGACTGTAAGAGAGGGCCCAGCACATCCACCCCTATGTAAGTGAAACATTGCATGACTGCAAAAAGCAGACATATTTGTCTCCTACAAAAAAAAAATTAATGCCCCCCCTCCTGCCTCACTACACTTTGCCCTGGTGAAAAAATGGGGCTAGAGCCACATAATCCCTAGTTGCCCAAACTGATCTAATGCCCCTTCTCCCTAGTTTACAAGTCTCTGGGCATGGAACCTCAGGCATCTCTGGCACCAACACCAATCTTTGTGTCTCTGGTATTTCTGGTGTTTTACATAAATCTGGGGTCAATACCATTGTAGAATTTGATGCATCCTCCTACTCTGGGATATGCAGGAAAAACATCAAGGAGAATGGGTTCATGGTCAAGACGGCTTCACCTTGGTTTTCCTTGTCCTGCAGCTGCTGTGAGTACTAGCCCTTTGCCTCTGACTGGTGGCCTGAAGGCTGCGCAGTGCTGCCTGCTGCAGTGCTAGAACAGTCTGTGGTCTCTTGCAGGCTAGGTGGTTCTGTGGCATCCTGCAACTCTATCACGCTGAAGGATTGGAGGTAAGAGTCTCTCGCATCCTTCACAAGAATGCAGGACAGCTGCTTATGGAATGGGGCTGCTGTGTGTTGTGCCTATGAAAAACAATTATGGCTCTTGGCCCAATGGTAAGAACATTTCGGGGCCTTCATCTTGCTGCTGTACTGTACCCAGTCCCAGTTGTAGCCACAATCATTCATTTCCTCAGCAATGAATCCATAGACTGGATTATTTCATTGATATTCCAGTTGTGCCAGAACCTTTTCGTCCCCCCAAGTATGAACCAAATTTGCCAGTTCTTCCCTGGGCCCAGTTTGAGGCCATGGTTTTGAGATGTATCTGGCTGCTCCAAGCCCAGCAGTCATGGATTGTTCTTCAGTGCCTCCACTGAGTAGTTTTTCAGGGTCAAATGAGTTACTGAGAGGGGTTGCTATACTGTGACCAGAGTCATGAGATGATTTCTGGCCCTAGCTGAGAGCAGTTACATAGGCATGTGCATGGAACCTTTTCATGAAGGTCTGACTTTCCACATATGCATACCTATGTAAGTGTGAACTATGTCTTGGTAACAGCACTCATGCAAATCTCCTCATGCAACCAATCGTAACACCTTTGAAATCCTTAGCTTGCCCCAAATTGTCCCCCAGATGCCCCGTTGTCCAGAAGTATAATTCTTAATGGCTCATTGCTACACACACCATAATTCTTTGGCTGGCAGCTTGCAATGCAGCTTGAAAGGAATTGCTGCTGGCCCTTCAAGCACACACCCCCTGTCCCCCCAGCAACACTGTCCAACCTATCAATCACTCATCTGTGTTCCTAGGGGTCTAGTTGGTCTGGGGGAGAGTGGGGGATTTTGGGTTTGTTCATTCAGTCTTTTGATCAGTGCTTGCCTTTTTACTGCTGAGCACTTGATGGATTTCAGGGGTAATCCCCAAAACACCTAAAACCCAAGTTTTTACAAGAGTGGTAGTTGCTGGATCCTGGGATATGTAAGAATTGAAATGTAAAGAGCAGGGCTGTTAATGCTAATCTACCTATTCAACAACCCTTAATTTGGGGTTTTGCCACTTCAGTGTTTTGCTCAGCACCTGCTTTTTTTCTGCTGAGCATGTCATTGAAAACTGGATGTTGGGAGATTTTGGACATTTGTGCCTGTGACTTTACTAGTTGGTTCTAGCCCATTCATGTTGGGCATAGGTCTTGATGTGCTAATGGGATATATACAAAAAGAGTGTGGGGACCTCACACTGCCTTTCTTCCTTGGTCTCTGCCAGATAAGAGGTGCTTGCTGAGGTGATACTTCATGGTGGGTCTAGCCTTTTTTCCACTAAGCACTATTATCTGCCATGCTAGGTGGATCACAGGTTCCTGGGGTAATTGGACACACCACATTTTTATAGGAACCTGATATGTGTAGGCATTGACATTTAAAGAGCATGACTATTATAATGCTAATGACCCTATTCAAAAGCCCTACTTTTTCAACCCCTTTAGTGCAAGCAGGTGGTGCTCTGAGCAAAACAATAATTTGTTTTCTGCATAACAAGATGGCTTTGCTAGCTTCTGATGGAATTTGAAGAGAACCAGATGCTGTTGGATGCCCTGGAGATGTCCAGCCAGAGAATGAAGGCACTCGATAATGCAGAGATGCTGCTACTGAACACAATGCAGGTTATGATGGACTTTCTACAGGGGTGCCAATGCAGGATAGCAGCTTCTAATGCCTTGCTATCCCAGTCTGTAGGACAGAAACATTGGTGCCTTCCCTTTTAAGGGTTTAGATCAGGCAGCAGGGCTGCTGGCAGGTGCAGGCCAGCCCTGATGAGGCAGTCACATGACTACAGAAAGGCATTGTGAAAGGAGGAGGGGGCTGAAAAGCCCCCATTTTGACTCAGGTCCTCAGGGGAGCCAGTAGTTTGCTGGCTGCAGCTGTAGGGAGAACATTGCCCAGCTGGAACTGCTGTTCACAACATCTTGGAAGTAAAGGCAGGAGCTACAGGGGTGGCAGGAAAGTCCTGGTCCTGAGCCATAACTGAAAACTACACTGTGTTGGGGAAAAATGGCCTGGTGGGACTGCCCACCTTGTCATAGTTCCCCCCAAATTCCAAGTTAGTTTCCTCCCCGGTGAAAGTCAGGTAGGGTTGCTTTATAGCTCCAGTCCCCACAACCTAGTGGGTAACCTGGCAAGGAGGTTGGTGGGACCAAGGTGGTCCAGAGTGGGGCAAGGAACCCAGAGTCTAGAAAAGGGTATGGAGCCTAGAGAGGGGCATGGAGTCTAGCAAGAAGCAAGGAGCCCAGTGATTCAGAGCCTGAGTGTATGTGATAGACAAGGAGCCCAGTATGCGTGAGGCTGAAGTTAGGGGCTGGGATAGGGATAATATTCTGGATGCCATCTGTGAGGTATGAGACACAGTATAAGGGAGGTCAGAGTGGGGCACATAATGGGCAGCCTCCCACACTTTACAACAAGTAATGTAATAGCAAGATGTGACAGGTAAATGAGGGCAGACTGCCCTAGACAGGTGGGCAGGCTGATGTTTCAGCTGACTTCAGGACAACCCCCTGTCACACAGTCAGTGGCCCATGAGCTGGAGTCATAGAACTGAGAGGAAGGTGTAGATCTCGAGGCTGACAGGGTTTCATGGATCGAACTACAGAGCAATGTTCACCAGTACAGATCAAGTACATTGGGAGCAAGAAGAGGGCACCAAGCAATGTAAGGCCTCTGCAAGACATAAACGGTAATCTTGTGGTTATGCCAGACAAGAAAGATGATATTTTTAACAGTTTCTTTGCCTTTGTTTCTTGAACAGAGACCAGGACATCCCACCTACCAGAGGTAGGGACAATCTTGGGGATAGCTCTGTCAGGCCTTCAGTCAGTGCAGATGTAGTTAGGGATCTTCTGAAAGGGCTAAACATTTTTAAATCTGCAGGTCCAGATGCCCTCCACCTAAGGGTGTTGAGGGAGCTGGCAGGGGTTATTGCGGAAGCAGAGATCCAGGGTGTTGTCATGTCACCGCTTATACCAGACACAGCTTATCCCCTTGTGCCCTGGGTCATGAAGCCATATGGAGGACAAGTTACTGACTGGCAAAAGATAGTATTCGAGTACCACATCAGCAAATACCTGCTGATTGTTGAATGCACCTTTGACTGTCTGAAAGTATGGTGGAGGTCACTGAACAATGGCTTGACAGAAAATGGAATGCCAGAAAACATTACGGCATTCATTGTGGCAGTCTTCCTGATTCAAAATATTTGTGAGACCGTGGAGGAGGTTTATAGTGACTCCTGGTCTGAGGAAGTGTGGGAGGCAGCGGCTAGATAAGGCATGGACAGGAAAAGCATAGTGCCACCTACAGTCAGCATGCAAATGCTGGATGAGGAGCCATTGTACAGAAATGGCCACACATATTCTGGCTTCTGCAGACGGTGAAGGTGCTCTGTAGGCCACCAATCAATCAGTGCTGAATGCTGAACCATTCAGCAGTTACCACTGAGTGTTTCTATTAAAATGCCTCTGACAGGAGTGTTTCTAAATATAAAATTTCAATGCAACACTTCTGTCTGTCTCATAAGTACATTGCCTCCAATGGGGTGGGAGGGAGGAGCTGTAGTGACTAGAGGGCAGGGGGAGAGAGGAGGATGGAGAGGTTTTCTTTTGTGTGTATGGGGGGTAAAATGCAGCAAGGACATCAAAATGCATTACCTACAACTGATAACATTAACTTGATGCACTATATGCACAGAAGAGCAATGCCTCTGCTATAAGACCAGGAGGAAAGGTTTCAAATTTAGAAGTGGCCACCCTGCTAAACACAGTTTGCAGGTGGTGTCCCCCCACCCCTGGGCTCATGCTCCATTGTGGCTTGCACATGAGCTGCTTAGGTTGGAGCAGAGTGGGGTAATGATGGGCAGGGAGGGGAGAAGCCACCCCTCAGGGCACTCCTGAGGCTGCGCCTTTTATGTATGGCCCCACTCCTTTAGGCTCATGATTGGGTTCACAGAACTCCACTTGTTGGCTTCACATAAAACCATTGAGCAAATTAATGGGGTTAGGGGGACAATTGCACCAGGGACAGCTGAAAAGGGATGTTTTAGAGATATAGGATGAGGGGGCATAGAGGTTCGTCACAGTAGTTGGCAAAATCTGAGAATTGTTTCTGTGTATGCAAGACCTAGGCTCTGCAACTGTTGCAAGTTTGGCCACTCTTTCCATGAGGGCTCCCTTCCCACCGGAGGACACCCCACCCCATGTTTAGGGACTTGGCATTTATTTCCTCTAGACCCTCACTCAGCTGCTGTCTCCCTGCAGCAAGGCCTTCCCTGCTCCCTCCCTCCCTCTAGCTATCCTGAGTGCAGCCTGGCTATGTGGTTGCTGAACACAGGGGCTGTCTTGGCTCATACCCCACATCATCTGCTCAGAGATTGGGACCCCCTGTGAGATAATGCAGGGAACATACGATTAGAGTTCCAAATAGTGCACCACAGCACTCCAATGTGTGTGGGAAGACGTACATAAGAATTGTTTGGGATCAGGTTTGTGTCTGTAATATAAGCAATAGGAGAATTTCAGTGTCCTGTTTGTAGGGGTGGTTGTTTGAGTGACATATAAAAAAAGCAGATTTACACATGAAATAAAGTTTACTTGATGACATAGGAAAATAAAAATAAGAATAAAAATAAAATAAGAATAAAAATAAACAATATATGTGTGAATTGTTTAAGTATTAAAATATTTGTAAAATATGTGTAAAAAGTAATGAAATTAATGGAATTAATTAAATGACACTTAAATTATCTAAATGAATTAAATTGCAGCACTTTAGTTATCTGTGCATATCAGTTTTCTGTGAGCTAGAGGCTGCAATATAATATGAAGAAATCAGTGGGGTGGATTGGTATGTAGTGCCCCCTACAGTAATTTACTGTGAATACTGCACTGAGGATTTCATGAGATTTAAGACCAATGACATGTACACAGTGATGGAAAAATAAAACCCACTGTTTCAATTTAGGGGGTATAAAACGCAGCCCTGAAGAACTAAGCCACTACCATGTGTACAAGCACCCCATAAGTCTTTCTGTCTACATTTACATATTGAATTATGTAGGCACAATAGTAACTACATAGATCAGATGTAGAGGTTCAATAGTCCAGTCTAACCTAAAGCACTTAAATCTGATGCCACATCAATCTAGATCTAGGCTGGGTTCTGCCATTTTTAAACCAGTCTCTGTGTGCTGAACTTCTGTTCTGTTATAGGTTTAGATTAGTTTCTGAACATGTATACCAGTTCATGTGCAAAGTCTGTACCTGGCCAGAAAGTTGTAACCTGCTTACCTTAAAAATAAGAAGTGGGTTAAGATGGAAACTTGGAACTGTACAGAAGGAAATGTATCTCAAACACCTCATTTCTATCTCAGGATTCCCATGTGTTGCCTCTAACCAGATTATTCTTTTTATAGCAGGGGTGAGCAAAATGCAGCCCACAGGCCAGATGCGTCCTACCAGGCCATTCTATCCATCTCAGAGAGCCCCTAAACATTTAGAAAATTAATATTTATCTGCTCCCGGATGCCTGTCATCTGGCCCTTGATGGCTTACCAAAACTCAGTAAGCAGCCCTCCGCCCAAAATAATTGCCTGCCCCTGTTTTATAGGCAGGAATAACAACTCCTGTCAGAGGCTGTTTGCTCACTACTGCACCTGTGGAGAAGATGCCTGTAGGGTAGTTCACCACTATGGTTTGATTTGCTGCTGTTCCAATTCTCCAACAATGCTCTTCTTCTGCTTCTGCTCCATGCCTCTCCTTCCCTGCATTATCAACCCTCAATACTCTTCACTATTAGATAATTCACCATTATTTGTATTTCTCTTGAGGTGGAAATTTAACCAGAATTTACTATAGGCAGTTCCTTCCCATAGGTCTGGCAAGCAGAGACATTACTAAGCTCTTGTCCATTACACATAGGGTACAGTCCTCCCTCAGTGGGGTAGGAATATTGATAGCATGGGCTCAAAGCACCTAGGTGTCCAGGTTCTGATGTCAGGCTCTCTACCTGCCTTAATCACCTTTCTAGATTACACACCCATATAAAGTTTGGTCAGAATCTTTTCTCGATTTTTTCAGAGTGATTTGCAAGGAGAAAGGAACTATAATTTATAACTGTCACGCATTGCCTGAGAGAAAGGAAGACTCCTCCAGTATATTCCTCTGTGATTGTCTGAGATTTCCTTTTTCTCCAACCCCAGGCTAGCACTAAGGATTCTGCACCTTGTCAACCACCTGAGGGAAAATGGTATAAAAGCTTAATTCTTGTGGTTACTGAACCAGAGAACAGAAACATCATATCCCAATATGCCTGTAGGAAAGTGTAACGAAGTCATTGTGGAGGGGAGGCAGGGGTGGGGGGCAAGGGAGGAAGAGAAGCGGGCACTGGAAGCATCACACTGTCATATTCCTGAGCAATACTAAGTCCTTGCTAAGCTTTTGCACTGACTATATCACATGCATTATAAAACTTTCTGCTAAAAACCCTTTTTCTTCATTATTGAAGTAATCTTTTTTTTGTTTTTCTCTTCATGAAACTTTCTCAGTCTGGTGCATTAACTTTGAATCAAAATCTCAAATTTTATGGGTTATTTTTAATAAAATAAATTCTAGTTTTAATAAGTCTCCTGCAATCTGGTCAGTACATTGCACTATACAATCATTTGTTCCAAATGTAACTACTTATAGTGTTCTTCATCGGTTATTGATCTTAACAAAATGTTTACTGTTATGATATTACCTTAATATACACGGTGTGTGCCTAATTAACTCCACAGTAATGTTTCACCATCTACACGTGCAGCCCTATTAAGCTGCAGAATTTAAGTAATTAACTCTGCCTCATGTTAGTACTGGTAAATACAAGTACTATCCTGGAGTGGAGTTCTTTAGTGCACAGCAATGCATGGTTACACTGATGGGAGTTGGCTGGAGCATGAGGGTGTTTCAGTGATTGGCTCCCTGCTACTTAGCCCTGCACTGGAGCACCCTTGTGCCTCAGCCAGCCTCTCTGTAACATGTTAAGCCAAGTCGGAGAAGTCCCAGGCTGGCAGGCTGACACCCTGGGCCCCCTGTCAGTGGGGGCTGCTCTGACCCAACTCAATGTGCTGCAGTCCTGAGGACATATGAAGGTGCAGCACCTGGGAAGTACATCATTTCCACTAATTTCATGTGTAGACACACCTAGTATGAATGATACAGGTTGAAAGAAATGAAGATGAAGTCTAAGATGGATGGACTGGAAGAAGCAATACACACAAATTTTAAGGATGGTGGACAGTCAAGTGAAAATCTACATTTTATGAGTTTCAATAGAGATAGTGGTCAATTTTTTTGTCAGGCATAATACCACAAGTTAAATGTTGCCATCTCCACAAGTGATAATCTCCTTCCCCTGCTCTGCCTTCTTCTTCTTTCCCCATATGCCACTGTACTTTCTGCCCCCTCCCCTATATGCCACATGCTAAAGAAGTGGTGCAGGCATGCATGCTATAGGTGTATGACTTTTGATCTAGAGGGAGCATTTAAATCTGTTTTTGTGGAACAGATTCCAGTACATTTGGTACTAAATGGGCACATCTGCACATTCATTAATGCACCTTAGTTACTGCACATTTACTTTAGTACCTGCTTAATGAAGTACTAACTAAATGCACAGTAACTAGAAGTACTGTGTGGTCATGCTGGCACACAGTTATTTTGTGATGCTTACAGTGAATTAGCTTAATAACACTACACAATAGGCTATTAGCACAGTTTTTAACCACAATACTACTGTGCGGTGTTATTAGGCTAACGCACAGTAAGTGTCTCATATAGAAGCACCCAGTAAGAATGATCCAGTTGATATGGAAGTGGTTCCTAGAGCACTGAGAGGTAGAAACCATAAACTTGTGGCTAAGAGTAACATAATATAATGATCATATAATGATCATTTGTATTAAAAGTAAAGAGGGTATTAAATAGAAGGTAGATCGCTCTAGAAATCTCTAGTTCAAAGCTTACTCTGTAAAGCATCCATTTCTTCTACTGTCAGAGATAGTATGCTGTGCTAGGTGGACCATGTATAGCACATAAGTTCAATATAATCAAATAGCAGGATTTGTACATGCAGAATCTGACTTATTGCGTTTAACATGATCATTTATTGTTCTTCGATTAGTGCAACGTGTTACCACATTTTCTAAAATCTTAGCTGTACGTGTCTAAGATACTGAGATTTTGTTTTTTTTTATATATGAGCTCATGATTTGTGTTACCAAACAGACTTAGAAATATTAATAGTAGTAGGTATTACAGTAGTGTCATGATGCTCACAATAAGGTCACATCCTGTATGCTAAGTGCTCAGCAAATACATACTAAAACATTTTTGCTTGAAAGAATTAGGTTTTAATCAATGATATAGAAAAACAGAGTGAAGGAAAACAACTTACCCAAATTAGCAGGATAGTTGTAGAATCAAGCCTCCTCTTTCTAGGTGCCATTGTATTCCTGACCACAGTGCCTGTTTACAATACTCTCTACTCACACATTTAATCTAGAGAACCTATAGTTTTTCTATATAAAAAAACATTTACTATGTACTTTTGACATAAGAGAGATTCATGGTATTTATTTTTATGATACAGGATAGTACTGTACTGAGTTCTATGTGATTATATATTTGCAGTGGTTGTTAGTATTACAGAATGGTTCCTATGACACAGTAGTATATGAAAGATGAGGGAAGTACTCCAAATCCTTAGTACCCTAGTTCAGACTTTGTTTCCCTACAGAATTCAGTTAGGAAGGTATACAGGGACAGAAAATCCTTCTTGAGTGCTTAAGGAATTAAGCCACACAGCTACAACATCACTTTAAAACTGCTATAGAATCAATAATATACTTTACTGTGCACATTCAGGATATAATTTGCACAGTCTAATATCTTAAACTAAAAATAATATACAAATAAGCAACAGTGTTTTTTTCTGGATCAAACACACTTCAGTTGTTTCAGTTGCAGAACTGTCATAAAGAATTGCAATAGTGTTATAATGGTCAAAAGCCTGTTCTCAGAAACAAGAGAAAATTTTACCAAAATTATTTATGTTAATGAAAACTGAGCCCAAAATATTTATGTTCAGGTAGTTATAAGTGATTGAAAACAGCAATGATAATGGAAATAATTAATCAAGCTTACTATTAACAGGAAAACAAAAATGTCTGAGAATTAATCCACATAAGCATAAGAACAAAAAAGCATTGTTCATCTGCTAAATTATGTCCATTGCTGGAAGACCAGTACTGTAATTTTAAATAAGTCAGCAGGCTGACCTTGACAGGCTCAGGAAATAGATGGACGAGAACCTGATGGTGTTTAACACCAAAAACTGCAAGGTTCTGCACCTTGGGAAGAAAAACCTGCAGCATGCTTACATGTTTGGCAGTGCTATGCTGGTTAGCACAATGGGCGAAAGGGACTTGGGGTCATGACTGACCACAAGATGAACATGAACCTTCAGTGTGATGCCGCAGCTAATAAAGTGAGCAAAACGCTGGCTTGTATCCATAGATACTTCTCAAGCAAATCCCGGGAAGTCATTCTCCCCTTGTACTCGGCCTTGGTGAGGCTGCAGCTGGAGTACTGCATCCAGTTTTGGGGTCCACAATTCAAAAAGGATGTGGAGAAGCTTGAGAGAGTCCAGAGAAGAGCCTCGTGCATGATCAGAGTTCAGGAAAACAGACTTTACGACGACAGGCTGAGAGCCCAGGGACTCTTCAGCCTGTAAAAGCGCAGGCTCAGGGGTGATCTGATGGCCACCTATAAGTTTATCAGGGGTGACCACCAGGATCTGGAGGAAAGTTTGTTCACCAGACAGCCCCAAGGGATGACAAGGTCGAACGGTCACAAACTCCTCCATGAACGTTTCAGGCTGGACATAAAGAAGAACAAGTTTTGGAACAGACTGCCACTGGGGGTTGTTCAATCACCTACATTGAACATCTTCAAGAAACATTTGGATGTTTATCTTGCTGGGATCCTATGATCCCTGCTGACTTCCTGCCCCTGGGGCAGGGAGCTGGGCTCGATGATCTTCCGGGGTCCCTTCCAGCCCTAATGTCTATGAAATCTATGAAAGTACAATATTCATACATCACACACACACTGCAGCAAAGAGATGTGTCATAGACTGGAGGACAAGTAATTAAAGTGAAAGCAACAGTACCATTTAGAAATAAAATGACTTATTTAAAATTTGTAATTGTTCAGGCTCCTCCCTTGTAGTTTCCATAGCAACATGGTCCTTTGAAACCCTGACCTTAAAAAGGTAACATGAAGAAAGGAGCACAATTTTTAATGCACTGAAATTAAGTTGGGAAACCAGGCTGTCTAATAGAAATGTAGCAAACTGTTCTTTCTTTGGCAAATGGGTGACTCAAAGCTTATAAGCTCAATAACAATTGTCTGCTAGATTCCCTTTATCAGAAGCCTGAATGCATCTACCAGGCTCACAATGAAGAACAAGTCTTGGAAAAACAGTCAAAAATGGCACAAGTGAGTCTGTAGGGAGTTTAGACAAAACTGCTGAAATACAAGGTAACACTCTGCTGCAGAGCATTGAGTCATGATTTCATTCTGGTTAAGAACTGCAGTGAACATGACGCGCAAGGAAAGCTGGCAAACAGGCTCAATTCAGGAGTCTCACCCAAGAAACCTGTGTTATATCCTTTCACTGGTGAGGAACACACTTCACAAGGTTTATTGCTTTGAGAAGAAAAAGAAATACTGTGATGCTTATATGATCCAGCACTAATTAAAGTAAAGATGAAGGCACCAATTAATTTACTGACATTTTGTTCAAGTCCTTTTAATTAGATGCATATGAAAGCCAAATATTCCTTGTCCATTCTCCTTTCCCTCTGACTGTGTTTGGTAAAAGTGTAACCGATAACTTAGAAATCATGGGCACTATGCTAAAAGGCAGGTGTCATTTGAAAGCCCCATTGCTTAAGAAGTGTGGACTCTACCCAAAGCAGGAGGAAAACTGTTTGCAAGCTCCGTTTGGGTACGTAAACTGAAATAGAATCTAGCATTTGCACACTTACTTTTACATTTGTTATAAAAGTATTCAGTTGTGTAGTGAAGATGACTAATAGTTTGTGGATACCTGTTTAAAAAAAAAGAGAGAGAGAGAGAAATAGAGTAACTTTATTTGCTGCATGCCTAGAGAAATAGGCTGCATAAATTGCCCATAGGAGATGTAGTCAAGGAGCCCAGCCCTAAAAGAAGTCAAGAGCATAAGAAACTAGAATTTTCAGGTTGAAGTATAAAAGTTTTTTGCAGATTTTTGGAACCATTCAGGTATTTTCCTGTTTAGACTATTTTGCTGAAAAGCAAGATTGTAGAAAAGAAAAGAAAAGAAAAGAAAAAATGCTGCTTCCCCTACTGATGAACCAGTTCACCAATTTTTCAAATCTCCAAAGTTATATTTGGAAATAAAGATATATACTTAGTTAACCCCAACTCTATTAATAGATGACTATATCCATGTATTACAATACATGAAGATTCATCTGTAGAGTATGCAATATAAAAACAGACTAAATTAATGTTTTTACTTGAAGAGAAAATGTAGAATTTAGACTGAATATTTCCTCTGAAAAGACTTCTAGGTTATCAATAAAAGAAAGAACATCCTTTATCTTGACTGGGCAAAAAACTGAAGACTAGACTGTCACAGAAACCTCTCTCTGTCTCTCTCTTTCCCCCTCCCTCTTTAGTTCTCACCTAATTAATCTTCGCCTATTTTTGAGCATTTGCGTGAAGGGAGCTACACATTTCCTTTAAAAATTCCTTAGGATTATCCTTCAATTTGCATAAATTAGAGTAGATTAATTTAAGGGAAATAAAAGAATTAACCAAAGGTATTTTGATTGAGAGGGAATGAGGGAAGAAGGGATTAGATTACCACCTTTGGGAGATACTAACAACTATTTACTTAATTTCCTGGTGCTGTGATATTTAAAATGTGCAGTGAGGTCTGTACATGAAGAATACTGTGGCTCATATCTCTCCTTATTACTGTACAAGTCATGACTTAACACAAAATATTTGGAACTGTTTTTCTCCATATACACTTATTTAATAACAGATTGCATTTTCCCCTGTGGAGATTATTTTTTTATTTTCTGCCCATGAAGGTGAACTCTCTAAGTTCTGTTTAACATTATTTTTCTGTACAGATTGGTGTTCATGGCTTTTCAATTACTATCATTCACAGCAACCATTGATATGCTGTTTACCCTCTTCTTTAAGCCATTAAAGATTATGTTAATTAAGACATGTCCAAACACTATCACGGTTGTTATTCACTGAAGAATTCACCAAATAAAGATTTTGGTTCGTTATTATTATATTTAAGTTAATTTTCCATCCATATGGCAGTATACTTATCTAGACAATGATACTTGCCTTGGTTGTATGGCAGGTTGTAAATATTTGTAACTTTGTAAATTGCAGTGGAACATGTGGACCAGATACTACTTCATGTGCTTAAAAGGTGCATATATAGCTGCATGGCTGAACTGTTTGTGTCTTACTCATACATTGGGATTTTTTTCCTCCAGCAGTGAAATGCAATTTTCCTGCATACACACTTGCTGAAACTAGAATGGCAGATAAAGAAAACAACCTTTTAGCCCAAAAAATTAATGACTAAGGCAATGGCCAGGGTACAAGAAACCTGTTCTAGAACTTTTCACCCAGAGGTTTTTTAAATCTGTCTTCTCATTTCCCAGGAAGGTTCTCTAACTACCAGGTCACAGGTTAGGTGGTTGCAAGTCCCCCTCCCCCACCCCTGCACTCCCTTTGAAGGTGGACCAAAGCATTTTGCATTTACTATTTATTCCCTAAAATAAATCAACAGAACTGGCATTATCCACTGAGTCATCCTACTCTTCACTTCCTCTTGGGCCAACATTTCTCTCTCTTTTGGTTTCCCAGTGGGCCAGCTTCAAGAAGAGTTCTTAAGAGCATATATGTAGTACCTGTCCTGTATCCTGGTGATTAGACTAAGTGATAAGCATGTTCAAATAATGTCTGGGTGAAGGTGGGGCAGGCTAGAACCTGGTTTTCCATGTCCTTGATAGGTGCCCTTGCTAGTACACTTTTGGGATGAAAGATGGAAAAAGTGTATTTCTTCTGTCTAACATCTGTTAATCATGGTTGCTTCTTCTGCTTCTGCTTTTTCCCCCAGCTAAAATTTCAGAACTTACCTAGCCTTACATGCATACCTGGACAATTGCCCCACCCCTGATTGAAGACTGAGCTTTGCAGTTCTGGCAGACTTTGGGGCAGGGCTTCCGGTGTAAATAAAAGCTGCAGCGAGGAACGGTGAGGAGAGAGGAGGGGGGGCCTAGGGAGATAAGACCCTATCCCATTTGATGGACCAAGTGGTTAGAACCCAGATAGGGTGCATCTAATATTGGGTACAGTTGTGCTTCCTATTTGGTATCTATTGCTATTGTTGATGTTATAAATAGTTGGGTGTATTCATTCTCTATAATGGTCTCTGTAAGGATGTCTTTATTAGGCAACCCACTTGTAGTATTAACTTGTTGGATTGGCTGTCCCAGGATCCTCCCCTCTTCTGGGCCTGGGCATGGGTACTTACCCGAATGGGTTAGACTTCCTCTTGCTAACAGACCTTTATATGTATATTTGCACCTATACCTGTACCTGTTTCTATTTTAAAGAGTTTTAGATATAAATGTTTGCAACTCAATAAACTGTATATAGTTAGGAACTCTGGACCTGGGATAACTCTATAGAGGAAAGAGGGATTCACCTGAAATTCCAGCATTCACATTACCCCTCCTGTCAACCCATCCCATCTGCTTGAGAATAGGGCACACCCTTGGGTGTACCTGGGTTACAATAAGATGGTCCTATTTATGCCCATTGGGCATGTGATAGCTTTGAGACCCACCAGGGGCAGGATCAAGGCTTGAGTAGTTATTGAGCCTGAACTGGGAAGAGATCACAAGATGCAGTGAAAGACAGGGGCTGGGGCCCAAAAGCCAGGTCAGAAGTAGTGGTCCAGGGATATAGAACCAGCCAGAGTAAAGGGGAAGTAGCTGGCAAGGATAAAGCCACCACATATGGGGGAAAAAAAGGCCTAGAGGGGCCTGGAGACACCAGGACAAGCATCTCACCTGGCTAGAGAGTCAAAATATGTAAGGCATGAGGCACAGTGTAGGTAGGGGTGGCATAGAGCTGTTCAATTACCCCTTAAAGCAGGAGCTCCACACCTCTGGGTGTTCTTTGGAGCAGGACCAGATCTGGGAAGCCCTGGGGCAGCCTCCCCTTTGAAAGAACATCAAGATGTGGCAGGCAACTGAAGGGGAGACTGTTTCCAGAGTGAGTTGGGAAAAAAGGGGCTAAAGTTAAACTGTTAAAATAAAGATGAACGTTAAAAAAAAAACAAACAAAAAAACTGATTGTCAGATTTAGAGTCAGAGAAAAATTTTCCTCAGGTTAGATTGGTTACAGGATGGTAATATATTCATGACAATGGGCTAGGGACCAATTGTAAAGGATTAGGGTGGCTGATAAAAGTTATCTACCAGATGGAAATGATTAAAAAGAAATCATGGCCTGAACTTAACAAGTTATTCCAGGTAGTGCCTAGATAATTTATGTTAATAAATATGTGGATAAATTAAATCACAACCTTTGTTTTGTCTTTTTGCCAGTAAAGAAGCCAACTATGATGAAACTTAAATTAAAACTGAAAAAGATTACAAAAATATGACTGTTATTTATGGGCATGTGTCTATATATATAGCTGTATAAATGCACTACAGTTCAATCCAACTTCTTCAGCAGGTTATGCAGTAGCATTATAGGAGATTAAAAACATACAAAAAAACAAATTCCCTGCCCATTGGCAATGTGTAGGGGGTGCATGCAGGTGAACATGCACCTCCTGAGATTGACGGTGCACCCCCTGTGAAAAGCACCACTTGCCACACCTCCCCTTGCTGCTGACACTGCTGTTGGCTGGTCAGCACTTGTGCTCCCCACTGCTGACACCTCCGTACCTGTCTGTGGGAGCTCCCCACTCAGCCTGCCCCTGTCGCCAACACCAGTGCAGCTGCCTGGGGGAACTCCCCACTCCCCATTGTCACACCACTGCTGCCATCACCGTCACCTGTGGGTGGTTGTTCATGCCTCCCCACCCCTGCAACCCAAAGTAACCAATCAACAAAGCTAAAAAAACATAATAAATAAGTAAGGCAACAAGAAGAGGCTAATATTAATTGCTTTGTCCAAATGAAAAAGGTAAGAAAGGGTAAAAAATCAAATAATTGCTCTCCCTGCTACAAACAATGTTACGTATTTAAAAAAATGTTTCATTCCAATTAATATTCTTCCCAAGTAAACACCTTTGACATTTCCAATTTTTGTTCTGTCCTAATGCTTAGCCTGTACAAATGGTCACATTGAAATTAACTGGCTGACTATATTGTCATAAACCTCCCTGAAGGGACATCTAGACTCCTACGTTTTTTACAGGGGACATCATTGTTTATACTGCCAAAGTGTATTTAAACACTTGCAAAGTTATGAGTCCCATCATACAACACTTGGCCAGTTAAAGGGAGAAACCATATTCCATTATTGAAGACATAGTCCAATCAGGGATCCTGCATTAAAAGTGTTAAGGAAGGCAATGAAATATGTCAAATACAATTCCTATGAGGTAACATGAATTTTAAATAAACAGTTTATGAAAATATTTTGTTTTGATTTTCCAATTAAAATTCAAATTAGAATGAAATTGAAACTTGCCTATAGAAAATGTTATTTCTTATTCTGTTATAAAAGTATCCTTTTGGTCATATATTTCTAATCCGTTCTATCAGAGAAGCTACAAATGTAAATTCAACCAAAACACATATTTGTCATCCAACTTTCATCTCTGTCAATTCTTAACATTTCTTCTTGAGAGTATTTTTCCTGCAGTATGATTTAACAAAGGACAAATTCAGTTTCTGTATGATTTATCACATTACGAAATAGAATGAACATTAAAATAAAGAAAGAAATATATTCTCCTATAATTCTTACAAGTCATTTATAATTATTCCATCTGTTCTTTTTCAGTGTGTATAACAAGTTCTTTATAAATCAGTATATTCATTTTCAGCAATTCAGTATGTTCACAACTGAGTTAGAACATCATGACCATATGCCCATCACTGCAGGAAAAGTCCTTCTGGGATCTGAGGTGGGATGAGAAGTAAAATCTTTCTTAATTACAACAGAGAGGAAATATATATATTAAAACAGAAAAAAAAGGTGGCAGGGATGGTACTATCATTAAGGTTAACTACACATAAAATTGTGTGTGTGTGTGTGTGTAATCTCTGATAGAACATGTGTGTGTGTGTATGTGTGTGTTCAAAATTTAGATACTAAACACAACAAGACAAAAGATTTCTTACATATAAAGATAGAGTTAATTCTAGAGTGTAACCCACCTGAACAAAAGGGAAGAGGTGGATATTGCATATTTGAACCTTAAAAAAGCCTTTTACCTGGTGTCCCATAATGTTCTCATGGAAAAATTGGGTAACTGTAGCCTCAAGTACTCCACAATCTGATGGCTAGGGAACTGGCTCCATGGTCAGACCCAGAGAGTGGTAGCTGACAGAACTGAATCAACATGGCACTCAGTGACTAGTGGTGTCCCTTAAGGCTCCATTCATGGATGTGTACTCTTTAATGTCTTCAAAAATAATCTGAACATTGGTGTCAGAAGCAGACTAGCTAAGTTCACTGATGACACCAATCTCTGGGGAAGAGTGTCCACACTTGAGGATAGGCTGGTGATCCAGGCTGACCTCAAAAGGCTTGCAAGGTGAGCAGATGAAAACCTGATGGCATTCAATACAGAGAAATGCAAGGTGTTCCACCTCAGGGGAAAAAAAACCCCTACAACACACTTATAGATTTGGCAGTGCTACACTCTCTAGCACCATGACTAAAAGAGACTTGGGGGTCATGACTGACCACAAGATGAACATGAGCAGGCATCTACTGACGCATCTCGAGCAAAACCCAGGATGTCATCCTCCCACTGTACTCAGCCTTCATGAGGCCACAGTTGGAGTACTACATCTAATTCTGGGCTCCACAATTTAGGAAGGTCGTGGAGAAGCATGAAAGATTCCAAAGGAGAGCCATGTGTGTGATTAGAGGGCAAGAGAGCAGGCCTTATGAAGAGATGCTATGAGCTATAGGACTCTTCAGCCTGGAGAAGCACGGGCTCAGGGGTGACTTCGTGGCAGCCTATAAGTACATAAGGGGTGTGCATCAGGATCTAGGGGAATTCCTACTCATTGGAGCACCTTAAGGGGTGACAAAGTCCAATGGTCACAAACTCTTGCAAGACCTTTTTAAGCTGGACATAAGGAAAAACTTTCCAGCTCCCAAGGGCTGGAACAGGCTCCTCCCAGAGGTGGTGCATGCACCTACTCTGGTCACTTTTAAGAAACATTTTGATGCTTGTCTTGCTGGGGTCCTTTCACTCTAGCTGACTCCCTGCCCCTTGGGCAGGGGGCTGGACCCAATGACCTTATGAGGTCCCTTCCTGCCCTAATGTCTATGAAATCTATGAGATAACTCTTTTTTTGGTCCAGATAAATTCAAAATTCAAATGACCCAATCATCAATTAAGTATGTTCACAAACATATACATTCTTCATCAGATACTAGTCTAACAATATAATTTAACAGTACTACTTATATCTTAATTATGCCATAATATTCATTCCTTGTAGTTCCACGTGCTGCTGTTGTTATGATGCCACACAATGTGTATAGAAATTACTGACTGCATTGAAGAATCGTTCAAAAATGAAAATAATCTCTTTCAACTGTGAATTGTATCTACTGCTCTGGTAAATATTTTTTTTTTTGAGGAAAGAGTTTGAGTGGGTGGTCTCTTCTGAATTTTCTCATAATAGTATCAGGGCCCTGGTGAATATCATTTATACATTTTATAAAATTTTTATAATCACTATCTAAGGAAAAATATAAACATCAATGAATCCCAAGTAAAGCGGGCAAAACCTGTTAGACCCCGACTCCATTCACTAGGGAGACAACGGTACAGTCGTTCACGGATCCTGTTACTCATTAGCCAGAGCAAGCAGGGAGCAAACACTACTTGCACACATTGCTTGCAACAGCTTTATTTAGAAGGGAGATAGCTTTTGACAAAGGTCCCAAAAGAACAACAAATCTGGGGACCTGCACTGAACATTAGTTTCCTTCACATTTTATAGACCTTGGTTCATACATATTAACATTCACTCCACCTATGTTCCTCCTCTTGTTCCACCCATTTCTCCTCCCATCACAAGCTCCTCCTCAGTTTACTGTTTACTTGATTAGCATAGAATTTCCTATACATGTAATTCATTTACATGCTTCTCTGCTAGGAACGCATGTGAAAGGCCATGAACTCGGGTACTCTCAGTCAATCACTGTTTTTTTCTGGTTTCTTGCTGACTCCTTCTTCAGCTCCAAGGTCTTTCTTCTGTTTTATCTGCTGATGATAGCTGGTGGGCTGCATCTTGTTCTTCTTACACAATGGGCTCTAACACCATGACTTTGTTAGAAAACTGCTTACCTAAGCATTTCCAAGGTTAGTCTTAATATATTATCCTGCCTTGTGACCAGCAATTTTGCTGAGACACAGGTAAAAGCCTTTATTCCAGCTGCAGATCCAATGTTCTGCCAAAATCCAAATTATTGTCACCCTAACAAAACCCATTGTCACTTCCCTACAATTTGTCAAAGCAGTAAAAAAAGTCACAAATATTATGTTCTACGACTTATGTCTTATGATGCACCATGTCACTCGGTATAGACATGACACAATTTAGTGTAATCTTCATTTATTCTTGAGATTATATTAAATAGATTCACAATATATAGCAAATGTTCTGGAGGAAATGCTAGTCTCTTGTGTAAAGTTATTTCTGAGAAAGTCAGAAGTGAATCTATATTTAAATAAATTGCTCTGAGGTATGTATCTTGTCAAATGCCATTGCCAGTGTTTATTCATTCCAGAATAAACAATACAAACTGGTTTCCCCACTACTACTGGTGAGCAGCTGTAATTAGCCTATTTGGTCATGCAGCATAGGAGACATGGTCATACATCCACTCCAGAGTGAGTTACTCCTGAGTACATGTGTTTTGTAAGTGCATCCTCAGTTGTAGGGGAGAATGCATTAGATCTTGGCAGTTATGGTTCAGGGCGGGTGTTGGTATTTAGGAAAGATTGGGGAATCTACTCTTTATATCATAAATCCTAGGAGGCAGTCCTCCCTTGAGGGGGAGATTGCATATTACAATTAGCTCATGTTAAATACACTTGAAACTTGAACACACATTCAAACTCATTAACTAGTACTAAGTGCCCTCTAGGCACCTTAAAGTTATGCCATTTGAGGTGAGGATTATCTTTGAGCTGTCCTGGGCAACTTGATTTTGCTTCACTTCTAAATGTTTGACAGAAATCAAATGGCCAATTTGCAGTCCTCCAGCAACCCAGAAGATACCAGAAGACCTAGCTGTCCTTGGACTCTAGTGTCCTGAGGATGACAAATCAGACACTAGAACATCATCTAGTGAGTGAATGTAAGGGTGGGGTGGGGATGGGGGCCAGGGTGGGAGAGGAAGAGGAGCAGGGAGTTGCCACGACACACACGTGCACACATACACACTTCCAGTATGAACACACCAACCACATATATACCTACACACAACCCCAGAAAACACATGCACGCACACACACACATATACCCTCTTTGGATTTGCCTTTTTCCATTAACCGGCACAGCTGGGGTATAGGTGAGGCAGTGGCAGTGATGGGAGGCATCCCTGAGTATGCACAGCTGAATACAGCCCAGAAGCAGACAGAGAATCACCTCCCCCCACCAAACCCCACTGTTACTTGAGGTCCTGGCATTACAGACACACTTTCCCCCACCTGCAGCCTCTCAGACGTGTGTGTGTGTGTGTGTGTGTGTGTGTGTGTGTGTGTAGCTAGGCCCCTTCTCATCAGCCCTCTAGCTGCAGGTCAGAGCTGTACATGTTGCAAAGGATTTAAACCCCAAATGTGTAGCTGCTAAAGACACATGCTAATTTTAACACTGAACTAACATTCTTTAAAGTTAGTATGTGATAATTATAACCTATAAGCACACCATTAGAAATCACTCATGCCTGCAGAGAAGCATTTTTGAATCTCATAGTTTGGGTCTGATGGAGCCATGATGGGCAAAGAATCTGAGGAAGAATTCTTATAAAGATGATTCTGTTTCCAAGTTTTATGTCACATCATCACAATCTTTTGACGACTTTATTTAAACAGTTTTATATATTTGATGCTGACCGGATATTTGAGTTGCATGGTTCACTTGTGTTTTTGGATTATGAAATACCCAAATACAGAAGCATACTTTTATTATGCTTTATGGAAAGCATATAGTTAATTCTCAGAATATGCCCTAAACCAGTGTCTTAAATGTAAATAATGGGCTAAAATCTTAATTGATGTAACCTCAGTGTCATTATGGGTTACTTCAAAATTCATACATAAAATTCTTAGAGCTAGAGCTTATGTTTGGTGAAAAGTGTGACAATGTGATGAAATGATCAACAGAGTTAACCATACTCTATCATGCACTAATAGCTGCGTCACAAACAGGTCTAAGGTGGTGATATTTCTCCTCTATGCAGAACTGGTAAGGCCATAGGTGGAGTACTGCATTCAGTTTTCGGTGTCATACTTTAAGAGAGATATGCATAACCTTCAGAGGGTCCAGAGGAGGGCCACTTGTATGATTAGGGACCTTCAGGATAGGTCCTATGAGGAGAGGTTGAAGGACCTGGGTCTCTTTAGCCTCCAAAATGGGAGGCTGGGAGGGAATTTGGTGGTCATCTACAAATTTACTGGGGAACGGAGAGGGGGGCAGAAAGGAATAGGAGATACTTTGTTTACCAAGGCACCCCTTGGAGTAACTATAAACGATGACCACAAACTGAGAGAGAGCATATTTAGACTAAACATTAGGAAGAACTTCTTTACAGTAAGGGTTATGAGAATCTGAAGTGGACTTGCAAGGGAAGTGGTGCTGTCCCCCACCTTGGGAGTCTTTAAGAGGAGACTGGACAAGCACCTAGCTGGGGTCATTTGATCCCAGCACTCCTTCCTGCCCAGGGAAGAGGGTTGGACTTGATCTGCTGAAGTCCCTTCCAACCCTGAAAATCTATGAAATCTATGAAAATGATACAAGTCTATTAACTTCCATTGACTTAATTTAAGTGAGTAAAAAGCAATTGCAAAGGAAAACAGAATTCCATCCTTCATGTATTCATCTTATCAAGGGAATAGAATCCTACTCTACATCTCTATTTTTAAGGCAATTGTCAAAGACTTTGAACATTTATTGAATAAATCACTAATCAAATATAGATTTTAGAGAATTTTTGTTCAGCTTAGTAAGTGCAAACTATCCAGAAAGCCAATTTATGAAATCCACTTGTAAATCTGCAGCATTATAGAGCTGTACAAAGAGAATTTATCAACCTCAAAACTTAAATGGTGTATTTCAGTTAACTGCGTATTTTTTTTCCTATTTCCATTAAGAATTTCACTCTTTTTAGCAAGGACCAATGACCTCTGAATCTAATAAGGTTTGAGGGGCTTTACTATATACTCACAAAAGCAGAAGAAGATGGAAGCATTTTAATTCTCTGAACAAAGAGTTCTATTTAGTTATTGTACAATTGCTAGGATTTTTTTGTTGTTTGGTGGAAGTGGTAATAGAAACTACAGTACAGGGAGAAAGTAAGAACACCAACAAATCATCCCCAAGAATTGCATGTTGAAATTATATTTTTTACATGTTTGTTTCTTCATTGACAGTTATAATGCTGAAATATTTCAAACTAATGGACAGGAGAGTCAAGCTTTGTAAAGACACAATTGAGAAACCATATCTTGAGGTCCTGAAGTGTTCAGGGAATGCATAACAGAATAAAGACTTTTTCTCACCTCTGCAGCTCTGATTCTGTTACCCATTAGGTGAGTAGTGGTCAAAAATTACTATTATCTGGTGACTGCTCAGGTTTAAAAAATGAATTGATCACTAATTCTGATAGTAGGGTACAAACATCCACATAATAATTAGCACTGGTAGGTACTTAGGGAAAAGGTTAAAGGCTTTTTAAGCCTGTTGACTACCCTTTAAATCTATAAATCTCATGTTCTGTCTATCTCAAGGTTAGGTATTATTGGTTGTGCAGTTTTCTGACCTAGAAATGTTTCTATCTATATATAATTTATACCAAGATAAATAGAGGATCTTACCTCTAGAGTTCATCACATTCACTTACACAGCTCCAGTTAGATTTAATTTGTTATTTACCCTTTTCAGTTTTACAGCTGATAGATTTATACATTATGGAAGTGAGCAGAGCACTGCAATAATTATCTTGACAGATTATATAGTGTGATTCACAAACTAAACTCCATGACATCAGTGCAGGAGCAGGATCTGATCTGAAATTCCAAAGTATATGTAAAATTTTAGCAGGATGATGACCATTTTTGTGAGCTATCTATACTTTAAAAAGACTTATTTTTCTGTTCACCAGCCCAGGAAAATTCTCTCCTATGATGGAAAAAGCCTACAAATTGCTCCTACAAAGCTTAACTAAACACTGACATTGAAATGTGTGTTCTTAACCTTAATTTCTTTTCTCTGGAAGGTATTCAGTGTGCTAGTCTGCCATTCAGATGGAAAACAGCATCTGTTCATATGGAAAGTCAGAAATAGAAGCATTAAAATAGTCTATCAAAAAGATTTTTGTTATATTACAGAACAGCAATACTTTCTAACCACCCCATATCTTATAGTGAGTTACCTTAGTCCTGGAGATAGCAGGTGGAACCTAATGGAACTTTCCAACCTGAACGCTCACATTTATTATGGTTTTAAATAAATACTGTTCAGTCTAAGCATAATGCTTAATTGTTAATGTTAAAACCTAAATATTCTTCATTTGTGGAGCTTTGTTTAGCTTTTAAATGTAATATATGATTTCAAAAATAGAGTGTGCTAAAACAATAAGATTCCTTATTGGATAGATAAGTAGAAAGACTGCGGGTGTCTGTCATGAATGCCAAGGATATATTATCTGCATGTAAAAGTCTAATTATAAAGTTATACCTGGAAGAACTATTCAGGACCAAAATTCCATACAAAAATAGCATATACCCAATTAGCATGGAAAGAAGATTTATTAAAAGGTTGATGACCCATAACATTTCAGTTAATCCTAAAGCATTCATTCCCTAAAATTATACATCATTTTCTTAGGGCAATGCTGTGGGAAGGAAATGAATAAAAGCTCACTGTAAAGTAAAACCAGGTGAGGACTCCCTGCCCTGGGTGAGTGAGCAGTGAAGTGAGAAAAGGAGAGAGACAGATGCTGGAATAAGGGTGAAGAAAATGGTAATTTAGTTTACATGATTGCTTTTTCTTCAGTGTAATTGTCACTAAGGTTTTAAGAATTAAAAAACATACTCTTTAAAGTTACTTGAGATGGTTGATTCCAATAACAGTGGAGAGACAATACAAAATGTAACCATAAGAGGTAGGTTATGCTTCATATTTATCAAAATCATCTTCTACTACCCTAACACCCTGTATAAATATACCCCATATGTAGTGATCATACTGTTCTTTTTCTATGAATCTAGGAAAGTAAATAATTGCACACTCTTTTCTGACATTTTCTTCTTGAGAACTATAAATCCATGCACATTTTGAATGAAGAGTTTTCTTTATTTTTTTTTTCTTCTGACTTTTTTTTTCTTTCCTATTTTTCTGGGAGGTTTTCAGATTCTCTGTGTAGAATACAGGAATGCTATTATTTTTCTTATTTAAAATGGCATGTGGAGCTCAAGATTTTCACTTCATTGTGCTATTCATTGTACAAATATGTCATAATAAAACAATACCTGATTTAATTTACGTGTATAACAGAAATGCAGACAATGGTCAGAAGGAAAGAACTATTTTATATATATTTCCATAATAACAATAACAACAACACAAAATTATTTGAACAACCTCATTCTGACATCTTGGTGTCAACCATAAACTTGCTGAAGGAGCACTCCATCCCATCTTCCAGGCTGCTGCTGAAGGTGTTGTGCAAGACAGGACAAACCCCTGGACACACCACTTGAGACTGGCTGCCAAGTAGACATCAAGCCATTGACTACCCTCTGAGCCTGATGATCCATCTGGTTATCTATCTACTGTACAGTCCATTCATCCAAACCATATTTCCTTAGCTTACTTGCAAGAATGTTGTGGGAGACTATTGAAAACTTGCTAATCAGTTTTGATAGGAATAGTGAGGCTCTGAGAAACTTAACATGATGCTAATCAGTGCAAAGAAAGAATGAAAGATTTCAACATAGGTTAAATATTTGAAAATGAAAATGTTAATATAATTTTTTGTCCCAAAAGCTACAACACACCATCTTCACTAGCTTTCAAAAAAAGAAAAAAGAAACCCATAAATCAGGTCACTGTGGGGGATCAGATCTAAGGCTAAAGTGGTAAAAACACAGAAACCCTGTTACTTCCATCAGTGTATGAACATTTCCATCTCCACAACCCTGGTAATTTGAATACATCACCTACACACTATTATTGCCTTCTGCAGGTTAAGACGTGCACCTCTTCTGGTGCTGGGTGCATGCTCTTCCCTGAATAGAAGGAAATAATCACTTCTCTTGATCCGCTGGCAATGCTTCTACTAATCCTCTTGTGTATCTTCTACCCTACATCTACACAAGAGGATAGGGCTAGGATTCAGAGAGACCTAGGCAAATTGGAAGATTGGATCAAAATAAACCTCACAAGGTTCACTAAGAACAATCCCATGCACCAGTACATGCTGCAGACTGACTGGCTAAGTGGCAGCTCTGAAGAAAAGGACCTAAGGGTTACATTGGCCAATAAGATGAATATGAGCCAACAGTTTGCCCTGGTTGCAAAGGAGGTTAATGACATACTGGGCTGCATTAGTAGAAGCTTTGCCAGCAGATCAAGGGACGTAATTATTTCCTTCTATTCAGGGAAGAGAGGCATAATTTGGACTACTGGGTCCACTGTAGGCTCCCCACTACAGAAACGATGTGGATAAATTGAAGTAGTCCAGTGGACCAGGGGGATGGTGCACTTGATGTATGAGGAGAGGTTGAGGGAACTGAACTTATTTAGTCTAGAGAATAGAAAAATGAGAAGATATTTAATACCAGTCTTCAAATATCTGAAGGGTAGTTACAAAGAGGATGAATCCAGAATATTTTCAGTGGTGGAGACAGCAGAACAAAGAGCAATGGTCTCAAGTAGCACCAAGGGAAGTTTAGGTCAGATATTAGGGGAAAAAATATTCAGTATAAGGGTTGTAAAGCACTTGGAACAGGCTAGCCAGAGAGGCTGTGGAATTTCTATACTTGGAGGTTTTTAAGACTCCTTTAGACAAAGCCTTAGCGGGGATGATTTTGTTGAGAATGTGTTTTTTTTGAGCAGGGGATTGGACTAGATGAGGTCCCTTCCAACATTAATTTTCTGTTATTCTGTGAAAAGATATAGATAAAAAGACCTATTTAACTGGAGATAGAGAGGGTGGTTCTGGGTCAAAGAAGGGTATACCCCTCCCATTCCAAATTAGTTACTATGTAATCTGTTAAAATAATATTCCTGTGGAAGAGTTGAGGAACTGACATATGTTTCTTTTTATCATGCTAACAGACTCTGCAGACTATGAAAGCACATCGCAGTTAACATATGAGAGAAAGCATATAATGACTGACTATAAAAGCTGATAATTTTCTCTGCATCCCTCTGTTCTCCACTTTCTATATACAACTGGTTCATTAAACATGAATATTTTATATTGAGAGGTTACCTAGCATCTTTCCCATGACTAAACATGATCACTGAAATAATCTACATAAAATGTGTGGAGAAGAGGCGATTCTTAATGTTTTGGTGGGGTGGGAGTTGTGATTTCCCTGATTTATCAGACATTTTGGTTTTGGGTCTTTTATTTTGCTTTTTTCATACTGTTGTAATCATCAGCGCATTATGTTGTTTAATCTATACATACATTCTACTTCTGATTATTTTAAATGAAATGAAATTAAATTAAAAATGAGTTTCTGCAGAGGTAAAGTCAGCATTTAAATGCCACCAACAAACTTCTTGAAGTTTGGAAAATATTTTGGTCTACATTTACTCTGTGCATGGACTCTATGCAGTTATAGTGTGACAGAAATTTTTCTGATGCTAGAGATTTAACAAACTTTCTGAAAGTAATCTGGATAACTGGTAAAGCTGGAAAATGCCAGGGCATCCCATGATCCCTGTGGTTAAGGGAGAAAAATGGTTGTACCATGCACCTTTTCCTCTTCCTCTTATTTTTTTCCTGCATTTTAAAGTCTTTTCCATTTCTTCCCTTTTCCTCTTTCCATGACCTTAATTACTCTCTCCACCTTCTTTGCCTTCTTTTTTTTCCCACCCCCATCATAAAATACATACAAAGACAAACAATAATCAACCCAAAAAACAGTAAAACAAGGAGGAGAAAGAAATGTAATAAGTCAGTGACCTGCGATAGTTAATATCACTTTGTTTTATTCTGTATCATTTTTTCTCATCATTTTTTGTTTCTGGTCTTTGTAAAGTATATTTTTTCTGTATCTCAAATTTGAAAAAACAGTACTTAGGGGGGAAAAACAAAAAACAAAGAATGCAATCAAACAAAAAGAAACATTTTTTATTTGCTATTAATATTTAGTATTAGTCATAGTAGTAGGAGTAGTTCACTTACAGCTTTTGCTAATACAGGGGAGTAGAATTAACAGTAAAACTATACATGATATAATTACATAATTTGTGGTTCTCAGTAAAAGCATACAAAGAAAATACATATTCTGCTAATTTAAACAGAAGTAAAATTGAACATAGAAAACGATATGTGATTTAAAAATGGATACAATGATGCAATATGAAAGACTAGAAAAAATTAAAAACAAGGAATTCTATTTGATTTTGGTCCTTATTCTTTGTGCAAGTAGTGCAAATCCACCTGTCATATATAGAACAGGATGTAAGTTGTTATAGAAGAGCCAAATTGTTTCTTCTTCCTTACCTCAGTTTTTACATCTTTCCACTAATGAAGAGATCCATTTTCCTCTTATTTCTTCAAAGAATGAATAAGACCACAAATAGTAATTTAAGTCATCTTAAATTACTCATTCTTCCTGCAATAACATGTCCTGTCCAAGCGTGGGGCCCAACACTGCTTTATATGATGATTGCAAATCTCATTAGAGTAAATCACAGACAATAAAGGCCTCTGGTTGTTTATGGTTTTGAACTTCAGCTATATATGTTTCTAGGTCAGCCCCACAACTGATGTGGTTTAGTGGGGCTCACAGTGGGGGCAGCATTTCCCACTATGCTCCTGCTCTGAGCCCTGTAGCTGATGTGGGCTGTGGGGCTCACAGTGGGGGCAGCATCCAGGCATTGCCCCCACTATGAGCCTTATTAGGTGCATGGCTTGTAGTGGTGGCCGCATTCTCTCCAGAGCCTCTTCTGCAAGCCCCACAGCTGATGGTGCTGCACCATCAACTGAAGGACTCCCAGCCACAGGGATGCACCACCCACTGACAACCCCACAGCTAACAAGTCTCACAGTCATGGCAGTACTGGCAGTTGTGAGCCTCAAAGCAGGGAGAACACTGCTTCCCTAGCAAGCCTCATCATTTGTAGGGTTCATGGTGGGGAGAGGTTGAGAGGCAGTGTCAGGAAAGCTGCTCCTGCTGTGAGCCTCATGAGGAGCGGGGTTTATAAAGGCTGCAGCAGGGAAAATGATGTCACTGCTGAGAGCCTCATGGGGTGTGGGGCTCACAGCGATGGCAGCAGAGAAAATTAAGCTCATGGGTGTGGGACAGTGTTCTCCCCACTGCAAGCTGCACAAGTAACAATGTTGCCACCACTGTGAGCCTTGTCAGCTGTGGGGCTGGCAGCAGGGGATGCATCTCTGTGGCTGGGAGCTCCTCAGTTGATGTTGCACAGGGGAGCACTTGCCTACATGTTCAATTATTGGTGTGATTAGAACAAGCTACAAAGTTATTCCACAAAAAATGTGGAATAATTTTGTAGTTTATTGTTTCTTCTATCACACCATTAATTGGTTGACTGTCTCCCTGGCTCACAACTTAAGGTGTAGTTAGCTGGCTAGGGGACCTAATTGTCAGCATTTGCTTAGAGGAAAGTATAAATGTTACTTAACCATCAAGTATATTTTATAAGCTTATTTTAAAGAGAACCATCCAAGTACATTTTACAAGCTTATTTTAAAGAGGAGAGGCTTTTAAAATATACCTTATAAGGTATCATGTATGGGTACAAGATTTAATTTTAACCAGTAATTCATTGGATTAAATGCGTTCCTAGCTAAGCTAAAGTGCTTACACTCAGCAGTCCCATTTTAGATTGCATATATCCTCCAATCGTGGAGTTTGATAGAGATAAAAACTGCCTTAAAATAGACTTTACTTTAGCTCTATAGACATTAATTGTTGCCAGACTTGCCCTTCTACCAGTCTTACTGTAAAAAGATAAAACTCAACCCAAAGCTTGCTTGGCTTTTATTCTTACATTTTCAATTTGTTTATTCAAGCTCAGATTTTTATTAAAATAAATCCCAAGATATTTCAGTGAGGACACAACCTCTAATTTATTTTTCTGGGGAAAAAAAAAATCTTCCTTTTGTCCCCCTAAAAAAACAAGACCTTGGATTTAACAGTGTTGACATCCAGTCTATTTCAGACACAATAAGTTGAAAATTATCTAATATCCTTTGTAGGCCTAAATGGGATTGTGATATTAATAGCACAACATATGCATAAAGAAGGCCTGACAGCCTTGCCAACACCATCCTTCTGGGTGTTGTGGAAGAAGAAGAAGACCTAGACAAGCTGGACCACCAACTTCAAAGACTTGAGAGGCTTACAACTGGCTGATTGTACAAAGTTTACAAAAGACTGGGAAATATGGAAAGAAGTTATTGCTGTTAGGGGCCAAAATCAATTTAACTTTTAATCCAATGTTAGTAACCCCACAAAGGATGGGCAGGGAAGACCCTTCCTAAATGACGGACTATATGCGCAATTTAAGAATAAACAAATTAAATGGTTTATGGAACATATAAATCCAGTTACTATATAATATCAACACCTTGTCCTAACAGAACACTATACTATATTAAATATATATACAGGTGAATTATCTCCTACTTATAGCATTATATAACACATGGTACATACAGATACAAAACACAGGGACTGCAGGGTCATGCTACTGGGGAAAGGTAGGGACAGATAAACCAGGACAACCCATACACAGTTTCCCTTCTCTGTAGTATGGATCTGAGCTACTAGTGTTATTGATTTATTCTGTAACAGTGGTGGGAGACTTCTGTTTCAGGTAACTATCCTTTTGTTTCTCTGCCTCACAGGCTCCACCTCTTAGGCCTGAATCCACTTGAATCAACCTCCCAAGCACACTCTCAAACAGAAATACACTTGTTTTACCCCCTTCCAGGCATACTCAACCACCTCTCAGGCACCAGTGGAACCACCTCACAGACACACTCCAATCGAATGCTCACTCTTATGTACTTTCCTTTTATACTTCCTTTGCATACCACACTCTCATTTGCATATGGCACTCATACAGGTAACTTACACATGGCACCCAGGTATTTTCCACATCACACTAGATTTCTTCACATGGTACCTTCTCTTTGCCGCACGGCCCTCTACTCTCCTGTACCTGCCAGCCACAGCATCATCTAAAGTTCAACTAAGTTTTCAGCCTTACATTGTTACATCAAAGGTGCCCAAGTGGCTGGTGCATCCTCAGAACTGACTGACTGACAGCTCATAAGGCAAGATGGAGACAGAAACATTGAGTATTGTGGGTGCATGGAACTGGTTCCCTGTTAACACATTTTGGATCATTGAGAAATAAATAAAAAAGCAGCAGAGAAAGCAGGTATTCCTGTTGTATTCCTGTGTTAGCAGAGAAACAGAACAGGGTACCATTACTCCTATAATGTACCAGACACAGAATTTCGATAACAAGGAATGATACATAGTTTCATAGTTTGTAGGGTCAGAAAAGACCTGAGCAGATCATCGAGTCCAAACCCCTGCCACGGCAGGAAAGAGTACTGGTGTCAAACGACCCCAGCAAGGTGATTGTCAAGCCTTGTCTTAAAGACCCCCAGGGTGGGAGCCAGCACCACTTCTCTTGGAAGTTGGTTCCAGATCCTAGCCACCCTGACAGTGAAGTAATGCCTACTGAATATATAGCCTAAATGTACCCTCTGCCAGCTTGTGACCATTATTCCTAGTCACTCCTGGTAGTGCTTCGGAGGAACAGGGACTCCCCCAATGCCTGCTGGTCCCCTCTGACTAGTTTGTAACAGGCCACTAGATCCCCCCTCAGCCTTCTCTTGTGAAGGCTGAACAGGTTCAGGTCCTGTAGCCTCTCCTTGTAGGGCCTGCCCTGATGTCCCCGATCATGCGAGTGGCCCTCCTCTGGACCCTCTCCATGTTGTCCACATCCCTCTTGAAATGCGGTGCCCAGAACTGAATGCAGAACTGAATGCAGCTGTGGCCTGACCAGTCCTGCATAGAGGGGGAGTATCACCTCCTTGGATCTGCTTGAGATGCATCTGTAGATGCATGACAAGGTGTGGTTGGCCTTTCTGACTGCATCCCCACACTGCCGGTCCATGTTCATCTTGGCATCAGTGATGACTCCAAGATCCTTTTCTGCCTCTGTACTAATGAGAAGGGAGTTCCCCAGCCTGTAGGTATGGTGCTGGTTCTTCCTCCCCAGATGCATCACCTTGCACTTGTTGGTGTTGAATCCCATCCTATTCTCATCTGCCCACCCCTGTAACCTGTTTAGGTCTGATTGCAGCCTATTCCTTTCTTCTAGCATGCTCACATCCCTCCACATCTTAGTGTCATCAGCAAATTCAAACAGGGTGCTTTTTACCCCCTCATCCAAGTCACTGATGAAGATGTTGAACAGTGCGGGCCCGAGGACAGAACCCTGCAGAACCCCACTGCCCACATCCAGACAGGCTGAAAATGACCAGTACACTACCACTTTCTGGGTGCAGCCCTCCAGCCAGTTGGTGACCCATTTGACTGTGTAGGTGTCGAAACCACAGTCCCCCAATTTCTTAATGAGAACAGGGTGGGGAGACAGTGTTGAAGGCCTTCTAAAAGTCCAGGATAACTATGTCCACTGCTACCCCTGCATCTAAGGATTTGGTGACCTGGTCATAGAAGGCCACCAGGTTGGTCTGACAGGACCTGCCTCTAATGAACCTGTGTTGGTTGTCCCTAAACATAATCTCCCCTGCTAGCCCCTCACAAACATGTGCCAGAATAATTATCTCAAAAAGCTTGCCCAGGATTGAGGTAAGACTAACTGGCCTATAGTTTCCCGGGTCCTCCTTCCTCCCCTTTTTGAAGATGGGAACAACTCTGACCCTCTTTCAGTCCTCTGGCACCACACCAGAGCACCACAAGTGCTTGTAAAGCCATGCCAGGGGTCCTGCAATGACCTCAACTATTTCCCTCAGCACTCTAGGGTGAAGATCATCTGGACCAGCTGTTTTGAATACATCCAGTCCCTCCAGAGGTTCCCTAACTAGTTCTTCACTAACCCTTGGCATAGGTGGACCTCCCATGGGGTCTAAGAGGGACGCAGAGGGGGGTGGGGGCTGTTCGGGCCACAGCTCAGGAAAATGGAGGCAAAGAAATCGTTAAACATGTTAGCTTTTTTGTCTGGTGTGACAACCAAATTTCCTAGCGTGTCCTGCAGGGCCCCCATGTTACCCAGAACCTTCTTTTTGCCCCCTATGTGTTTAAAAAAGGACTTCTTGTTGTCCTTGATCCGGAAAGTTAGTCCCAGTTCCATCTCCGCCTTGGCCTTCCTGACTGCCCCCCTGCATCCCTGAGCAACCGCAGTATAGTCCTCCGTGGTGATGGCCCCTTCCTTCCATCAGTTGTACACCTCCATTTTAGCTAGGAAAAATACAATGGCCCCTTTCCACTGCAAGAAGATTTGCTTCTTGTTATCTCACTCACCCCAAGTCACTTCTGCTAGGACTTAAACCTAGATCTCCCGCATAGTAGGCAGGAATGCTGCCACACAGCCACCACTAAATGATTCATTTATTATTATTTAATCCAGGTGATCTTTTTTGAAAATATATAGGTTTGGTACCATCAACTGTTACTGCAGTTTTGCATCTTATTAGTATCCCAAACTTTTGGGTAGGTAAATGTCACCTATATGCCTTGTGTTATATTATACTGGCACATTAACCAAAATAGCTTCTGAACGTAAGTTCAGTTTAAATGTTCACTTTACTCAGTTAGACCTCTTGATCCAGTATCTTCAGGAATATCAGCTTATAACTAACAAGAATGGCTCTGAAGGCATTCCTGTAGAAAAACCAAGCTACTGTTGACCGTGATTCCAAAAGGATATGCTGAATGAGCAGATAACAGGGCATCTAAAATTTTCTGTCCTCTAAGGATTTCCATTTTTCACCTACTTGGACCTTTTCTCTTACATTTTTGGCTTGATACCAGTTATCAAAAAAAAAAATTAATCAACTTTAACCCTGAAATTTGATGAGAAATAGCATTGGCATTTAACACACTTTAATAGTGCATTTATCTCATATCCTGATTCTGAAAACTTACATATTTGAATATTCAAATCATACACTAGTGAATTAATAACTTATTTATGATTTAATATATGTAATTACCATCTTGCAAGCACAAATCATTTAATTCTAGAGGAAAAATAATTGCACAGATAATTGCCTAGAAATAAGTATTGCTTTAAGAGTTGTAGTGCTCTCAGAGAGTTGAAAGACATATTCATATTTCCCTCATAGCTTTACAAATCTTTAAAATGAAAGACAATGGAAGCAGTCTGAACCCTTGATTATTCATTTGGCAACAACATACATAAAGAAAGCTCTGTTAACTGTCTGCAGGTAAAAAAAAAAACCAAACCTTCCAATTAGTCAGTCATTTGATGAGTGTTCATAGGAATATAAGACTAAAAGGCACTCTCTGGGTCATTGAGTCCTGTCCCTTGCTATCACAGTCAATCACATCAAATAATCATCTTCATTAACTTATCAGGTTGCATTTGAAATTTTCAACTTTCATCTTAAAAAATTCAACTTTGCTTTGCTTGTATCTAACTAGGATGCTAGTCAATGCAACGTCTGTCATCTCATTAGTATCTCCATTTGCAATTTACTTTCTGTAAGATGCCATATGTTTTATAAATCTTTGTTAGCCTTAAGGTTTCAGCCTCCGGTGCATTCTAATAATGCAGACTGAAGTAACTACACAGGATTGCATATACTTGATTAGTACAAGCAATCATATGAAAGGGTTACATTAAAAAATAACTCCTGATAAAGGGTGAAGGTAGTGGTTGCATTTTGTTTAGTAAAATTAATTCCGTTCCTCCTAGAAAAAAGATAAATCCCAATGACTATCTTTGGAGGTAGTGGTTGTATTTGTTTTAATCTCCCTTTTCATATATATCTTCCTGGGTGCAAACATTAAATATTTGATGTTCAATAAGTGCTCATGCAGCAATTTCAAGACAAGCCTCTTGATATTTTATGTGTGTAATGATGTACTTGGCTCTTCAGTAATTCCATTATCCCTGCTTGATAAAATGTTTGAAGTTTCCAATAGTTGGTGTCATTATGTTGTTTTGTTGTTCGCAGAGAATAGTGACCTTGACCATTGCTTTCCTTTTTTCCATAAAAAGCTTCGTGGGTTTCTGAAGACTTTAGCAATAGCGATATCTTCTTCTGAAATGGCTCTGACATTGTCGTTAGTCATTCTGAGGAGTCTTAGCTGTTAACACACTTTAATACTGCATTTATCTCATATCCTGATTCTGAAAACTTACATATTTGAATATTCAAATCATATGCTAGTGAATTAATAACTTATTTATGATTTAATATATGTAATTACCATCTTGTGTACTTTGTTTATACACTGGACATCAAGACCTGAAATTTACCAGTTGACACTGACTTTACTTGGAGCTGCCTCCATGTGTTTATAGAAAATCTCATAACATTATTTTAGAATAACATTTCTACAACAATTAGTTATAATCGCTCACCTTTTCCTATTAAACTTACATTTGTATAGTCTTTCTTGTACCAACATTAAATGTTTTTTCTATATCCTTTTTTACTGCATAAAGTCTGATTTATTCATACCTTCAGACCAAGAAAATGAAAATGTTGTCTAAGAAAGTTGTCTAAATAAGCAATTAAGTATTAAATGCAAGGTTAACACTTGCTTAAATGAACGAAGTAGGTTTAAACTTTTTTACTTCTGAGCAATATACCAAGCTTGGTAGTAGCTTTTCTATACCTAACTTTTACTAGTCTAGTACACATTTCAAACAAAATTTACTTCAGCATATTTCAGCATCACTAAAATTCTTCAGGGAACATTGAAGCATTCAATTCCCTAAAGAGATCAACATTCAGTAGTTCAAGTCCAAGTACCAACACTCAACTGGCTCTTTGAAGTTTTCCATTCATCAGTCAACTCACGTTTCAGGACTCTAATCTCAAAGTTAACCCAACAGTACTCTTAGGAGCTGGCAAAGAATTGTTGAATCACATAAATAAGAAAAGGAGAAACTTTTAGATGTATGTCTTAAAGCCCATATTTCTTCCTGTGGAAACACCTGAAGAAATGAATGCAATACATTCCTACTGTATTGGGCCCTTCCCCCATCTGTAGTCCTCACCTTCATCCTCCTGTTCTTTTCCCAGAGCAATTCTGTCCTCAGTACTAATACTCAGGTTCTGCCATGAGGAAGTGCTGAGAGTTGTATGCAGAAGTGGATGCAGGAAGGAGTTCCATAATTTCTTCTCACTCCTCAGCAGGGGCAGTTAGGAGTTCCCCTATGAGTTTCTTGCCTCTGCATTGCATTATTTGAAGACAGAAGAAGCAAAGGTAGGCATTTAGATGGAATGGCATTAGATCAGGATTTGGATAAGAGATGGACCAGGGGCATAAAAGCTTATACCAACTAAATGATACATGGTTGCAAAAATGTCATTTGTTTAACTGAAAAAGATTTAATCCCCTCCCCTTTTAGATTAATTTAGAATTTAAGAAAGCTGATGGCCTATTGACCTCAATGGAAATTAGACAGTAAAAGTACATCTAAAGTACACCTAAAAGCAGTGTATCTCTCAATAAAATGCAAGGAACAGGGGATATAAAAGTTAAGTTGCTCTGTAGACAATCCTGGAGGCAGGATTGTGTGGATCACACATTAGATCCTATCATACCTTACTGTCAGTGCAGGGAGAGCCCAGTCCCAGGCCTCCCCTGCATTGGCAAGAAGCAGAATCCCTTGGCACGGACCCTGGGTCAGCTGATGGGGCTTCCAACTGTGGAGGCAAAACATGTGGTCCCATGACTGTGACCCTCATGGGCTGGCCTGGGCTTCCAGCTACAGGGGTGCTCCAGGGGTCCCCATGGCAGGAAAATTGCAGCTGTTGCAATTTCCCAGCCCTGGAGTGGCAGGAGGGGATCCATACACCCCTGAAAGGAGGAAACAACAGTTTCTTCCAGGGGTGGGGGTATGGGCTGCCTCATGGCTGGCAGATCACAGAAGCTATCATCTCCCAACCATGAGAGTGTTTGGGGCCAGCTGCAGCTGACAGCCCTGTAAAGCTGGGATTTCCCAGGCTTGGGGCTGCCCGAGGGCTCCTACAGCTAGCAGCTCCTATCATGTCCCCTGGCCACATGTTCAATTAATGATGTGATAGGAAGCAGCTACAAAGTTACTACAAATATTTTGTGGAATAACTTTGTAGCTTATTCCTCTTTTTATCACGCTATTAAATGATTGAATGTGTGGCTAAGTGATCACTTAAGGCGTGATTGACTGGTTAATCATGCTTTAAGTATAATATATACATAGGGTCTTAATCTCAGAGGAAGAAAACTATATCCATCCAGACATACCACATTTTAGATTTTAAAACTGATAAATGGCATTTGAATTATGATCAGTACTGTGGCTTGCCACTGATTTAAATTTATCATGCTTTCTTCATCTAGAGAAAGTACGAGAGACTATGAAATAATGACAAGAAGAGAAAAATTGATGGAAAAATGTAATAATGGAGGAATTTGTTGCTGTACAGTTCAAGTAAGTTATTTTTTGCTTATGAACAGAAATTCAAATTTTTGGGTCAGTTATAGTTTTCTAATATTCAATATGTACAATTTCAGTGTATGTAAACATCATAGTCTATTTTTAATAATGTTATAAAAAATTATGGCCCAAAGAACAGATGCATCATATTAAAGGAATAAGATATTTTTCTACCTTAAATAAGCAAAGGTATCTTTGTGATAGGAGAAAGAGCTCTGAAATACTGAAGCTGACTTTGAAGCAGCAAGAATCATATTTGAAAGGTAAAGTAGTCATCATAAAATTTCTGCTGTACTTATAGGATTCATAAAAGAACCACGTGAAACACAGATAACATAGCTTTAACACATTATAGAAACCACAAAAAAATTCCCTCTCCTTCAGCCATGTTTACTGTTTACTTGCAGAATTTTGGAAGTCACCCAACTAGGAATGTCTCAGAAACAATCAGACAACACTAAATACACTTCAGGGATGGAAAGTTCTAAAGGAAAAGACAGCAGAGCATTATTAGCATACATGTGGAAAGTCATATTTCGCTTGTGAATCAAGTCCCCAGCTTATACTGGCAGCATGCAGATTAGGAAAAATAATGTCTCATCAGTGGCACCCTGGGGTATGTAATACCTAAGCTAAATTTGTGGAAATCTGTAGTAAACTGTAGGAATTAGCCATGCTCTAAAACATGAGCCATAAAGGGCAGGCGCATTTCCAAGAGAAAAAAAAGATTCTACTTAACCTATTAGAATCCTATAAAGCACATTGCTGAGGGTAGTGATAATAACTAAATAAACTAGCTAAGCAAAGGAATCTGAATTTCAATTAAAGTATACATTCATTATCATCTGAAATGATTCAGTATTTATACTGTGTATCACACAACAGCCAGAAAAGCAAATCCTGGTAAAGGTATCCTTAGTTCAGGAAACAATTTTCTTAAAACTGACGCCCAGGAAAAAGCCAACCTATTAAATAGGTACTTTGCGTCAGTCTTTCATCAGTCACATGGGATGCCCATGCCTGCTATGGGACAGGGAAATCTGGGTGAGAGGGATCCCCTACCCTCCATCAATGCTGACCTCGTGAAGGAACACCTTGAGAAGCTGGATACCTTCAAGTCAGCCGGCCCTGACAATCTGCACCCCAGGGTACTCAAGGAGCTGGCGAGCATCATAGCCCAGCCCCTGGCACGGATCTTTGAAAACTCCTGGCGCTCTGGTGTAGTGCCCAAAGACTGGAAGAAGGCCAATGTGGTGCCGATCTTCAAGAAAGGGAGGAGAGTGGATCCGGCTAACTACAGGCCCATTAGCCTGACTTCTATCCTGGGGAAGATCTTAGAAAAGTTTATTAAGGAGGCCATCCTTGAGGGACTGGCCCAGGCTAACATTCTAAGGGATAGCCAGCATGGGTTTGTTGCGGGTAGGTCTTGTTTGACCAATCTCATTTCCTTCTATGACCAGGTGACCTAACACCTGGACAAGGGAGAAGAGATTGATGTCATATATCTTGACTTCAAAAAAGCTTTTGATCTGGTATCCCATGATCACCTCTTGGCCAAACTGCCCAGTTGTGGCCTTGGCTCCACCACGATCTGCTGGCTGGGAAATTGGCTTCGTGGTCGGACCCAGAGGGTTGTGATTGATGGCAGTCACTCATCATGGTGCCCTGTGACCAGTGGGGTCCCTCAAGGCTCTGTCCTGGGACCCATACTGCTCAACATCTTCATTAATGATGTGGACATTGGAGTCAGGAGTGGACTGGCCAAGTTCGCCGATGACACCAAACTTTGGGGCAAAGCATCCACGCCAGAAGATAGGCGGGTGATCCAGGCTGACCTGGGCAAGCTCAGCAAATGGGCAGACGAGAACCTCATGGTGTTTAACACCGAAAAATGCAAGGTTCTCCACCTTGGGAGGAAAAACCTGCAGCACCCTTATAGGCTCAGCAGTGCTACGTTGGTTAGCACTACAGAAGAAAAAGACTTGGGGGTCATCATTGACCACAAGATGAACATGAGCCTGCAATGCGATGCTGCGGCTAGTAAAGTGACCAAAATGCTGGCGTGCATCCATAGATGCTTCTCGAGCAATCCCGGGACGTCATTCTCCCCTTGTACTCGGCCTTGCTGAGGCCGCAGCTGGAGTACTGCGTCCAGTTTTGGGCTCCACAATTCAAAAAGGATGTGGAGAAGCTTGAGAGAGTCCAGAGGAGAGCCACGTGCATGATCAGAGGTCAGGAAATCAGACCTTACGATGACAGGCTGAGAGACATGGGACTCTTTAGCCTGGAAAAGCACAGGCTCAGGGGTGATCTGATGGCCACCTATAAGTTTATCAGGGGTGACCACCAGGATCTGGGGGAATGTTTGTTCACCAGAGCGCCCCAAGGGATGACGAGGTGGAACGGTCACAAACTCCTGCAAGACCATTTAAGGCTGGACATAAGGAAGAATTTCTTTACTGTCCGAGCCCCCAAGGTCTGGAACAGTCTGCCAGCGGAGGTGGTTCAAGCACCTACTCTGAACACCTTCAAGAGCAAATTGGATGCTTATCTTGCTGGGATCCTTTGACCCCAGCTGACTTCTGTTGAAGCAAAATTTTAAGTATAGGTACTGCCAATGCATGAACTCAGTTTGACTGAGAGTGGAAAATTCCATGCAGGGCCTGAGTTACCCCTTCTATGACCTCAGGAGCTGTCAATCAGCCCTGACCCACTTTCAGCTCTGAGCAGACTCAGTTGCTATGCAGATCTTAGTGCAGAGCATGCACAGTGTACCACTGGAATGAGGTAATACCTCTAGAAATTTCTCTTAGCCAAGCAGCCTGGTTGGCTGCAGGGCTGCTATAAAAGGTCTGAGGGCCCCTCCCTCTGGGGGGAGAAGATTGCGTCACTGGAGACAGAGGCTGGTGTTTCCAGGGACTGTCTGGCAGTCAGGCTCTTGGGCCTACTGGTCTCCTTCCCCAGATTGGCACTCTGTGCTGGTTAGAGCGATTTCAGTTTTGATCTCCTGGTTCCTGATTCAATTTGACCGATTGCTGACTACGATTTTGGACCATCCCACTACAACTCCACCTCAACATTCTGGCAGCCCGACCTCGGCATTACTCTATGACTACTCGATCGTCCACCAATATTGGACTGGCGTCACGTCTCGTTTCATCATTCACCGCGTTACAGTTAGTTTGTTGTTCGTGTTATCCACTAAATGAGCTGTTGACCAGCCCTGGGACTAGGTCTACGGACTGAACCTCGTGGGCCAACAGACCCCTTTGTTGTTCTTGTTGTTGTTGTTGTAAACTGTAACTGAAGACATCGTTCTCCTACGCACCTAAGCGTAAGTCAAATAAATTTCCAACTTGTTTAAGAAACCACTACGCTTCCCGTGCCTCAGTTCTCCATAGCCAATAGAACCCGGCCTGTTACCGTGTCTAATTGCCACCCCGGCCCACTGTGACTCTGGGGTTTGGTTCCCCACCCCGGGACAACTTCCTGCCCTTTGGGCAGGGGGCTGGACTCGATGATCTCCCGAGGTCCCTTCCAGCCCTAATGTCTATGAAATCTATGAATTCTATAAATCCTTTGGAGGGACTATAAAATATATTATTATAATTGTATTACAATATCATTCGAGGTCACAGTCAGGAGTGGGGACTCCTTCTGAGTTAGGCACTGTATAGGACATAGACCTATAATTCTATGTTACATAGAAGTATCCATGGAGAACTCCACTGGCTACAGACAATGGTTCAGGGTTCTAGAAATAAATATACTCTTCTTTTTGGGAAACTTAAAGTCTAAGAAGTTAAATAACTCAAAAAGATAAGGGAAGATAAGGGAAGGGTGGAGAAAACAATCTGCACAAATGTATGTGAATATTACTCAGAAAAAAACTAAATTAAAAGATATCAAAGAGATATCTAATAAAAGCTGAGAGAGCTACCAAGTCAAGCACTCAGTATTAGGAAATGTTGGAATTAATGTTGCCTTAGTCTTGCAATATCTGGAAGCGGCAATTTCAGTGAAAGTCCTGACCAGATTCACACCCTGGAGGTATGGCCTGTAAAGATGGAATCTCTGGAGAATTTAGTTTTCAAATAATTAAAATGACTGTACTGATAATGTGTAAACTGAGATATTTAAAAGTTTGTAGTCTGGCCATATTTCTACCACTTTTTAACAGAGATGACCAAAGTCATGTTATTGGTACAATGGCCACTTTATGTCAAATTCGAAGTCTATTCTAAAGCACATTAGTTACAACAAATCGGGTCTTTTGGTGTAGGGGGGTTTATTGTTTTTCTGCACTGGCATGGACATGGCAATCCAATATTTACATACACAGGCACAGGCACATTTTCATATCATTTGCTCTTAGAATTGAGTGAATTGCTTTTGTCTGAGACAGGCACTAAAAATGTACATTTTCAGCTCACATGGTTATAATATAGCAAAATTGCCTTAATAAGGTATTTAAGGAAGAATCATACACTGTCAGACTTGGCTACCAGCTCCACCAGCTATAATACATATGGAGAGAGAGACAGAGGCAGAGAGAAGGGGCTACAGATTTGTGTGTCTATGTATGTACATGTACACTCAACACATATATAATATATAGATGTGTGTGTATGTCTCTGTATGTATGTAGATATTTGTGTGAGGATATACACCCACATATATCTATATACTATATATTAAATATTAGAAAGAGATTGCTATTTTTTTCTATTTCATTTTGTGCTCTGGAAATATATAAATTTCTTTATTTTAGCCCTGACTGCTGCTCAAACAAACCACTATATAGTGGCTAACAGCCTATACATATCAAAGCAAAAGATGGGTCTTAAGAAATATTATAAAGGAGGAGAGAGCAAAGGAACAATGTTTGATATACGTTTTATTGCACACATTTTTTTAAATGCATTATATTAATCTATAGTGTAATGGGTCCCTTATGATGTACTCTTAATTTGCTAGCTTTTGTAGTTTTATGCCATGATCTCAACTTTCCTGAGAAATCAATTTGCATGGTTGGATGAATGCTGACTAATATCAGCATTTTAAAACCATTTCTCCTGTTTAAAATTATATATCCACTTGAGTCAATGCATTCTATTTACATCATCTCAATCTATTTTTCAATAACCATGAATCTAGCAATGAAAAGAATCAAGGGTCAAATCCTGCAATATATAGAACATGGATTTTAAATACAATTCAATAGGAATGTTATACATGGAATGTTTGTTAAATTGATTTGCAAAGTACAAAATACTTTATAACAACATTTTTGGCTCAAATGGGCAATGTCAACTTAAAATAGGTGACCGGATCCTCAAGTGGTAAACGTCTGCAATGCTCCATATGCTTTCTACATATATTGGCCCATATTGAGCATCTTCTCCAAGTTTTTCAAGCTTCAAATATAATCTGATTGTAATGACTTGCTTGCAGAATTCAGGATGACTGCAACTAGGAACCATTTCATAAATTTAAAAAAATATATATAATCATTACTTTCACTATCAGTATTATGAAAAGTATTGCAGTAAGTCTTAGAACTACCCTGGGCTAGACTTCCATGGACTGGGACCCAATCCACAACATAAAATAGTCCCTACCCCCAAATGCTTACAGTCTAAGTTTAAGGTAAGAGACAGTAACAGATACAGATAGGCAGATGCGGAGTTCAGGGCAACATGACAATGAGAAATTACATATGTGAAAGTCATAAATCTATATTAAATAACAAATGGCATAAATGTATATGATGTGTTCAGGAATTTAGGGCATTTGTATAGGACACTTATTTTATATGGTGGGTTTAGTAGGGACAGTTCTTTCAGTCTAAGTAAAACAATAATGCAATATTTACAATATGATTGAATTCATAGGAAAACTAAGAAAATATGTAGTGTGTGTGTGTGTGTGTGTGTGTAACAATTTATCCTAAAAGCTTATATTGCCTTAGGCAATGCCAGAGGGAGTATAGTGGAAAGTAACTCTTTAAAAAAGTTGTCAAGCTTAAGAGGGTGAAAACTTTTTTGTAGGCATGAAAGCTCTGAAGAAAGCTTTCAGTTCTTTATTGTATATTACAGATAAGGCTGGAATATTTTTTATGCTTTCTACAGGAACAATACATTCCATAATTTTTTTTTGTCATTTAACACTACTCAGCACCTGTTCAGCACCATACGTGATTTCAAAATGCTGCACAATATTAACTGGGGATCAGTCACAGTGAAGGTGCCTACAAATTTGGTGGCATAAAGTGCTTTACAAAGCACCATGAGTTAGAGTGACTGCTGAGTGGGGGAAGGTGGGGGAGAGGCAGGGTGGCTCAGAGCCTGCCTGCACTGGCTCAGGCCAGCAGGTAGTGGCTGCTGGGCTGTCCTTTCCCCAGCCCTGCACCTGCACCAGCTGGCAACTGTCAGCACCCCTGCCAAGCAACTCCCCAACTATTTCTGATGGGGTTTTTGGGAGAGCTGAGCCAAGAGCTCTCCCCAAGAGGGGGAAGAGGTTGGGGACTTTGTTCCCCCCCACACACATACTCCAGCTCTGTGTGGAGCAGTGTCTGCCACTGTCAAGATGCTCTTGTGGGGGGTTGGGGAGAAGGGAGACCCCTCATGCAGACCTGGCCTGGCTCCCTCAAGACCCTAGCAGGGGAAGCTTGGAGAGTTACTTTTAACAGGGTGGGCTCCCTTCCCTCATCCTCATTCCCCATGTGAGAGTCTTGACAGCAGCAGAGGCTGTTAAACCAAGGCTGCTAGCAGAAGCTTACACCCACTCAGTATCCAGAGCTGGGAATGTTCTCCTGGTGTGTGTATGAACTTACATATATTCTTTGCATGAAATGGGCAAGATTCACTACTTTCTTTCTATACACACAGAGTACATTGGATTCCATGTTATAAAATTGTTGGTTAATAAAATCAGTTGCTTATTTGAATCGATATGGGAAAACCAAAACCATTTGTATATTATTACATGTAAAAAATGCTCATATTAGAATCATAATTTTTGTTTTTTGGAATCAAAATTCCAGAAAATTTATACAGTAATTTCTTATTAACAGGGTTTTCCATTTCCCATGAACAAAGGGAGTAAACTGTGGATTTTAGGTTTTACCAGAGGCAAATGTGGATTTCTCAATTTTACCAGAGAAGCCTATGAATTTTGCAGTTTGGAGATGAGCTCTTTGCAGGCTGGCAGACTTCCAGCCTGCAGGGACTTGCAGGGAGTGGGAGGAGGGCAGGCAGGCAGGAGGTGACATGTGCACATACATACATACATGTACATGGCTCTAGTCAGCTTGGAGAGCAGCTCCCACAAGTAAGTGTGTGTGGGGGGGAAGGGAAGAGGAGAGGATGGGAGGGAGGGAACTGAGCCCCCAGAGGGAGGAAGGGAGAGAGTTGGGCAGGGCTGAGGCTGGGTCTGCTGTCCAGCCAGGCAGGGCTTGGGGCCTGAAGCTGCAATGAACGGCTGCAAGGCCCCAGTGGGGATCAGGATGGGGCTGCAGGAGGCTTGTCTGGGGGGGCAGGGCTGCATCTTTGCCACTGAACACACTCCCAGGGAGGACCTGTGCCCCACAGATATGTGTGCAGGGAAGGGATGAGGGTGGGTGTGGGCTGTGGGTTTAGGGTCCTACCCTGCTGGCCTCCCAGAGGGCCTGCACAGGCCAATGGGCATGACTCAGCACTGCAGGAAACAGAGGATCCATATGGATAATCTCCTCTTGCTGTTAGCTCTGCACTGCCCTTGTGATATGTCCCCTGCATACACTGCAGCTTTGAGGGGTGTAACCCTGCACTGCTGCCCTCACTGCAGACGTGCATGCAGGGGGTGCATCACCAGGGCAGTGTAGAGCTCACAGTGCAAGCAGCTTCTCCATGCAGCTCTGCTCTGTGCTGCAATGCTGTGTTACACCCACCAGACTGAGAAGGCCCCAGGGGAGGGCAACAGGGTGGGAGCCCACAGCCTGCATCTACCCCCAACCTCCTCCGCCTTGTGCACAGATCTTTGGGGTGCAGGTTCCCCTCTGGCACCTGGGGAGTGCATGCCATGGCTGGAAGCTGGCATCTTCTGCCCAAGCCCAAAGCAGGCAGCAGGAAGGAAATGCGTTACACTTTGCTGCAGCAGCTGCCACCTATATAGGATAGAAGATGATATCATATCTCATCATAAAGAAAACTGGACTCTAGTCATATAAGGTATGTTTTTCAAGAATATTTAATCTCTTGGTTTTGTTTTTATTAATGATTGTATTGTCCTTGTTTTCTATTTTCTATTCTTTTTTCCTTGTTCTTATTAATGTTACATACATTTTGATTCTATATCTTTTTATGTTTGTTTAACATGTGAATTTACACATTCATAAAATAAATTACATTTAACATAAGTTTCTGTGTTCTTTGTTTTAAAAAAGGGGGGGAGATCTCCTTTTAATGGAATCAGCAAGTTAATAGAATTAAATCACTATTATCCAAAGTGATTCCAATAAGAGGAATCCACCGTGTAAGGTTATGGTGGACCACCACCATTGGCCAAAGCAGGTATAGATGATCCAGTTTTTCAAGTTTTGTGGGTTCCAACCCATATTTTTCATTCTTCTGGAGGGTACCCTAGCCAAAAAAGGTATAGAATAGTTTGTGTGAGGGCATTTCTACCTGGTCCTAATGAAACTGGACCACTACATAGCATAAGATAGATCATTGATTCACAGAATAATAGATAAAAAGGACCAGAAGGGCCACCAGAGGTTGTCCAGTCAATTAGGTGGGATCATCTCTATCCAAACCATCCCATACAATTCATAATTTACACTCTACATAATACTACTAGCAATCCTGACACAACACTGTTGTGTAATCTGCAGGGTCAGGACCTGAGGCACACTAAGGTGGTTCGTTCTGCCTTTAAGGGAGGGAGAGGTTTTTCCTCTGTTTGTAGATCACGGAGCCTCCTGATCGCAGAACAGGCCATGAGTTTGTAAATTGTAATCAAGAAAACTTTTATTTGTTTACTTACACGCCGGTGAATGAGCTGCATAGGTACAGCGGCTTGATTAAATGCGATTTGTTTACAAAACAAATTAACGACTCTCTTTCTCTCTACTCGCGGTTCGGTTCGCTAATCGGGTCAGTGCGCAAGGAAGCGGTACGCCGGGACAGTCAGCGGCGGAGAAGCGCTGATGCAGTTGGCCAGACCACAGCAGAAAGAACTGATTTGCTGGGTCCCAAAATGGCTTCTGCTGTAGGGTGGACTTGCCATGGCTTTTAAAGACTTCCCCCTTCTCCTCCCCCGCTCCCCCTGATGTCAGAAGGGTAAGCTGTTTTCGCGCCTTTTCTAAGCTTGTGGGAGGGGCTGGGTGTTAAACTTTGTGCTTACAGCACTCTAACTGAAGTGAAGTACAAAACAAACACAAACATAACTTGCTACAGGTAAAGCAAGGAACCATGACAGCCAATATTGTGCTTCTATAAAATGTTGTCAATATATACTCAAGAGACATCAGGTAGAGGGTCTTGGCCCTACTAGAGAAACAAGCAAACACTCCTGAAGTCTATACCAATCTGATCTTGGCTCCAGATACAGTGATTGGTCAGACCTTGAGTGGAAGGGTAAGACCCTCCAGCCAGGAACCCCAAAGTTTGGTTCCAGCAGGAGCATTAGCACACCTCCGTCAAAATCCCCAGCCATGGATATAACCAACTTCCAGTGCCCCTGAGGAATACTTATAAAAACCCTCTAATGCGTGAAGCAGAAGTGGGGGCAACAGCAACCCGCAAAGCCCAGAAACATGGAAAATGCCCATATTAGAACACAGGTATAGCTATCCCTAAATCATCCCAAACCAGTTCCTATCCAACCTCTTCTTGAACACCTTCAGTGACAGAGACTCCACAACTTCCCTAGGCAGTCTATTTTCCTGCCTCATTATTCTAACAGTGAAGAAGTTTTTTTTCACATATACAATCTAAGCTTACTTTGCTGCAACTCCAAGCCATTGGTCCACATCCTCCTCTCTTCAGCAAAAGAGAAAAAGGTGCTTTTACCTCTTCTCTATGGAAGCTGTTCAAGTATTTTGAAGAGTTCAATTATGTCTCTTTTTAAGCACCTTTTCTTCAGGCTGTACATGCCTAGCTTGTTCAGTTTTTCTGGGTGTGTGTACATGAGACTCTAACTGTGAAGTAGCCTAATAACGCTGCACAATAGCATGCCAGGCAAAACCCATGGTAATACACTACTGCACAGCAGAATTAGGCTACTGCACAGTTAGCATCTGAAAAAACCTGTGCACTGGTCCTATTGCACAGTAGCGTGAGTTATTGTGCATTGATTTAGTATTAGGTTATCCAAGTACTAAACTTAGTGCACAGTAATGACAACACATTAATGAACATGTAGACACACTCTTCTTGTATAACTTGCTTTCCAAGGCCTTTAACACCTTTACTGTCCAGCTCTGGAACCTCTCTAACTTCTCCATGTCCTTTCTCAAATGTAGAGCCTAGAACTGCATGCAGTACTGCAGATGAGTCCTAACCAGTGCCAAGTAGATAGGCAGTGATTGATTTTGAACCATTTCCCCAGTCTATCCAGGTAGTTTGTTAAGGAGACTGAGGATGTGGCACACAGGGTAAAAATCATTACTAGTATCCAAGTGTATCCCATCCACAAAGCCAGTCACCTAATGATAAAAGGAAATCAGCTTTGTCCAGCATGATTTGCTCTTAGGGAAGCCATTCCAGATGGTAATGAACACCTTATTCTCTGCTAGGCACTTTGACATAGATTCTTTGAGGTTCTTCTACAAGATTTTTCCAGGTATCAAGGTCAGATTGACTGACTAGATAGACACTTTGTTTCAAATAAATGCTATATTTAGCCTTTTCCATGGGTCATAAAGAGGTTAATTCAGTAGCACTGTTCTTAGGCCCTCCATTCTGGAGAGGTACTAGATAAATGGTGCATTAGGTAATGCACAATAGTGCATATGTAGATGCTGACTGGGAGCACTTTTGTTCATAGTTATTCCAGACAGCAAGCGGTCAGTGCTGCTTTGATAAGCCCCACAATGCGGGAAGCCATTCCAGCTGCAGATGCTGCTGTCTCCTGGCTCCATACATATTGTGTTAGGTCCCAATGTGCATGGGACCTGGAGAGCTATTCTGGCTGCAGGGCAGCTGTATCCCAATGTGCACAGAGCTAGGAGACAGATGCCCCTCCTAACCCCATTTACATCAGGACTGGCCCTGTTCCCCTTGCCAGGCCCAGGGCTGCTGCAGGGAGGCAGAAGAGAAAAGGAGAAGCCCTGGAATGAGCTGCTCCCATTGAGCATAAATCTGTACCTGATAGGGTGCACATGTAGACATGTTCCCAGCCACATCTTACTGCACCTTATTTTACTGCACAGTAACCTTGCTGCACATTAATTGCATGAGTAGATGCAACCTTTGGGAGATCTGGATAGCCCAAGTCTTCTACTTATTGGGTAAGGACACTAGCTATGTTAATGCATAAAGGTGGCCATAGCTACATTTTATGATGGGGGGCCAGATCTTTTCATGTTATGCACTGTGATCACTGTCTGATCATATTTCTTGGATCTGGCTTCTCTGAGAACTTAGAAGGTCTTCTACCTGCCTTCTGATTCCCATTGGATCTTAGAGATGTGCTAGGTGCTTATGTCTTCAGCACGAAGTGGTTCTAATCATGAGCATGCCCCGAATTGTGAACATATAAGGAATTTTCAGGTCAAATGTAGAGGCTTACTCAAGTGATTTAAGCATCCATTAGCAAAACTGTTGTTGGTCACGGTTTGGATCTAAAGGTGTTTTTATGTGTACAGTAGGGTGGGGGGGGGGGGGGCGGCAGAATTGCATTTTAATTAGAGCAGCTCTTGAAAGCTGCTCAAATTAAAACACCTGCATCATTTCAAAATGGTGGTGGGGATGCTTTAACTAAAGTTCATTCAATGAGCTTTAATTAAAGTGACTGACTACCATTTTGAAATATGGGAAATACATACAGAAGATGCTGCATCATGCTGGAGCATTCTGATTAGTTCACTTTAGCAGACTTGATTAATTGAGTCTGCTCTGATGCTAACTAATCAGAATGCATCAGAGCATGTGTTAGGTGACTAATGTCCAGGTGCCTAACATCCTAAAGTCTACTTTTAACAGCTTTTAATTTGGCAGGTCCTTTTTTGTGACCTGATTGTCACTGTCATAATAAATTTTGAACACTTAATAGATAATAATTTATTTCCCCATTTTGACTAGGCACAGGCATTCAAAAAGCTTGAGGTGGAATTGATCTGAGTTAAGCAGCTTTCTGTAAGTGGTATAGTTTAGATTGGTAGTCATCAGAGCACACATTCACCTTTTGGTGGGGGCATTAAATCTTAGACCAGGTTCTGCCATTTTTAAACTAGTCTGTACATGCTGAACTTTTGTTCTGTTATGGGTTGTAGCAGAGCACTTTTGGTGCCTGATACTTCAAAAGGCTTCAGCAGACTGTGGAGCAGCCAGCAGTATAACACAATCAAATGACTATAAGAGGGCTCCCATATTGGAGGATGAGTCTGGGCAGCCTCAGTATAAACCCAGGTCCTCAGAGCTGAGCTGGCAGTTGCTGTAGGGCTGCTGCCGGATTAACATCACCCAGTCAGAGCTGCTACTCCCAGAACATCTGGTGGTTATAAGTAGGGAATGGAGGAGGTTCCTGGTCCTGGGGAATGACCTAAAACTACACCCTGCTAGGGTTGAATGGTGTGGAAGGGCTGCCTGTGGTAGGGTGGTCACCAGGTAATGCTACACCAGCACCTCCCTAGTAAAAAGTGAGTATGGGGGACTGTATACCCTCAGTCCCCATGACCTGCAAGAGGTTCAGGCATGTCATCAGACTGAGACCCAAGGGGTGTAAGGCACAAGAGCCCCAGGGAGGGGTCAGAGTACTGGCTGTAGAGAGGGGGGAGTGTAAATAAGCAGTAGGTTGCATAGAGCAGGGTCCACATGGGTGAGCATGAAGGACTGCACATAGGTCAGCCTTGGTGATTGAGTGATTTGGGTTTGGAGGAACCTGAGAAGGGGGACCCATAGAGAAGAGTGAGGGCAAGTGGCTCAATAACCTAACTGAAGTAACCTTGACTGCTCATTGCTGGGCCCAGGAACAGAATGGTCAAAGACCCAGAGTGCCCACTGGGAGGGATGGCCAGAGCCAGGGGCCTTAAGTTCTGACTGGCCTAGAGGTGAGACCAGGGCCTGTTTGGCCAAAGTTCCCAGAGAGGGTACACTACTGATACGGAACAGGGCTTATGGAGCTTTGCAGCCTAGAAAGGGGGTGGAGTAGACTGCCTGAGGAAGAGGGTTCCAGGTGGGGTCCAAACCCCAGGAAGGCATAGAAGGAGGTCCATTGTGGGGCCAAAGCCACATAGTGATGCCATCTGTGAGGCGTAGGACATAGTCTAGTGACAGTATGGAGCCATGTATTATGCCCTCAGCATCAGGCAGAAAAATGTGCAGCCTCCTGCCTTATAAACAGCTACATATTATGTTACATCAAAGGTGTGGCAGGTGAGGCAGGTGGACGGACTGGCCTGGACAGGCAGATGAGCCAACATTGGGACCCGCCTCATGACAGCCCCCCAGGCACATAGTTATAGACAGGTTTGCAATCACTTATACTGGTAAAAGGGTAATGAGTGTACCTGGCCTTTGGGTAGAAATGCATATAGTTTCCAAGTAAATGTAACTCCATATTCACAGGTATATTGGTGATTTATTTAAAGAGGCATGAGTTTGCAATCAGGTCCACAGAGGCACATGTCTCACGATTTCTAAATTTGGATGGCATAAAATAAGACACTGAAATTTGGACTTGGTCACCTAAATAAAAGTGGGCTTGTTTTTACTGATATATATCTCTGACAAAAGAGAGACCTTTAAATAAAGGGACCCAGCTACATATTAGATATTTAATCTTGAATATCCGCATTGTATTTTTTCCCTAACTGATAGGTGAATAGGTTATGGGATCTAATTTATAGGTATCAGGCTGAAATCATTTCCCTAATGAATTCAGTGGGAGTTTTGACTGTATTTTAGGGGATAAAACTTTACCCAGGGAACTCAATGACAATAATATAATTGAGAGTACAATCAGTTGTATTTGAGAGCTTACATTTTCCAAAATGACTAGGTTTTATTTCCCTCATTTAAAACATCCATAAGAAGGAGGGAAAGAGTTGGGATACCAGCTTGAATGTACAGAGATAAGAATATACTACATCATTGCAATTTCTATCTGTATCTTAGGTATTTGAATCAATGTATTACTAAGTGGTAGTTAACAATCGCATACAATTACAATAACACTTGCTATTACAATACCTCCACTGCTAACATTTGCAGTCAAATAGTAAAAAATAAACATCATGTGAGGTATTTTTTAAGAAGTATATTTCTCTTACTTTTGTTCCATTCACCATAACAAAATTAGGACCATGGCTCAAACATTATTCTGGCAAACATAACTCTCATCATAATCATATAAAAGTCATTCTATCAGACTGTATAATGCTGGTTCACTTTAGAAGAATATCAAAGTTAAATTTTGTTGATTTTCCCTTTGTATTTGACTGAACCAAAACAGTGCACACAATAAAAGATAATTATAATCAAGGTATTTTTATATATATTAATATTTATAATTCTTTGAAAATAAATATTTTTAGGACTTGAAAAACACTGAATCATATGCTTCAGTTAATTCTACTTCTACATATTGACATAACTCCTCACCTGCTGACAACTATTACACAGGAAATACCACTATGGCCTATATTTGCAAGACACATGACAATACTCTCATGGCCAGCTACTGATTTTGGCACAACTTTAACTATTAGTGTGGTGCACAGGCACTCTGCTGAGCATGTATTTTGAAGAGGCTTGGTAATTTAAGGATATAAGGCTATTATGAATAAAAATAATGCCTGCTATAGATGGTTAGAGCTACATAGCACAAATCCACCCTACTTGTTGCCTTTCAGTGGGCTTTCCAATTTGTCCACATCCTTTCTGTAGTGGGGAACCAAAACTGAACACCTTACTCTAGATGTGGCCTCACCAGTGCTGAATAGAGCAAAATCTCACGATTAAGGAACTCACCTGTAATCTGGGAGACACAGATCTGTTACCCCAGAATAGCCCATAGTTTTGAAATTAGAACACTTAAGGAGTATATTAGAGAGTAACCATCATTAGAGAATGACAATCTGTACATTCAGGTTCATGCAGACATTACAGTAGAAGTTCAGGAGATTTGATTGGGTAAAAAATCACCACCCACTTTAACTTAGTGATTCATCACTTGAATCCTCCTCTTCACAGAACACTAAAGAAATTCCTAAAATCTAATCTACAATTATTCATTTTATTTTAAGCCATGCGACTATAGGTCAGGTGCTGGTTTTACAGACTTTTGCTAATGATGAGATCCCAGTCTAAGTAAGTTTGGGTGCAGAGAGAGAAAGGTGGGATTGAGGAGCTAGGAGGAGCCACAGAGGGGTTGATGGAGTCTGGTGGATTGGTTAGATCAGAGCCCCTGGTCTGCACCAACTAGCCAACCTCTTCACTTCTGCTAATCCTCCCCCAATTCTACCACTTTTTCCAGTTTTACAGGCATTCACTGGTGCTTGGAGACTTATCTAAGTAAACCAGGGTGGGATAAGAGATAGCCTTGTGGCTCTGTGTGGCAGGGGGTTGGTAGTATCAGGGGGATAGAAGCTTGGTGGGGGGTTGGTGGGGTCTGGGTGGTAGGGAATGGTGGGATCAGAGAGGATCTCATGCCCCTAGCCAAGCTACATTTAACTTCCTAACCCGCCCCAGGACAGACCACCTGCTGTGTGGACCAACCCTTGCAAATCCTAATCCTGCCTGCCTCCCTCCACAATTTACTTAGATTGGACTCCCAATATCAGTGAATAATTTTAAAACCAGTACAACGGGAAGCTTGTGGGATTAGGGGCCTAGCTGGTCCATGAGCTAGGACCTAGCTGGTCCCTAGCTGTCCATTTTGGGGTGGAGGGGCTTAAGGGACTAAAAATAGCCCATGAGGGAGGTAGTAAAAGTCCAACCCAAGGGTTGGGACATGACTGGGCTTTTCCAGCCCTGAGGCTGCACTCAAAACATGTACAAATGTTTGGTTAGATAGGTCTAACTGTGCCCAATCTAATTTAGTGTTCCACTCAGGTTAACTAACTTAGATGGGGCTGGCCATTTTTTGCCTAATCTAACCTTTGGGGAATGCCTGTTTGGCATTTTGGCAATTAGGTCTGCATGTGGGTTAACTAAATTGGACTGAGCAGCTATTTTTTTCCAATCTAACCTCTCAGATTTCTACAAGTAATGTCTGTACATAACTTCAGACCCGTACTCTAACCACCAAACTATTGCCTATTTCAGTGTTGGGTGAGCTCTTTCTCTCCATGACCCAAAAGGCCTTAATTTTTTTGTGTGTCATAGAATGCAGATGAGAACAGTTTCTGAAATCTCAACAACTCCCACCCCCAAAAGACAGAGCATGCAAAATATTTCCTATCCAACTCTAGAAATATTTTAGAGAATAAACATAATATATGGTGCTGCAGCTTGTCTCTATCTGCAAGTATCTGTGCACATAAACAGAACATTTAATAGTGTAAAGGATACATGGCAACTTTACAGTTCCTGCTTCAGTTTATCCATTTATAGCACAGTTCTTATAAATGGTTCAATATGAGTAAAATGGCAGGCAAACTAAGGCATCTGGCCTTACATTCAGCATTTTGAATGGGAGCCAAGAGCACTTCCAGTACCATTTCTAGAATTCATGTGTCAGGCCTCAAATAGTGAGATGAGATTTAAAATGATGGGGTTTTTGAAGTTAATTTAGTTTGTTTTGGTTTTTTTCTAATCTCTAATTCTAAGGGTGCATTTAGGTTTACAGATATTACCGACTTCTACCACTACACCAATGACTTAAAAGATAAAAAAGAAAGATAGAGTGTATACAAGCTTTCATGAACCAAAGTTCACTTCATCAGATTCTGTGAAAGGACATGCAGAAATCAGAGTATAAGAAGGAGAGGAAATTTAGATTACAAAGATAGAAGAAGAGGGGTGGAGGGAGATAGGGGGATAAGGGCAAGGTGGGGTAGAATCATCCCCAACTAGATTATCCCAGCAAAGGCTTTGTCTATCCAGGTCTTAAAACCTCCAAGGATGGAGGTTCCACAACCTCTCTGGGTAACCTGTTCCAGTGTTTTACTATCCTTCTAGTGAGAAAAGTCCTCTGAATATCTAATCTAAAATTCCCTTGCTGCAACTTCCCTTGTTCAACATTGAGAAATGTAAAGTGCTCAACCTCAGGATGAGCAACCCCCAACACACCTCTAGGCTTGATGGCACCAAACTGTCTAGGATCACGAATGAAAGGGACCTGGGAGTATGGATATGAGCTGGCAGTTCAATGCTGTGGCCAGTAGGGCAAATAATACTCTGGCATGCATCAATTGATGCAACTGCAACAAAGCCAAGGAGGTGATTCTTCCACTGTACTCAGCACTGGTGAGATTGCAGTTGGAGTACTGTGTCCAGTTCTGGGTGCCACACTTCAACAAGGATGTGGACCAGTGACAGAGAGTCCGAAGAAGAGCCACTCATATGGTCAGAGTCTTAAAAAGCAAGCCATATGAGGAAAGGCTGAGGGATCTGGGACTCTTCAGCCTGAGGAAAAGAAGGCTGAGAGGGAACCTGGTAGCAGCTGACCACTACACGGGGGGAGTACATCAAGGGCTTGGTGAGCAACTGTTCACCAGGACACCTGAGGGAAAAAGCAGGAGTAATGGCCACAAACTCCTGGAAGATCGATTCAGGCTCAACATTAGGAAAAACTTCTTCACAGTCAGAGTGCCCAGACTATGGAATAAACTCCCTCCAGAGGTGGTGCAATCACCTACCCTGGCCTAGAAATCTTCAAGAGGAGACTAGACAGTCACCTTGCTAGGGTTACCTGACCCCAAGTTATCTTTCTTGCTTGGTGCTGGGAGCTGGGCCCGGTGATCTTCCAAGGTCGCTTCCAGACTTACAGTCTATGAAGCTATGACCTTGAGACCGTTGCTTCTTGTTTTGTCATCTGCCACCAGTGAGAACAGTCAATCTCCATCCTCTTTTGAATCCTCCTTCAGGTAGTTGAAGGCTGCTATTAAATCCTGCTTCATTTCTTTCTTCCCTAGACTAATTAAGCCCAGTTCCCTCAGCCCGTCTCACAAATCATGTGTCTCAGTTCCCTCACCATTTTTGTTGCCTTTCAGTGGACTCTCCAATTTGTGCACATCCTTTCTGTAATGGGGGACCAAAACTCCAGATGTGGCCTCACCAGTGCTGAATAGAGGGGAATAATCACTTCCTTTGACCTACTGGCAACATACATACCAATGCAGCCCAGTATGGCATTAGCCTTCTTGGCAACAAGGGAACACTGCTGTTTCATATTCAGCTTGTCGTCCACTGTAACCCCAGGTCCTTATCTGCAGAGCTGCTGCCCAGCCAGTGAACCCCCAGCCTGTACTCGTACATGGGATTGTTCTGTCCTAAGTGAAGGACTTTGCACTTGTCCTTATTAAACCTCATAAGATTCCATTTGGCACAATCCTCCAATTTATCAAGGTCACTCTGAATCCTAGCCCTGCCCTTATCTGCAAACTTGCTGAGGGTGCACTTTAAGCCATCTAGAATGCAGTCCTGGGAAAGAAAAGCAAAATAGCAATAAAGCAAAGCCATAGGAACAAAATGGGCTATAAAAGCTAAGTGATGTAATGAGATGAGAATCCACAGTCCCTGCTTAAACCATATTTAATACAATCTAGTTTGTAGATGATTTCTTGTTCTGCAAGTTCCCATTCAAAGTTTTTATTTTATTTTATTTTACTTTATTTTATGAGAACAGCAATTCTGAGGTCAGCAATGGAGATTGAAGTGTTTGTTCAGTCATGGGCTTTTGTGTCTTTCTGCACAGAAGTCAGATCTGTGTTCATTCATTTTTACATATAGACATCAGCCTATCTGTCTGATACAGACAGCAGAGAGCCATTGTGAGCAGAGCATGCCATATATAACATTGACTGAGTTGCAAGTGAATGAACCTTGGATGTTGCATTCCTTGTTATTAGGTCCAGTAATTATGCGGTCTCTATCGATGCGATTTGTATTGATGTGTATCTGATGTAAGGCAGAGGGCATATAAGTCTTTGACTAAGCTAACGGATATCTCTGTTAGATGGATATTTCTCTGGAAGGGAGCAGGCTGTGGTTCAAGCCTGGACCCTTTCTGCCAATGGGGCACAAACTTCCCTATGGCTCTCTATCCAATTCATATTAATTAATTAAATGCAAGAGACAATTGCTCAGCTTTAACAAACGGGGGAGGAGGGACCGAATAATGGCATCAGATGTGTGGCATGATGCTTAGAGCACTGTGCTGTGAATCAGGCACATGCAGTCTCAAATGTCCTCTGAGTGAAAGTGGCCTAGAACCTGGACCTGTCTTTTCCTGAGCAAGTGCCATACTCACTCTGCTATTGTTGCTAACAGCCACTAGTCATATACTTTTTGGGAGGTAAATTTTATTGCCTTATCTAAAAGACAGTGCATAGTGCACTGTGCATGGTCAGTGGTTGTGTGGATGCCTCCATGTCCCCTCTGCAGGGGTAATAGTATCACAGACTGTGCACAAGTGCCAAAAATGCTACTGATGTGGCTGGAAAACTGTCATTTGTGTGAGTAAAGTGAAACATAATTCTGCCTTTAATGTTTAGTGTCTAAAACCTATTTCAGGGTTTTTTTTAATGGAATTGTTGACTTTTGCTGTAAGCTCTTATTGACATCAGACCACACATGCTTATATAACTTCTGTAAGGGGATAAGTAGAAGGGTGAAATCACCAGTATGTCCTTACCAAAGCTTTTAAGAGAACTGCTATATTTTTAAATAATTTAAAATGGCTCTCCCGGGGACAGCTGAACTTAATGCAGGTAAAGTAAGTTGCTTGTAGCTCAGTATTATATATGTTTAGTCAAGTGCTAGGTAGACCTTACTTTAGCAATTACTTCTTCCTCTAATAAATGCAAATGCTTTTTTGCATTTTTACTATACATCTTATTTTTGCATTCATCCTGAAAATTAATAATATTTATTGGCTTTACATCAAATTCTTGCACATTATTCTTTATTAGCTTGGTAGTACACATCAATATAATAAATACATAACCCTTGAAAATTTTAAGAGGGAATGTTCTATTAGAGGTTTCATTATCCCTCACATACACACTGATGTGGTCAGACAAACCAATTTACATTAGGCTTCACTAAAGCATTTCACCAATATATCTAAGCAGTCTCTAGAGTACTGACTCTTTTGGGCAGCAGCAAAGGACAAGCCACTGCACTCATGCAACTGGGTCATGCAGTTTCTACAGTTTTTTTCCTTTAATTGAAAAGTTAGATTGTACATTCAGTCTGACCCAAGCATTAAAAAAGGACTCCCACTGGATCCCAGTGTGCATGATGGGTCAGACTTTCATTTTTGACTCACATTTGGCATCCCAATATGACATTAGGAATTCTAGAATAAAAAATAATATTAACAGTAACATGTACAAATATGATGACCTGGGGAAGATTCAGGATATTTCCTGTAAAGGAAAATCGTACTTTACCAATCTATTGGAGTTCTTCAAGGTTTTGCTGAGGGTGCTGATACAAGAGGGATTTTCAGAAAACTCTTGGCAAGGTCCCTCACCAAGGGCTTTTAAAAAAACTGAGTTGCCATGGGATTGTTCTTTGGGAAAGTTCTTTGATAGGCTGAGAGCTGGTTTAAAAGATAGAAGAAAAAGGATAGGGCTAAATGGTCATTTTTCAGGATGGAGAGAGGTCAAAAGTGGAGTTGTGCCTCCTCAAACTGTCCTGAACCAGATCTGTTCCACAGAACCATGTAATACAGCCCAAGAGGCTTCTCACACATGTAGAAACTTGTCAGTGGGGGAAAGATGGCAATTAACACTGCCCCTGCTTGCCCACTGTTAAATTTGTAAACCCTATGAGCCAGATAACATGGCCTTGGCCATGGGGCTGGACCTATGTTCAGGTGATAAGTTGAGCACCAATGATTAAGAGTGATTAATTATTTCTCATACCACCCCTGGCATCCACCATTACTTGTTTAATTTGGTGAAGGCCAGGGAGAGTATGGCAGAGGATTAATCGAACTCTGGACTGATCACTACCTCTGGTCTGATCATATATGCACATACACATGCATATACACATTTCACTGACTATTCTGTTTAATAGCTATTAATGGATCTATCGTTCATGATTTTGTCTATTACCTTCCTGAACCAGTACTTTATGACCAGGTCACAAAATGCTTAGATGCAGGACTAGAGGTAGATGTCATTTTCTTAGATTTTAGGAAGGCCTTCGATACCATATCTCATCCCATTCTGATAAATAAATTAAGGGGCTGTGACTTAAATGCTTACATGGTCTGGTGGGTGGCAAATTGGCTTGGTGGGTCACTCCCAGAGAGGGGGAGTAGATGGGTCAGTATTGACCTAGAATGATGTGGGTAGTGGGGTCCCACAGGGTTCAGTGCTTGGTCCTGTACTCTTCAATGTCTCAATCAGTGACTTGATATGGGCATGAAGAGTACTCGGTCCAAGTTTGAAGATTATACTAAATTGTTGGGGAAAATGAACACTCTAGAGGGTAGGGAATGATTGCAGGCAGACCTGGACAGGTTGGAAAAGTGAGCAGAACACAATAAGATGCAGTACAACAAGGATGAATTCAGAGTGCTGCCCCTAAGGCATAAAAATATCCAGCACACCTAATGTCTGGGGAATGACCTTCTCAGCAGCAAAGAAGCAGAAAAGGATCTTGGAGTCATTGTGGACTCCAAGATGAACATGAGTTATCAGTGTGATGGAATCATCAGCAAAGCTAACTGCATTTTATCATGCATTAGCAGGTGTGTGACAAATAGAACCAAAGAGGTGATACTTCCCCTCTATGTGGCATTGGCAGACTGCAGTTCGAGTACTGTGTCCAGTTCTGGGCACCATACTTTAAGAAGTATGTGGATAACCTTGAGAGGGTCCAGAGGAGAGCCACTCAGATGATTAAGGGTTTACAGGCCAAGCCCTATGAGGAAAGACTAAGGGACCTGGACCTCTTCAGCTTCTGCAAGAGAAGGCTGAGAGGTGATCTTGTGGCCAGCTACAAATGCATTAGGGAGGCACAGCAAGGAATTGGAGATGCTCTGTTCACCAGGGTGCCTCTTGTGGTAACAAGGAACAATGGTCACAAACTGACAGAGAGCAGATTTAGGCTAGAAACCAGGAAAAAACTTCTTCATGGTAAGGGTGGCCAAAACTTTGAATGGGCTTCCAAGGGAGGTGGTGCTTTCTCCTACCTTGGTGGTCTTCAAGAGAGGGCTGGGTAGGCATCTGGCTGGGGTCAGATCCCAGAACTCTTTCCTGCCCAGGGCAGGGGGTCAGGCTCAATGATCTGTTGATATCCCTTCTGACCCTAGCATCTATGAACCTGTCTATATTATATACCTCTGCAACTTCCTGTGGGAATGAGTTGCACAAGTTAACTCTGCACTACTTTAAAAAAGTACTTTCTCCTGCTAGTTTTAAAGTTGGTGACAGATTGGGCTGTAACCCTGCACACTGTATCAGACCAATGGATTGGCTCTGACTAAGCCTGCCCCATTCAGCTGGCCCACAGGACAAAAGGTTGGGCAATACTGCTCTAGATACACCCTATTCTTATGCTCTCCCCCTAAAGTATCCTCTTCTGCCACTGTTGGATTCAGAATACTGGGCTAGGTGGACCATTGGTCTCACACATTAGCACTTCTAATGTCCAACTGTATTTATCTTGCTCAGATATAAAGTAAAACTATAATTATTCAATAAACACATACACTTCCCAAGTGGCAGAAGACTTCATATAAGGATAACTGAGAACACAATCTTGAAACAATCCTCCGTTTAGTAGACTTGGGGTTTCTCATATAATATACATGGATACATGGATTGGATAACTTGGATTTAAATATCTTTAGTCAATGTTTAGCTTAAATAGTAAAGTAGTTGTCCACTAGTCAACTAAAGATATACACTAGAATTTAGGCAAAAATGGAAATAACAACATCCATAAAATTATTTTCTGTGCATTTCCAATATTGACAAACTGGAAATCACAAAATATCTTTTCTTGGAAAACAGAAGGTTAGAATGTGTGATTGGCAAGACATTTTTAGTAATTTCCTTTACTCTTTTAGGCCTTCACTGCACATTATAGGTACTGAACAATTAATTGGTTAATTGTGCAATTATCTTAAGAACAGATGCACATGCAAAATACTTATGACATGATAATAAGCTCCAAACATCTATAAAGTTAGACCTTGAAAATGTGTAGTAACTTTATAGGTGGTTGTTATCAAGTTTTAATTTCCTGTTTAGCAGGGTATCCCTGCGGCTCTCACAATCCGCCAGGCCCAGGGGTTTCATGTGCCCCCAAGCCTTAGGGATGTGTGGGGCACCTCTGTGGGTGGGATCCCCTTAGAGCTGAAAGGACTCCCAGCTGTGGTAACTGTCTTCTCACCAGTGAAGGGGGAGCCTAGAAGCAGGCTTCTCCTGAATTAGCAATAAGGTGCGATGGAACCTAATGTGCGATATTACAATTGCACCTCCTGCAATGCATATGTGGCGTGACAAAGGGCATGACTGTGTGGATTGCATGTGAGATCCCATTATGCTTTAACCTGCACCTGTAGAGGGGACCTTATGCAAACACATTGGATATTCCCATTCATAAATGTATCAAGCTTTATTCATTTTTTTGTGATCTCTCCTGTCCTTAATTTTGACCAATGCAGTTAGGAAGAGGATCTATATGTTTATATGTTTCATAACCATTAAATAATTAATTACACTAGAGATATTAATATTAAGAAAACAGTGGAGAAAATAATTTCCTTCATTTAAAGCCTTTATTGATATAAAGGAAAGGTGGAGGTGTGGTGCTCTATGTCAAAGAGCAATACACATACTCAAAAAACAGCACGGGGTCAAAGGAAGGGCAGATTGAAGTACTCTTGGTACAAGGGGGTCAGGGGGAAAGGGACTTAATGGTGTGTGTCTACTACAGACTACTCAACCAGGGGGAAGAGTTGGACTGGGAATTCTCAGGTCAGCTTACAGAGACAATTAAGTCAAAGGATGCAGTCATCATGGGTGACCTAAACTACCCAGACATCTGCTGGGAGGAGCAGTCAGCTAGGTCTGAATGTTTATGTAGGTTCCTAGCCAAGATGCAGGACCTCCACCTAACCCAGGAGGTGCACAGTCTTAGCAGGGGGAATGCCTTGCTGGAGCTGTTCCTGGCCACAGGTGATGACCTGGTGAGGGGGCTGTGAGTTCTTGACCACCTGGGCAATAGTAACCATTGCCTACTGGAATTCACCATCCAGCACAGGATATCAAAGGTCTGTGGCAAGGCAGCAGTCCTGGATTTAAGGAGGGCCCATTTAAATGAATTAAGGAGATTAGCTGGGGAGGCACTGAGGCCCCGGGGGGAGGGGAGTTCAAGAAGAGTGGTCATTTCTTAAGGAGATGATCCTCCGAGCCGAAAGGGCAACAATCCCAATGTGAGTCAAAGAGGGCAAGAGTGCTCAAAATCCCCCATGGCTCACCAAAGGCATTCAGGATCATTTGAAAGCAAAAAAGGAGGCATACAGCCAGTGGAAGGGAGGGGCCATGACCAAGAAGGATTATAACTCCATTGCTTGAGACTGCAGGGAGTCTGTTAGGAAGGCTAAGGTGGACGTAGAACTGGGACTAGTGACCTGAAAAAAAGACAACAAGAAGTCCTTTTTAAAATAAATAGGGAGTAGAAAGCAGGCACCAGGAAACATGGGGCCCCTGCAGGGCATGCTTGGCAATCTGGTGGTTGCACCAGATGATAAAAATGACATCTTTAAAATTCTTTGCATCCATATTTCTAAGCAGAGACCAGCACATACCCCCCACCAGAACCACGGACGAACCACGGAGTGGCACAGCTGGGCCCAGCATCAGAGAGGACCGTATCAGGAAACTTCTGGTGGGATTGGACATCTTCAAACCGGTGGGTCCAGATGATCTCCACCCAAGGGTGGCAGAGGACATTGCAGAAGCTTTGGCACAGCTCTACAAGCACTCATGGTAGTCTGGAGAAGTGCCAGAGGGTTGGAAAAGGGCCAATGTCATCCCCATTTTCAAAAAAGGGAGGAAGAAGGAACCAGGAAACTATAGGCCCATTAGTCTTACCTTGGTCCTGGGGAAGCTCTTTGAGAAAATTATCCAGAAGCACATCCATGAGGGACCAGCAGGGAAGATTATGCTCAGGGGCAACCAACATGGGTTCATTAGAGGCAAGTCCTCTCAGACCAATCTGGTGGCCTTCTACAACCAGGTCACAAAATTCTTGGACAGAGGTGTCGTGGTAGACTTGGTCTTTCTGGACTTTAGGAAGGCCTTTGACGCTGTCTCTCACCCCATTCTCTTCAAAAAATTAGGCGACTATAGTGTTGATGCGTACACAATCCAATGTGTCACAAATTGGCACAAATACCCAGAGAGTGGTGGTAGATGGGTCATTTTTGACCTGGAGGGATGCGGGCATTGGGATTCCCCTGGGCTCAGTCCTCGGGCCTGCGCTGTTCAACATCTTCATCAGCACCTTGTTCAAATTGACAGATGACACTAAGATGTGGGCATGTTAGGAAGGAGGGACAGGCTACAGCTAGACTTGGATAGGTTACAAGGGTGGTCAGATGAGAATAGGATGGGTTTCAATATTGACAAGTGCAAGGTTCTGCACCTGGGGAGGATGAACCAACAGCATACCTATAGGCTGGGGAACTCCCTTCTTGTTAGCACAGACGCAGAAAAGGACCTTGGAGTCATTATTGATTCCAAGATGAACATCAGATGGTCAGTAGGGCCAACCACTCCTTCTCATGCATCCACAGATGCATCATGAGCAGGTCCAAGGAGGTGATCCTCCCCCTCTATGCAACATTGGTCAGGCCACAGTTGGAGTACTGCATCCAGTTCTGGGTACCACACATCAGGAGGGATGTGGACAGCATCGAGAGGGTCCAGAGGAGGGGCACTTGCATGATCAGGGGGCAGCAGGGCAGGCCTATGAGGAGAGGCTATGATACCTGAACCTGTTCAGCCTCCATAAGAGAAGGCCAAGAGGGGATCTGGTGGCCATCTATAAAGTGGCCAAGGGGGGCCAGCAGGCAATGGGAGAGTTCCTGTCCCTGCTATGAAACTATATCCCAGAGAAATAATAATAATAATAATAATAATAATAATAATAATAATAATAATAATGCCTTGCAAAATATAGGTAAATGGAAGAAAAGAGTTCAGGATTCACTAATATTCAAAATTGTGTACTGGAAGAAAGCCACATTCATTACTGAAACACAACATGTTACAGACTGATCACAGGAAAAATACTACTCATTTAGATCCAAGAAAGGAGTAGATCCTGGCACTGTAATTTGTCCCTATTTTGTAATTCAGTATCATTCCCATGATTTTTAGAATCCCAATTAGTTCCCAAAATAACCATGAAGCCATATATCAAAACAAAATAAGCATTGCAAATTTAGTTTTGTTCCTGTATCTTTAAATAGTAGGCTTATTTTTACTATTTGTATAGAAGAGGAGTGGTTAGGGACTGAGTATTTAATTTTTGTCTCTGATACTGATTATCATAGATACATTTAAGTAGACATTTTACCTGTTTTTCACAATATAAACATAATACAAATTAATATGACTCTCAGCAGTATAGTGACATTTAATTCACATTCAGAAAGTCTTTGGTATAAAAATAGTTTGAATTACTTCAATATTTAAGAGAGCTGTTTTTTACCTTAAAAAAGAAAGGAGGATAGATATTTGAGATACAATTCTAAGATAAAATAGAGTAATAAAGAAAAAATTGGTTGTAGGATAAGTTCCACCAACCAAAAGACTGTAATAGTTTAGGTACTAAAACATTCATATAAAAAAGAATGTTTAGGACACATTTTAAAAACAGTTTTAGCTATGTTAATCTTATAGTAGACAAACTATTTTAGATACTGTTATCAGTGAATTCTTAGAGTAGGTTACTGTCTATAGTTATGAAAGGTAAGCTTGTATAAAGGTTCATGTAACATTATGCATTGCTTTGGGAAGAAAACATGCAGCATGGAATTATTCCAATATGTGCAGTTGTGTTTGTAAGATCTTCCTAGATCTTTGGTCTTGTTTTCTTGTTCACCTACTCAATGTACAGTATATAGTGCTTGAGCTTCTAACATGACTGCTATATTTTCTCCTTTTTTCACTCCAAGTCCAGGGCACTGATCACTATAAGATGGCATGAATTTGATGATATTACATTTTGTGAAACTAACTTAAATTCCATTTTTTCACAGTTTGGTGGATGAGGGGAATATGGACATAGTATGTCTGGATACCATCATATGCAACGCACGTTAAATGCAGTCCCTCAAAGGTATCATCCTCCAAAGTAAGCTACAATGATGTAGGATAATTACTGTCACTAAGTGGATGCATAATTGGTTGAATAAATTCAAGCAAAGAGTACTGTAAATGGATTGATAAGACTGACAGGAAGTCTCAAGTGGTGATTCAGCGATGCAGTTTAGTATTTTTATTAAATTTTAGCACAGGTAGTCCATAAACACCATTTTAAGTAGCAATTTAGCACCTACTAATATATAGTGCAAACTATGCATGATATTAGTCTACAGTCAAAAGGCTCAGGATTTACCATATAGTTCATTGGCCAGGGCACCAGCAGAATCAAAAACATGTCAATTCATGAAGTTGAGCAGTAAACAGACAGCAGTGGCTCTGGGATTAGCAGGTCAGGTGTGGCACTGCCTTGAAGAGGATTTTATCTGTATTAGTGACTTGAGCTATCAGATTGTTGCTACCCTGACTTCAACTGGGGTATGCCAATTCCCTTGTTAGGAACAATGCTGGAGGTTCCTGGATAGAGGGTTTTACCCTTCTGCTCAGGGTCAGATCAGTCAACATATTTGGGGTCAGGAAGGAATTTTACCCCATAGATTGGTATGGACCATGGGGTGGGCTCTTTGAGAAACCTGGGACCTCTTGAGCTTATATAGACAGTATTTGATAGAAGCAGGATATTAACAGACAAGGTTTCCCTGTTTTACCTGTGGTAGATTAGTGTGTTGAGTCTATGTGTCAAGATTGAAGGAAATCATGTGTACAGTTAAAATTATGGTTGTATGGGATGGTCTGGATAGGGATGATCCTGCTTCAGGTAAGGGTTTCAACTAGATGACCTCTGGTGGTCCCTTTCAGACCTACTTCCCCATGACTCTATGCATCTGTGACTTCAACAGCTCAGCACTACTCAGCATGTGTGTGTGTGTGTGTGTGTACTTCAGATAACGCCCACAAAAGAATCCAGGTGCTAATTAGCTCCTACCTCATGATGGGAACTGTGGCTAACTATGACTTGAAGACATTTCAGTGCTTCAGGGGACTTGATTTAATTAGCACCAATACATATCTCATTCAGATAGGTTGCACTAACTTGTCCTTGTTGTAGGGTCCCATCAACATGTTTGCCCAATATGGGCCATGTGCTTTATAATCATACTCATGCTGGTTACATTCAATCAATGTCATAGCTGTTTTCCATTACCTAGCACGTGCTGCTTTTAGCAGTAGCTCAAATATAGTAAATAAATTTAATCCAGTTTTCTTGTATGTGAATGTAAGACAAGGGGCTTTTTTGCCCCAGGCTGACTGGCTAAAGAACCTTGTCTTATAGTCTAGTAAATACAGCAAATGTCAGCCAATCGTTTCCAATAATTTGAAGAAGTATTTTTCTGCCGATGAGACCATACCTATGGTGGACCTACTATCCCTGGAGCTGTACTGTGGCCTAGGGTATACATGGTCAGCAAGAGTATGAAGTCTTCTGAGCACCACCTGAGTAACGATCTCTCCAACAATTCTTAAAAGTGAAATGCCATGATATTTATTGCAGTCACTGTAGACACCTTTATTCTTATATTTAAGAAATAATTTTATGCACAACACAAGAGATGATAGGATCACTCTTTATGGTTCTGGGTACATGTTACATGATGTACATGCTCAATGTTATGCACTTACCACGAAACAAATGTAGAATAACTCTCAAGATCATGAGTTATACAACGACACTGAAGAAAGTTTGGAGAACACAGTAGGATATAGAATTTCAATATAAAATACTACTTTTTTGTTTTCTTAGGATTCCAACTATCAGAGATCAGCAATGGTTAAAGAAACTAGGCATGTTTTGTTTGGAGAAAAGGCATTCCACTGGGAGCATGATAGCATTTTCAAATATTTCAAGTCTTGTCTAAAGAAGATGGATACACTTTCTACTTCCACAGAGGACAGAAGAAGAGGCAAAGTGTTTAAACTACAGGACAAAAAGATTTAGATCACCTGTCAGAAAATACTTCCTCTTGGAAAAAGTAAGACAATAAAACAAGTTGCTTAGCAAACTTTTGGAATTTTCTTCAATTTCTAGATACCTTGAATGTTTGCAAGATGAGGTTTGACAGGTATCTATTTATTGCAGTATTTCATTAGATGATTGGACTGAAAAACTCCCATGGTCCCTTTCAATCTTAAAATGCAAAAGAAGATGTAGGAGTGAGGGAAGACTGTATGAAATATAAAGTAGGAGTGGGAAAAGTTGTAACAAACAGGAAATCAGCACAGATGAAAAACTGGTACAGTTAAAAATGCTAAAAATATTTTGATGATATCATCAATATCTTAAAATTCTTATGTTGCCCTCTCATGGGAATAAATGGCTGGAGACCTTTTTAGTTTCTTCCTCTAAGCCAGTATTGTGATACACCTGGCTTCTAATATTCTTTTTTCTTCTGCACAATTCTGTGCATGATGGATGTTATTTGTAGAGGAGTACACTTGTCTAGATCCCCTTTTAGAACTCTTGTCTTCCATTACACCATCTTGGCAATGTATTTCATAAAGGTTTATGAGAGAGGATTTATTTGAGCAGTATTTTTCCCTTGAAAGTTCATAACATAATTAATATAGAATATTACTTTTTGTGTTCTTTGGATGTTAATGACCAGAGATCAATCACAGACTAGCTCAAGAATTTCCATTAGGAATGCTGAAGACTCAGGAAAACAGTGTATCTTCTAAATAGATCAATCACAAGTCTACCCCTTCAGGATAGACTTTTGTTGGACATAAATCCAACAAATTGATTGATGGAAAATGAACAGTATATTTCTTCAAAAGAAAAAAATTATTTAAATCCAGCAGCTTAACTTTCACCTGGTATAAAACAACATAATTCCGCTGAGGTCAAAAGTGCAAGGGAAGTTTACATATAAAAGGGTTCTACTCCATTTTTAAAAAATTCATATCATTATGGAGTATGAGAACTAGAATGTGACAATGAGAAGCCTCATGTAAACTTGTGTGAGATACCAAATATAATCTGTAAATGGCTGTATGTATTAGTTTGAAAAATCCAAAATACTCTTAGAAAAATTTCTATGAATATTTGTAAGCATGTGTGCCTTTTCCAAATATCTCATAAGTTTTTATGTTTCATGGGTATCATAGACATTAGAGCTGGAAGGGTCCTCATCAGATCATTGGGTCCAGCTCTCTGCCCAAGTGCAGGAAGTTGGCTAGGGTCTAAGGATCCCAGCAAGATAAATGTCCAAATGTTTCTAACAAGTGTCCAGAGTAGGTGCTTGCATCACCTTGGGTGGGGGAGGGCAGTCTGTTCCAGGCCTTGGGGGCTCAGAGAGTAAATAAGTTCTTCATTATGTCCAGCCTAAAAAGGTCTATCAGGAGTTTGTAACCATTGGAACTTGTCATCCCTTGCGGTGCTCTGGAGAACAGGCATTCCCCCAGATCCTGATGCACACCCTTTATGTACTTATAAGCTTCCACCAAATGTTCATCTTGTGGTCAATCATGACCACCAAGTCTCTTTCCGTCATGGTGCTAGTGAGTTTAGCACTGCCAAGCCTGTAAGTGTGATGCAGGGGGCGGGGGGGAGGAGGGGGTTGTCCACAAGGTGGAGCACCTTGCATTTCTCTGTATTGAATACCATAAGGTTTTCATCCACTCACCTTGCAAACCTATTAAGGTCAGCCTGGATCACCAGCCTATCCTCAAATGTGGACACTCTTCCCCAAAGTTTGGTGTCATCAGCAGACTTAGCCAGTCCACTTTTGACACCACATATCATTTATAATGACATTAAAGAGTACCAGTCTGAGAATGGGGTCTTGGGGGACACCACTAGTTACTGAGTGACATGTTGATTTGGTTCCATCAACTACCACTGTCTGGGTTCAACCTTGGAGGCAGTTCCCCAACCATCGGATTGTGGAGTATTTGAGGCTGTAGTTGCCCAATGTTTCCATGAGGACATCATGGGATACCAGTTCAAAGGCTGTTTTAAAGTCCCAATATATGATGTTAACTGCTTCCCTTTTGTCCAGGTGATATGTCACCATGCCACAGAAGGAAATGAGATTGGTCAGGCATGACGTACCCACAATAAACCTGTGCTCGCTATTCCTCAGAATGTTGCCTTCTATTAGCCTTTCAAGAATGGTTTCTTTGATAATTTTTTCCAAGATCTTTCCAGGGATTGACATCAAACTAATTAGCCTGTATTTTCCTGGGTCTTCTTTCCTTCCTTTCTTGAAGATAGGTACCACGCTGGTCCTCTTCCACTTCACCCAAGTGTCACGAGCTATTGAATATCCTTGCCAGTGACTGCGCTATGATGTCTGTCAGTTCCTTTAGCACTCTTGGGCATAATCTATCCAGACCAGCTGATTTGTGGCGGTCCAGCCTCTCAAGATGCTCCCTCACAATTTCCACACCAATGGTGGGCATCTATTCATCCTCACCCTGGTTATCCTGCATCACGTTAGGCAGAGTGGTCCCTTTGGGCTGGTGAAAAACTGGTGCAAAGTAATCAATAAGCAGATTGGCTTTTTTCTGGGTGCCAGTAGTCAGCTTCCCCATTTGGTTTAGCAGGGGTCCAATGTTGTCCCTGTTTTTCTTTTGACACCCCACATATCTGATGAAGAACTTTTTATTGTACTTGATTCATGTAGCCAACTGGAGTTCAGTTGCAGCATTAGCTTTCCTAGTTCACTCCCTACAGGTGCAGACCAGTACAGAATACCCCTCCTTAGTAGTGTTTCCTGTCTTCTACCCTTTATAAACCTCTATGTTGATAGTTTCCTTCAGAAACCAAAATTATGACCAACCTCAGTATGACTCTGGAGGAACAGGTAAAATACTGTAGATTATTTGACTTATGTAGGCAACCCTTTCTTGGGACTTTCTAATGACTTCATTTATGCTGTAATTATTCTGTAATTAGTCAAGTGGTAAAGAAAGTACTGTTTTTTGTAAGCTCACTCAATACAAATATCTAATGTCACCCACAACTTCATTCCAAAGGAAGTTAAACAGCTTTCAGTACCTATAATGGATATTCAAAACAAAAGGCACCTATACACATGCCAGACTTCAGCTCTGATGCATGCTAGTTGTGCCTGTATCAGAGCAGACTCAATTAATCAAGTCTGCCAGAGTGTGCTAATTTAGCTTGCTCCAGCAGCCTCTGCATCATGTATATTTAGTATCCCCATGCTTCAAAATGGCAGCAGGGGTGCATTAAACAAAACTCGTTGAATGGGTTGTAAATTCAGTGCCAACAGTCATGTTCTGAAAATGCTGGATAATAGGTTCTGCAGATATGTCTTTTTGTGGCTCCCAAGGAAGAAAGATTAAGTCACTTCACAAAACATTAAAGTCAGAAAAGACACTCTTATAGATTAATGACCTGATGAAATTAAAGAAACAGATTCAGGACAGGACTAGTTGGCAGAAACAGACTTTTGCCTTATGCAACAATGGAGTAAGAAAGTAACTGAACTGTGTCCCTTTAAAAAAAATGTTTTCCTTGTTTATTTTTTTATTGATACAAGTAGTTAAAATGTGCCTCCTTTTCTCAGTTAAATTAATTTTGCATATAGTTATGGGTTAGTTCTTCCTTAGTAGATGTGTTTGTGCATACAGATAAAAATAAACACATTGCATTCAAGGCATCTCAAGCTTAAAGTAACTTATAACAGGATCTGGGAGATGTCACTATATCTTTATTATAAAATCATTAAATACCCTGTGCACAAAAGATAATAGCTTCTTATACTGAAGCAAATTTTATCTGAAAGATTACTGTACACTGTACAAGAAAGAACAAAAGATGGTATCAACTCTTTGTCCCAGTTTTAAAATAAAAGGAAAGAATGAGTTGAATAATATCACAAATTGTTGTGCAGGGGAAGAAATTTTCACATGAAGATAAGAACAGGTTTCTCATGTGTAAAAGGATCTTGAAGGTTTATGTGAACTGCAAAGATTTTTTTTTGTGAAATTCATAAATTCATGGATTTACTGCAGAAATTCCCTGAGATTTTAAGAATACAAATTGTGACTTTTGTAATATTTTATATATTAAATATTGTAAAGTATGAAGTATGTAGATTCAGCATACAAATCAACAAGGTATATTTTTAAATACTTTACACAATCCATAAAAAAAAAAAATGTATGTTAAATGTGCTACTCTTTTTATACTTCAGTAGAACCTCAAGAGCTTTATATAGTTACAGAAGAAGGAAAAAGAAAAGATGGAAGAATTGTGTTTTGATTCAGAATCAGTTAATATAATCAGTATAGGAACTGTAGAGCAGTATTATGTACAATGCATGTCATTATATCTTCCTTAACTGTTTCCACTTGGTAGAGGGAGTCCATCATCTGAACACTTGTCTGCAGCTGCTCCAAAGACCATTCTTGGGACTTCGCTGTTCTCCTCTTGAGTAAGTTGCACAGTTTGTCCACATCCTTTCTGTAGCGGGGTACCTAAAACTGAACACAGTACTCCAGATGTGGTCTCACCAGTGCTAAATAGAGGGGAATAATCATTTCCCTGGACCTCCTGGCAACACACCTACCAATGCAGCCCAGTATGCCATTAGCCTTCTTGGCAACAAGAGCACACTGATGTTTCATATTCAGCTTCTTGTCCACTGTAACACCCAGATCCTTTTCTGCAGAGCTGCTGCCCAGCCAGTTAGAACCCATGCATGGGTGCATGGTATTGTTTTGTCCTAAATGAAGGACTTTGCCCTTGTCCTTGTTGAAACTCATGAGATTTCTTTTGGCCCAATCCTCCAATTTGTCTATGTCACTCTGAATCCTACCTCTACCCTGCAGCATATCTACTACTCCCCACAGCTTGGTGTCATCTGCAGACTTTCTGAGGGTTCACTCTATGCCATCTTCCAGGTCATTGATGAAGACATTGAGCAAAACTGGCCCCAGGAATGACCCCTGGTGCTCTCCACTTAATACTGACTGCCAACTAGACATCAAGCCATTAATTACTACCTGAGTAGGGAAAAAAGATCTCCAGCTAGTTCCCCCTTCAGCTCCACACTCACAAAGTTGGCAGGTAACAGGCTTCCCTGCCCCTGCCAGAGGGAGCTCCCAGCATTGGCTCTGTGACTGTGAGGCTGGTGCTTCATGACATGGTGCTGATGCTGGGAGATAAGGATCTCCCAGCACTGATTCCACGGTCATGGAGCCAGTGCTGGAAGATGAAGGTCTCCCATTCCCCTGCTCCCCACTCATGATCTCAGAGCATGGACCTTGGAACTCCCTGCTGCTGGGACAGGGAGACATAGTTCTCGAACAGGATCCTTGGATAGGGCCCACCCCAGCAGCAGGCAGCTCCCAGGGGCAGGAAGCTAACTCTTGCCTCCTGGTGGACAGCTGATCAGGAGCAGATTTTGTTCCTGGTCAGTCATCTACATGAGCACTACTACAACAGAAATAATCTTAAGTAAATTTGCTACTTGTATTTTTAGGCAGCAAATTAGTTGTGATTAGGGAGGTTTACTTTGTAGTGAGTATGTGCATGTGTAGACACACATGCTTACTTCACGGTAAACTATGTTAATGCATAGTTAAGTGTCTCATGTAGATGCACCCACTAATGAGGAAAGTCAAAAAGAATACAGACTCTGGCAAAGCAAAAGTAAAACCAAAATAAGACAAGCTCAGGAAGAATTTGAGGAAAAAGTTTCTAGGGACACACAAAGTAACAATAAAAAATTATTTAAGTACATTAGCACCTGAAGTTGCTTCAATGTATTTGAACATCAGTTAGGCCTTTGGATGATCAGGGTATAAAGCAAGCAGTAAAGGATGACAGGGCTGTTGCCAAGGAACTAAATGCATTCTTTGCATGTCTTCACTGTGGAATATGTTAGTAAAATTCCTCCCCAGATCTTCTCCCCTCTGGGAAAAGTCAGTGCAGCTGACCGAAATTGAGGTTTCAATAGATGAGGTAGTAGAGAAATTTAATAAACTAAGCAGTAGCAAATCACCAGGAACTGATGTCATTCACCCTACCTCATACAGCTCAGATTGAAAAATACTGAACTCCTAACCTATCATTAAAAATAGCTTTGGTACTAGAGGAGTGAATGGATGGTTGCCAATGTGACTTTCATATATAAAAAGGGCTCCAAAAGGGGATGCATGGAACTGTAGGTTTGTGAGTCTAACTCATGGAAGAGTGGTACAAACAATAATTTAAAAATAGCATGACTTTCTGGGGAGGATTCAACATGGCTTTATCAAAGGGAAATCATGCCTGACCAAACTATTGAAGTTATTTGAGGATGTCAGTTAACAGCTGGATCAAGGTGATTCAGCTGACATAGTATATCTGAACTTCCAGAACCTTTGACAATGTTCCCCATTAGAGGCTCTTAACTAACTTAGGCAATCATGGGATTACAGGGAACCTCCACAAGTGAATTTGAAATTGTCTCAAAAATAGAAAGCAAAGAGTGAGAATAATTGGTAAGTTTTCAGGATGGAAAGACGTAAACAGCGGGGTTCCTCAGGGATCTATGCTGGGACCAGTATTGTTCAAAATATTCATAAATGATCTGGAAAAAAGGGGTGAGTAGCAAGGTGGTCAGATTTGTGCAGGGATCAAAATTATTCAATGTGGCCAAGAGCAAGTTGGACAGAGAGATACTACAGAAAGAACTGGCATAATTAAGCAAAAGGGCAACTAGATGGCAAATTAAATGCAGTATTGATAAGTGTAAAGTGATTGACCTGGGAAAAATTAACCCAAACTATATCTACATTATGATGGGCTCACCATGAGCTGTTACTATACAGAGGAGAGATCTGGTAGCCATTGTGGAAAGTTCACTAAAAACAGGAGCTCAGTCCTCAGACATCATCAAAAAGGCAAGGAAAATGTTAAGTGAGTCCATGGTGCATCCACATCTAGAATATAATGCCCAGTTCTGGTCTCCACAACACAGAAAGGATATAGAAGAACTAGAAAAGGTACAGAGAAAGGCAACAAGGATGATTAGTGATATGGAGGGGCTTCCACATTAGGGAGACTAAAGAGGCTAGACCTAGTCCATTTAGAAAAGGAAAGCTTGAGGGAGCACATGATAAGGGATTAAAAAATACCAAATGATAAATGGAAAGTACATAGAGATTTATTTTTACTATCTTTTACAATACAAGAAATAGGGTTCATAGAAAGAGACTAGTATGTAATAAGTTTAAAACTAACAAAATGAAGTTCTTTTTCACACAGAATGTAAAGTGTAGAACTCATTGCCACCAAATGTTGTGGAAGCTGACAGCTTAAATAAATTCAAAAGGGGATTGGACAAATTCTTGGAAAGAAGGTGCATCAGCAGCTATTAAGCATGGGCATTAATGGTACGGCCTCTGAATCAAAATGTCCTAGACCTCAAATGCCAATGAGGCTGCAAGTGAGAGAGGAATAGTGGGAAAAGAAAAAAAAATCATACCTTGTTCACTCTTCTTTCAGGATCTACTCTCTACCACTGTGTGACACAGGATACTGAGCAAAATGGATCTGTGGTCTGATGTAGTAAATGGCAGTTCTCTTGTTCTTAGCAACCTGAAGGACATAAATAGGAAATGTTAGCATAGTAAAGATGATGATAATTCCATCAGCTGTTGCTATGGAGCCAACACTCAACCTCCATTTAATTTAAAACATGAAGGGTGGAAATTTATGATTTTAAGGTTGATGTTTCTCTAGTAATAAAAGTAATGTTGGAATATGGACAAATGAGATAACAAGGAAGTGAATCAGAATACAGGGAAAATGCAAAACATGTTACACTTGAAGATATGTAAGAATAAAATAAGTATTATTTTTTCTAATACATTTTTAAAAACTTTTCATGATTTTATTCTTTATTAAGATTGTGAACCAAAGTAAGAGGGACAACCAGTTTAAATCTATCAAAAATTAAACCTTTGACTATTTAAAATACAATAATCTATTATTTTCATTGTTCATTTTAGATACTTTGATTATCCACTGCAATTGTATCAAATGCCCTTGACATGGAGTTTTGTAATGCCAGGGGGAAAGGTTTGACTCTGCCAAATTACTCAGTAGGCTTGTGAAATTAAAAAGAAACACATAAAAGTCCTTTATTTCAGTAGACAAGGTTTTTGGGGTAAATCTGATATCTTTTATTAGACCAAATCAAATAACTGAAAAAAATGCCTCTTTGCAAGTTATTGGGTACACATACCCTTCATCAGGCTGAGAAGGCATTTGCAGTTGGTCTGTACTCTTAGTTCAGTAAAGCAGTTATGAGATTCCAACACACAACTTTTTTCTCTCAGTTGCACATATACTTCAGGATTCCTAAAGGGGTTTCTTAATTATCATTTGTTTTTTTTTATATATTTTTTTCCAGCAGGACCAAACGTGCTTTGACAAAACTCCCATAAGGTGATAGATGGAATGCTTATGGAAGAGAGACCTAAAAAAAATAGACGATACCCAGATGAGTGGTTAGAATACTCATCTGGGCTGGGACAAAGCAAGGATCTTAAATAGGGTCTCCTGTGTAACAGGTCAATTCCTAGATCCTTTGACTATTGACTGTTATATATTAATCATTATCCTCTTTTTCTTTTCATGGAAAAGTCTGAACAGTCTTTGTTTCATCCCAGTATAAAATAAGAACATTTTTTTTTTATGTTTAAAAAAAAGATTTATGGAAGGAAATAATCATTTCCCACCCAGTTTGACTTACTAGATGAACTATAGAAGGTAAAGAGAAGGACAGGACAACAAGGATGATTAACAGTATGGAGGGGCTTCCACATGAGGAGAGACTAAAGAGGCTATTCAGTTTAGAAAAGAAATGTGTGAGGGGAGACATGATAAGTCCCCATGATAAATGGGGAAAACAATGTCAATAGGAATGTATCATTTATTATGTCTCACAATGCAGGAACTAGGGGCTCACAAAATTACAGTAGTAGGTAGCAAGTTTAAAATGAACAAAGGGAAGTGCTTTTTCATGCAGCATGTAATTAAAGTGTGGAACTCATTGCCACCAGATGGTGTAGAAGCTGACCATTTAGCTCAATTCAAAAAGGGATTGGACAGATTTTTGGAGGAAATGGACATTGGTAGTTATTGAATGTGGGAGTTAGGGATACAGATCAAATCTGAACTTCCTAGACCTTAAATCCTAGAGGCTGCAAGGGAAAGAGGTAGAGTGGAACAACAAACAAGCAAACCCTGGTCATACCTAGTTCACTCTCCCTTTCAGCATCTACTTTCTGCCACTGCATGACACAAGTCTATTTGATGTGCAAAAGAGAAGACTATTAACCATCATGGAAACTATAAGCCTCCCTGAACAAGGGAGACCACTGGGGACATATCTACTGATTGCTTGGGACAACAAAAAAGAAAACAGGAACAGGATTGCAGTGATAGGTTAATAAGTAGGGCACTGGAAGGGCACACCAAAAGGAGCACGCTGGCCAGTACCTACTTCCCCTTGGAGTCGAAGAAGACTGTGGATGGCGGGGCAAGGACTGCCTTGGCCCAGGAACTGGTCAATGTAGGTGATGGAAGCGGGTAGCAGGGCACCCTCTACCTCCTGGAGCATGCATCAGGGACCATGCAGCATGGGCAGCTCCATGCACTCAGCCAGCACAGAAGGATCCACCCATCTCTGCCTAGCACAGTCCAAGAGGACTCTGACATGAGTCATGTGATTCATAGATTCATAGACATTAGGGCAGGAAGGGACCTTGTGAGATCATTGGGTGCAGCCCTATGCCCAAAGGGCAGGAAGTCAGTGAGGGCCACAGGATCCCAGCAGGATAAGTGTCTAAATGTTAAAAGTATCCAGAATAGGTGCTTGCACCACCTCTTGGGGGTCTATTCCAGGCCTTGGGAACTCGGACAGTAAAGAAGTATTTCCTTATGTGCAGCCTAAAATAGTCTTTGTTTGGAGTTTGTGACCATTGGATCTTGCTTGGAGTGCTCTGGTGAACAGGCATTCCCCTCAGTTCCTGATGCACACCCCTTATGTACTTAAAGGCTGCCACCAAGTCATTCCCTGAGCCTTCACTTCTCCAGGCTGAAGTACCATGGCTCTCAGCCTTTCTTTATAAGGCCTGTTCTCTCTGATCATGCATGTGGCTCTCCTTTGGACTCTTTCACACTTTTCCACATCTGTTCTGAATTGTGAAGCCCAGAATTGGATGCAGTACTCCAGCCACAGGCTCACCAAAGTCAAGTAGAGTGAAAGGATGACATCCTGGGTCTGACTCAAGATGTATCGGTATATGCAAGCCAGAGTTCTGTTTGCTTTGCTACCTGCAGTATTGCAGCGATGGCTCATGTTCATCTTGGGGTCAGTCCTGACCCTCAAGTCTCTTTTGGTCATGGAGCTAGCGAGTGTAGCATTGTCAAACCTTTAAGTGTGATGTGGGTTTGTTTCCCCACCACCACCCCAAGAAGCTCCACCTTGCATTTCTCCATATTGAATGCCATCGGGTTTTCATCTACCCACTTTGCAAACCTATCGAGGTTGGCCTGGATCACCAGCCTATCCTCAAGTGTAGATAGATTCATAGATGCTAGGGCCCTCAACACATCATCAAGTCTGACCCCCTACCCAGGCAGGAAAGAACACTGGGGTCAGATGACCCCAGCCAGAAGTCTATCCAGCCTTCCCTTAAAGACCCCCAAGGTAGGGGAGAGCACCGCCTCCCTTAGTCACCCTTACCATGAAGAAGGAAAGGAACCCCAGCAAACTTAAAAGCAGTACTCCTGGTGAGTTTTGAATTCACAACCTCAGCATCACTTTACAAGTACTGCTGTATAAGTACCACACACTAACCTATTGCACAACTGGAGCAGATGAGTTTTACTTTTGAGGAAAAGAGACTAGGACAAATAAAGGAAATTAATGACTAATGGCTAGTGAGAGTGGAATCACATAAGGACACAGGAATTGCTCTTCACCATCAACACAGGTTACAGCTACCCCCAGCTTATCTCTTCTGTATATTGCTGAAAGTGGTGATGAGAGGTTCTGTTGTTATATGCCCTGCTAATTTCAACTAGTTATCTTGCCACTACAAACAGTATTTTCTCTACATAGCTCACTCTTATTCTAGCCAAAACCTTTCAGTTTAATCAAATGAGTTACTCCCCTGCTCAAAGTTGTGTATGCAGCCCCTTTTCATATCAACCTTCTATTATCACAGTTAGCTATACCATCTATTTACTCACCAAGACTGAGACACTCACTCTAGTTTTCATATCTGACCCCTTCATACTTAGGGCTACTCTTCCCTAAAGCTTGGTGTCATCAGTGAACATAGCCAGTCCACTACCAGCACCATAGAGGAGTCTCTGCAGGCCCTGAAGGTGGGAGGTGTGGACCTGACTGTATATGTAGACCACCTTGGAAGGGAAGCTCAGGACACCTGTTGAGACCCAGTGCTGTCCCAGCCAGAAGAACCCTAATGCCCATCTCTGGAGACTGGCCAGGAGCTCCATGGCATGGCCATTGGCCAGGGTGTTGAAATGGTGTTAGGGCATGGACAGGACCAGCTGGTTGACGATCAATGTCTTCCCACAAAGGGAGAGACACTGAGGTAGTCCTGCCTATGACTACAGCTGCTCAGACACCCTGACCTCCAGGTGGCATGAGTTCTCTGGGGGGAGGGGTGATTGGGGGAGAAGTAGACCCCCAGATAGATCAGCAAGCTTTCACTCCATTGGATGTGCTGGAGTGCAGGTGGGAGCAAACTTACCTGCCACCCATCACCCACCATCAGGCCACAGCTCATGACACAGTTGACCCAGGCAGAGGAAGCCACTGAGTATATGGACTGGCAAGCTTCCACCTGCACCAGGTCTCTTATGGACAGAAATAAGCACATAATTAGTATATGCTGACAGGACCATGCTCATGGGAGGCACCTGGAGCCCTGCCACCTACTTGCACAGAGGGCAGAGGAAGGGCTCAAAGGCAAAGGTGTAGAACTGACTTCTCAAAAGGCAACCTTGGTGCACTCTCTACCTGAATGGGATGAGCTCCATCAGCATCCAGTTGAGCTGGAACTTACATTCTGTGGAAGTGTACAACAGCCAGAGAAATGGTATGAAGTGGGGACCAAAAGTGAATGCCCCTTGTGCACCTCAGGTGCAGTGAGATGATGCACCTTGCTATGACCTTGTAGTCTGTAGAGAGATATAAACTTGGGCACCAGTTCCTTAGGTCACAGGGGTCTTTTCTATTTGGGCAGCAGAGCCAGGACAGCCCTCCTGCATGACAGAAGGAACTCTCCATCTCCTTCAGACTCAGCCCAGACCCCGGTGAAGTCCAGGTGAAGAACGTCCCAAAAGGTGCTGTAAAACTCTATGGTCAGCCTGTTTAAGCCCTGTACTTAGTTACCAGGAATCAGATGGAGGACATCTGAAATCTCAACCAGGGTGAGCGGTACCTCCAGCCAGTCTCAGTCATCTGCACTGACCTGCAGCAGTCCCTTCTACAGGACCTGGTAGGCATCAGCATCAGTCAACCCCAGGGAGAAGACCTCTGTGAGAAGCCCTAGCCCTTTCTTGCATCTGGCCTGGGTCTGTGAGAGGGATTCCATCACCCACCAGGAGGCATACAATATATTTCTTAGTGTCCCTTCTCTTCTCCAGGGCATAGAAGAAGCAGGAGCCACAGTCCATCTCCTGAAAGAGGTAGATGCATGAGCAGATGAATGTGTTATGTGCATAGTGGATGTCCAGAGCTTGAAGCTCTTCCTGACACTCTCTGCAGAAGAATGGGTTATCCAGGTAGGTGGCCAAGCAACTCTCCACCATCAACACTTCCCTCTTGAGCTTTCTCCCACTGTTGGGTGTGCCCCCAGGTGTAACAATAATAGTACAGTGATGCATACCTTCTTCACATCCCACCAGCTCTGGACTGAGGGAAAGGCTGGCTGCCGCTCATTCCAGGCTAGCCAGAACTTCCAGAAGGTGGCTACTAAGCCTACATCCTTCAGCAGGCTGTTGTTGAAATTCCAGTAGGCCAGGCTTGGATGCTCATGCTACAGAATGACCTGAGCAGATACCAGGTGGTGGTTACTGAAGGGGGCCAGTCTAGTGCCAGAGGCACAGACTTGGGCAGTGTTCAGTATGGGCATGTAGATTTGGTCCAGCCAAAACTGGCATGCCCACTCCTCCTCCACTGACAAAGGTGAAGGTGGTGGTGCCATCATGGTGGTAGGCATGCCAGATGTCTACCAGGAAGTGGTCCATGATGATCTCCCTGAGGATATTCATGGCAGCCTGGCTCCACTGCCTGACTCTACTTTCTGCACCTTGAGGGTAATGTTTAAGTGCTCACTGAAGACCAGGCACTCATGAGGACTCAGGGTCCTGAGGTAGGTGACCAGCACCTGCTGGTAGAAGCAGGCCATCTCTAAGTCATGCAAAAGGGCATATATGTTGACCAGGTTGAGGATGAGCCCCTGTTCCCAGACCCACAGATGCAGCTGGTGGCCTGGCATTACCTCAATGACAAGAAGGACCTCTGACTTCAGGCTTGGGGAGAACAGGGTGACCACCCCACAGGACATGTCCATGAGCTGGCTGAAGTAGACTCTGTCTTCCCAGTCCAACAACCAACTGGTTTCAGTGGCCAGAGTTGTGTATCCTGCAGGAAAATTATGGAATACCCCCCTCCTGAAGGAAGGAGACCACCTGGCAACTGTGGAGACCCTTCCTGCAGCTGTGCATGTTGAGGATTACAACAGTGAGGGATCTCATTGGTGGAGGGTGTTGTTAGGCTAGGTGGGGCTTTTGTGGAAGGCAACCTCAAGTGCAAGTCCCAACACGAATCCTGCTGCCCTCCTGAAAGTGTAGAAGGCAACATGGAAGCTTTGGTCCCAATAATAGTTTTTGTCACTGCTCCACTTGTGATCCTTGCCTTCCCCCACCTCACTAAGTTGAGGATTTGGTGGAAATTCCCCCAGCATTCCAGGGTGAGTTGCACCTTTTTGCAGTGGCGCGTGCTCTTCAGGAATTGGAGCAGCACCTCCTTGAGTACTACTGGGGCTGAGAGGTCTGCAGGCTCTATGGAGCCCACAGTCTCTTGGTCATTTTCCTCCTGGTCCTGTGATTTGGCAGGCTCCTCCTGGCTGTCAGGCAGGGTGGGTGTTTCCTCTCCTCCACCCCTGTGGGGGCAGAGGCCTGGCAGAGTGCCACCTGGCTATTACATCCTCTGACACTTGGGGAGGGAGAGATGCAGCCCATGGTGGTAGGGGAAGGGGCAGCATGGGGAGTGGCAGGGCAAATAATAGGGGTTTCTCTGCAGGGCCCTCTTAAGGGTTGGAATGGTGTTCTGTGCAGTATCTATGATCTGACTCGGTAAATGGCAATTCTTATGATCTTAAGATTACCTGTACCTGGACAGGGCAACTTCAGAAGTTACCCTGTGTTTTTAAAGAGATTTTTTGCAGAATTAACAGCAGCTGATATATTTCTAAGCTAATCAATAAAGTGAATTCTAGAGAACTTACTAGGGATGACAGCAGCGGATGCTCCCACAGCGTGGGCAGCTCCCCCTGCGGTAGACTATGTCAAGGGCCAGTATGGAGTCCTGGAACCACTTCAGGCAGACCTGGCTCTGTACCCACAGGGACCTGGAGGTAATGGTGGGACTGGGCCCACGTAAAAATCCAGGTGGTGCCAGACCTGTGGTGGGGGCTGGGCCAGGAATTCCTGCCTTCTGGAGGCAGTACAGAACCTTCTCCCAGGCCCATGCAGGGGTCTGCTGCTGCTCCTCCCAGGCCCATGCAGGGGTGGGTGGCTGCCAGGGTCAGGCAGAGCTAGGGTCAGAGTCTGGGCAGTGGCTGGTATGGCAGTGCAAAATATCTGTGTTTCGCTTCAGTTTTAGATTCAGCCATTTCAGAGGACAGTGATTTGTTTCAGTGTTTTGGATCACTGTCCTGTTGTTTCAGCTGAATCTGTTCCAAATTTGTTCCAATCACGCTACAAGCTTTGCACAGCCCTACTGCCCACAGATGCTTGGGGCCAGATGCTTGGGTCCCCAGTGAGGAGCAGAATGAGGCCATAGGTGGCTCATCTGGGGGAGGGCCACTGCCCTCTGTGCAGGTGAGGAGACTCCCACATGGATCTCTGATCCCTGCCACATCGGGTTGCAGGGCAGGGAAGCAGTGCAGAATGGTGAGCAAGCCTGCCCTGCCATGCAACCTGGCTCTTCAGGGAGCAGAGATTTGTGTCGAGGGTCTCCTCACCACTGCTGCCCACCCCACACTGCCCTGGATCTCTGCTCCCTTTAAAGCCAGGTTGCGCAGCAGGGCAGCCTTGCTCACCATTCTGCACTGCTTCCTGCCCTGCAACCCGATGTGGCAGGGATCAGAGATCCATGTGGGAGTCTCCTCACCTGCACAGAGGGCAGTGGCAGCCCCACAGCAATGTGGAGCTGTGCATGGCAGGTAACAGTGGTGAGGAGACCCTGGTGCAGATCTCTGCTCCCTGCAGAGCCAGGTCATGTGGCAGGGACCAGCACTGCCCTGTCATGCAACCTGCCTCCACAGGGAGCAGAGATCCATGCTGAGGGTCTCCTCGCTGCTGCTGCCCACCCTGCTCTGCCCTAGATCTCTACACCCTGTGGAGCCAGGTCATGCGGCAAGTACCAACATTGCCCTGCCATGGAACCTAGCTCCACAGGGAGCAGAGATCCACGCCGGAGTTCTCTTCACTGCTGCTGCCCAGCCCATGCAGCCCTGCATTGCTGGGGCAATGTGAAGCAGGCAGCAGCAGTGGGAAGATCCCTGGCATGGATCTTTGGTCCCTGTGGAGCCATGTCACATTGTAAGGGCATCAGTGTACAGCTGTTTCCCTGCAAGCCCGGCTCTGAAACGCCAAAATTTTCTGAAACATTTCCAAAATATTTCAGATGCCTCTATTAATTTCAAAGGTGTTTCAGAGACTTCCATTTCAATTTGGATTTGGTGTTTCAGGTGCCAAAGTGGCCTGAAACACTTCTGAAATGAAACAGATGCTGAAATTTCACACAGCCCCAGTGGCTGGCACAAAAGCAACTGCCAGGGCCAGGAGTGTCCAGCACTTGGTGGTCATTGTCCATAGTCTGCACTACCTGGGCCAGGATGGTGTTCTGATCCTGTGGGGCCACCACCAGCTGGTGCTTCAGGGTCAGGAGCTGTGCCCAGAAATCCCAGTATACCCGGTCCTGTGCCTTCTCCTGCCGGTATCACACTTTCTCATGGGTGATGTCCTCCACCCACCACTTATCTTAGCAAGCCACATCCTCTGCTGCCACCTGTCCTGGAGGGCCATATCCTCTGCTTGCCATGCCCAAGCATCTCCCAGATGGTTCTCTGATGCCCTGACCAAGCAGTTCAGAAGAACGGCCCTGTCTGGGTCCTCCCCTAGCAGAGCAGTCACATCCACAGGGCCCTGGCTGTGGGCAGCAGCAACCCTGAGGCCGCGTCCCAGATACCAAGGGCTGCCTCCCTCCATGTGCAGCTGCAGGCCCTGTAGAGCAATGATCCAAAAGCTGTTTGTGAGAGTTTGCAACATTTCAGAGATAATATGCTATATACCAGGGGTCATGCACTACCCAGTCTTGTATTGGGGGTCAGGGAGCACAGGTTTGCATAGGTGGCCAGGGAACATGATAAGTCAGCCTGGCAGGCTTGGGCCCAGGCCATCACTGGCCAAGCCTGCCATCACAATTCACTTCCCTAGGGCCAGTAGACTTCTGAGTGCTGGCCTCCCTTGACCCATTCCCAGGATGAGACAGCCAAGGCTCCTGGCAGCAATTGCTGCCCTGGCTCCAGACCCAGCTATCCCCCTCCCCCGCCCCCCTTCTCCTGCAGGCCAACCTGTGTGCTGTGCTGCTGCCCAGCCCACAGCATAAATTTACTCCTGGTAAAGCAGGTAGCAAATGTACTCATGATTATGGGTTTTTACTGCACAGTAAGCATGTACATGTGTGTTTACTGTGCAAACTAAGCTACTGCATAGTTAAGCATTTCATATAAATGTGCTCAGTGAAGCTCAGTTAAAACAACTAGTATGCAGTCCCAGGAATGTGAAAATGTTCTATTAATTGATAGTTCTGCCTCTCTAGTGCTTCCTTGTAAGATATTTGACCATTTTGGTTACCCTCAGTTTTTATTTTTTTAATTTTCTTTATTACCCTCAGGAAAGAGTGGTTCCTTGAGTTTTTTTGTTAGTTTGCTTGTTTTTTAAATATTATCATGAACAATAGATACAGGAATGGAAAGCAATACTAATAATTTAAAAGCTACCATGTTTTGCCTCAAGCCTGCTTCTGTAATTTTTGTTTGTTATCTATTTCAGAAAAAAAAAATGTCAGTTCAGTGAAGTATTTCACTTAAGGCAGACAAGGTTCTTTGGGTAAATCCAATATCTTTTATTAGACCAACTCAAATAGTTGGAAAGATATCAGATTTACCAAAAAAAACCCTTGTCTGATTATGTCCTTAGACCAACACAGCTACAATCTACACCCCTGAAATGTGGAAGGTACTGTATTTCACTTTAGGCTTATGAATTTTTTAAATGAAAACTGTATTTAAAAGGTGCATCTCCAGGGGAGGTGACACTGAGCAGCACCTATGTCTTGATGTAATAAAGGTCTTTGTTTACTTTCAAAAGTTCGCTTCCTTCAATAGAAGTATATTGACAAGGCTGCCTACTTCAGAACAATCTCACTGGAGTCAGTGGATCTACTGACATGCGTTGCTGGATTTGGGCTTTAAAGGCGCAGTGGAAAGTGTTAATTTATGATAATGTTTTTTAAAATGAGTGGAACTGAAGGTTCTATTTGAGTTTGCTCATATTTCAGTTTCACTTGCTTTTCAGGTTTAAATATCTCATTGGACGGATTACCACTGACTTTGAATGACAGCTATTTATTTAATCTTTTACATCCTTTATGTATTTTATCCCTCATATCCACCAATCTGCTGGGGGTTTTTAATGGTGCTAACAAGCATCATTGGACAGGGAGGATCCAGCTGACATAATATATGTGAACATTCACAAAGCTTTTGACAAGGTCCATCACAAAAGGCTTTTAAGAAAACTGAGTTGCCACAGGATGGGAGGAAAGGTTCTTTCCTGAACTGAGAGCTGATTAAATAATACAAAGCAAAGGGTAAAGATAAATGGTCAGTTTTCAGGATGGAGGGAGGTTAAAAGAACTGACAGATGAACTTCAGTGTTGACAAGTGTAAGATAACGCAGCTGGGAAAAAGTAACCTCAACTATATATACACAATGCTAGCTTCTGAATTATCTCTTACAGCTTAGAAAAGAGACCTTGGAGTCATTGCAGATAGTTCTCTAAAAGCATCAATTTAAAGAGGCACCCACACAAGCAGTGGGGATGAGAAAGCTCCCTTATTGCCCCAGCACTGAGCAGCTCTTTAAACAAGCACCACGAGCCTGACATCAGAGACTCTCTCCCCCATGTTAGGCTTATGGCAATCTGGAATGTAAAGAAGATGGCAGGGGAGCAGCTGCATGCCTGCCTTTTAAAGATTTGGGGCACTGTGAGCCCAACATCAGGAACAGGCTCCCCAGTGTTGGGCTTACTTACCCTTATATCTAGGAGCTGGCGTGCAGTTTGGAGCCCCAGTCATATGCCCACCTGTTAACATTTACAGCCACATGTGGAAGCAGATTCTGGGGTGTAGAAAACTGCCACTTCTATGGGCAGGGGCCTCCGCTGGTAAGTGACTGAGGTGTGAGGGATTTTATACTCCGTTCCCCAAACTGTGTGACTTGCTATGCACATGTGGTATGACAGATCACATGACTTGGGGAGTGGAGCATAACATTCCTCACACCTTAATCATGCAAATCCCTTAAGGTATGCCAGCAGCCCTCCAGCTGTCAGCAATCCACCCCTGTTAAAAGGTGGGACATTGTGTTCTGTACCAGCTGCAGCTTCTGGATGGTCTTTAAGGGAAGCTCCACATTACGAGCTCCTCACAGGTGTTGGATAATGGTGGCCAGATCTGTATCTGAAAGAAAGTGTTGTACCTGTCTCACTAGATGGAGTTGGTGAAACACACTTCTAGCTCCTGCTGTCACCTGGTGCAATCCAAGTTATGAATCTGAATATCAAAGGGGCTAAGCCCCATAAATGATAGGTATTCCAATCCCCTCTAAGTCAAGGGGTCTGCCCATCACAATTGTTTCTGTTTTATATGGATTCATTTTCAGAATGTGCTGTTGTTCTGGCTCATATTGTGAAATTTCTTTGGAGTTAAAAATGAATTATATATGTACTTTAATATACATTATGGCATTATAATTAATTAACCCTTATATTATTTTTAAGCAAATTGATGGTTAACTCTATCCACCTATGCAATAATGTATGCCTTAGCTAATACACAGTCTTCAAAGTTTATTCTTTTCTTTCTTCAGAAACTCCAGGACAGGTACAGTAATTAACTCATTCACTATCATCTCAACGTACTTCCAGGGACTCTAGGCAATATACCTGTGTCTGTATAAACATCTTGGCATTGTTAAAGATGTGTATGGAAAACTCTTCCAATTAGATACCACTTTGAGACTTCAGAGATTCTTGCTATGTGTTGTTTCTTTGACATTTTGACATGCAGTACATACAGTTGCTGATGCTGAAACCTGTAACATAAATGGAAAAGTGAAGAGGAAGACAAACAAAATGAATCAAGCGAATGTAAGGAAAAGATAGATTCAACAATAAATAAATAATGACCTAATGGTCCATAGATTCATGGATTTCAAGGCCAGAAGGACCATTATGGCTTTTACTCTGACCTTTTCTATATCTCATGCCAAAGAAAGAGAACATATACAAAAACAAAACAAAACAAAACAAATGAAATGCTATGACTTATGCCAAAGATCCAATTGTAGTTACAGAAGTTGAGAGGAATGATAAAATAGGAAGTATTAGAAAGGAACAAACAGGCTCAAGTTCAGCTCTTAAACATATAAAAATATTTAGCCATATAAGCTGCTCCCTTGAAATCCCTGAGAACAAATTCAAGAGAATTCTCCCAGGTCATTTGAACATGTACAAAGTGAGAGACATTTATTATAATTCAATCATTTACCATACTCACAAAATACACTGAATACATCACCTGGATATAAAATCCAATCATTTCAGCTGGGAATTCTGCCAGTAGAACAGAAGTCCTAGACTTCAGAAGGTCAGACTTTGGCAAACTCAGGAATCTAGTTAGAAAGGCCCTTTCCAAACAGCGACTGGACAATTTGGGAGTTCAGGAATGGTTGTTCTTCCTTAAATAGACAATTCTTACTGCTCAAAAAGAGGCCAGCCCCACACAGTCAAAAAGAAGGAAAGGGACAAAGAGACCCATTTGCTCAACCAAGACAGAGAACTTCTCAAAAAGAAAAACGAAAAACGAAGAGTATGTGAAATGGAAAAATGGTGCAGCATCCAAAGAGGAATACAGGAGACCCTTGCCATTCATAGGGAATATGTTCTCGTATCCCCCGTGAATGGTGAATTCGTGAATAAAGCACTGCATTCATGAACGCAGTCTGCACTCGTGAACAAAGTGTACCCGGTGGCTGGGGGGGCGTGTCTCCAGTGGCAATGGCGGGAGGAGGATGGGAGCCCAGAGTAAGTGTGGAGCTCCTGAGAAGCTCCTGTAAGTATACAAAGTGCATTTAAAAGGTGGGTTTGGCAATCGTGAATATTTGAAACCATGAATGCTGAACTCGCGAATAGCGACGGTTTCCTGTACATATGTACAGCCGGTGTATGCAGGTAGTAGACAAGGAAAGCCAAGCCATAGCTAGAGATTAAGGTGGCAACAAAATTGAAAGACAACAAAAAGTCCTTCTATAAGTACATAGGCAGCAAGAAAAAATCAAGCTCCACTGTTGGACCTCTACTGAATATGGAGGACTAGCTCACAGTTGATCCCCACAAAAAGGCAGAACTCCTAAAAATGTACTTTGCATCAGTATTCTTGAAATCAGATGGGAACTCATCACCTGTCCACAGACCCAGAGAATATGAAGAAGACAGCAGTCCACATAAAATCAGTCCGGAACAGGTGAAAATATTCTTAGACTATTAGGATGTTTTCAAGTCTGCTGGGCCAGATGACTTGCATCCAAAAGTCCTGAAAGAACTGGCTGACCTCATTGTAGTGCCTCTGGCAAGGGTGTTCAAAGAGTGGTCCTGAATGACTGGAAGAGGATTAACGTGGTACCCATCTTTAAGAAAGTGAAGAGGGACAATGCTGCCATAAACAGGTCAGTCTGACTTCGGTTCTGAAAAAAAAATCTTTGAAAATATTGTCAAAGAGGCCATCAACCACAAGCTCATAACTGTCAGTGTATTAAGAAACAACCAGCATGGCTTTGTCAAGGGGAGGTCATGCCTACCAAACCTATTGTCCTTCTATGACCAGGTAACTAACCAGCTGGATATAGGACATGAGGTTGACATCATTTACCTAGACTTCAGCAAGGCCTTTGATACTGTGTTCTATGGGATTCTTTCAGTTAAGTTGGAGAGTACAGGATTAAACTGGTCTAAAGTGAGGTGGGTTGGCAACTGGCTCAGATGTCAATCCCAGCAAGTTGTAACTGATAGAATGGCCTCATCCTGGAGGGCTGTCTCTAGTGGTATCCCCCAGAGATTGGTGCTTTTAACATGCTCTTTAACATCTTAATCAATTACTTGGGTGAGAGAGTGGAAAGAACAATGATTAAGTCTGTGGGCAACATGAAGCTGTGGGGAAAAGCAGACACATTTGAGGACAGGGTAAGGATACAGAATGACCTTAACATTTCTACGGGCTCAACACAATCAGATGAGATTCAATAGGGACAAGTGCCAGATCCTTCATCTAGGTAGGAAGAACCTTTATCATAACTACACAATGAGTGGTGATCCACTGGCTGACATTGCATCTGAAAGGGACCTAAGGGTAACGATCTTCCAGAAGATGGAAATGAACCATCAGTGAAATGAAGTCGCCAGCAGGGCAAATAGAACTCTGTCATGCATCATCTTATGTGTTGCCAGTAGATCCAGAGAGGTGCTCCTCCCCCTCTATTTGGCATTGGTGAGGCCACAGCTGGAGCACTGCACTTCAAGAATGAATGTGGATAAGCTCAAAAGGGTACAGAGAAAGGCCACTCATTTGATCAGCGGCCTGGAGGATAGGCCCTATGAGGAGAGATTTTGGGAACTGGGTTTGCTGGTAGGCATCTACAACTATGTCAGGGGTGAACATTAAGATCTAGGGGAGCAACTCTTCGGAAAGGATGAGGAGGATGAGGTCCAATGGGCACAACCTAGTTGAGGGAAAATTTAGGCCGGGCATAAGGAAAAACTTCTTTTCCACACGGGTATCTAGAATCTGGATCATGCTCCCAGATGTGGTGCAGTCACCATCCCTGGAGGTATTCAAGAGGAGGCTAGACAAGCACATTGTTGAGCTCATTTGAGGCCAACTACCTCCTGTCCATGGCAGGGGACAAGACCTGATGATTTTACAGGTCCCTTCCAGTCCTACTATTCTATGATTCTAATTCATTGTATTAATTCAATGAATATTTAATGAAAAATGAGCAAATAGTCTTGACAGTACTGGACCCTGAACACACTTACAACCAGGAACCCCAACCATTAGGCTACAGAGTTATGCTCCCTTTTACTTACTCACAGACATGATTGTGTTTTTTATATTAGAAAGACTTTGGTTAAAAACAGGGAAAACCTTATATCAGAGACTAGCACTCAGGGCTTTGCCCACCACACATGCACAGGTAGTACTATCCTCATTGGGTTACACTCCTTTTTTCTTCTTTTATGACCTCCTGTTTCTTGTAGCTCTTTTTTCCTGATGACCCACTTGAAAGGATAGGTGAATAAGGCTCTTATCTTTGCCTAGGCCATGACCTAGGTGGTAGGCACTGTTTCAAGAACTAAGAGATGCTGTTCTATATTCACAATGAGAAATTATACTTAGAACCTAGATACCAAGCTTCCTGGGCAACTGCTGTAACCAGTTAGTTGCTAGGTACAAATATCAATGCTGAATCTCAGTGTCAGATGACTGCATGTAACTTTTCTTTCTCAGGAGTTCATACACTTTTCCAGCGTTTCACTTCCTAACACATTCAGTAGATCAAGCCTAATCATTGAGGGATCCTTTCAGGCTTAGATGGAGGTATGTACAGAATCTAGGTGCCTTAGTGGAATTTTAATTGCTTCCTAAGGAAGAACAGGATCACATTTAATTGACATAGATGACTCCTTAAAGCTGCATAAGTGCTACCTAAGGCTGACTAGACACATACTTAGGAGTGGGGGTATGGCAGTGTTTTAATTAGAGTGGATCCCAGAATGCTACTCTAATTTAAATGCCTCACCATCACATATATTAAGCCCCCATGCATTAAAAATGGCTGTGGGATGCTTTATCTAAACCTCACAGACATTTTTAAATGTGCGAGGGCTTATACACATGAAGGGGAGGCCACAATGGAATGTTCTAATTAGAACATGAATCAACACATGTCTAGGCAGCCCAAGCGCCTTAGAGTTAATATAGGATCTAGGTCAGGAATCCTTTTTCTGTGTGTCAAATACTACAGCTGGTCAAATAGAGAATATTGTTCTATCACAAAATACTGAATTGACAGAATCAAAACATTATGTAGAAATATGAAGATTTCATCAAATTTTTTTACAGAAGCCAGACATCCTGGTCAGCTCTACAACAAGTCTTCTATACAGCTGCTCTGCTTCCAAGATGTCTGGCTGGCTATCCAGGCCATGTGGAAAGCCAGATGACCAGGTAACTAGTTGGACACAAGGATGAATGATGGATGTTACACGAGTGTTCATTTTTATTATGAATTCTACATTCTTGATGTTTCCATCTGTTGTAGAATTCAACAAAACATATACATAGTGGAATATTCTACAAAAAGAAAACTCCTTTTACCAGCTGGATTCTCATGAAATAGGCAGCAACAACAATTTTACGTGTGTGTGTGTGTGTGTGTGTACACGCATACCAACTATTACCATTCAGCCAATAAAATGATCAATCAGTTATTTGAAGACTACAGTGCGCCCATACATATAACATGCACATATCTAACGTACCCTAGAGTCATTCCATCTATAACTCTGAATTAATACAATATTCTTAAAGCAGGGACAAATCTCAGCTATAAGAAGCCCAAGATTTTTCATGTGGTATACTTATTCAGTAAATAGCACACCTTCTACTATGTTAGTAACTAATGCAAAAGTATTGTGATACGTTATAGTACCATGTTCTATTGAAAAGAACAGTCATTGTATTGAGAGGTAAACAGACATCCTGACTCTAAGTGGTCATTCAGATACCAGGACAATTGAAGCTGTCCTCCTCCCCACACCCCATCTTTTTACCCAGGGCAATCAAGGGAAAGAAATATATGAGGCTAGGAGGAACTGATTTAGCTAGAGTGTACATGGCTCGATAAAAATGACCTTTCCCTGAAAAGGAAGACATCATGAATTCTTCCCTGGACCCATGTTCCCAGTGAAGTAGAACTTCCACATTCTTTAATATCCATTTTATCCAATAACTATTAATTGCAGGATGTTCTGGCTTAGCTTCACAAGGAATGCTAGAGAGGGATCTGGGTATTCCTAACCTGCACCTTTGTGGTTACATTACTGGATGGAGAAAAAGTATAAATGTAAGTTAATACCTCTTCCTGGTAGAGGGGAGCCTACAACTTATGTCTTTTACTCTTGGAGATATAGACTGACTACCCTACAAAGAAGGGCCCCTTCCTCTTCTGATATTTAACAAACTCTAGTTGTGGGTTTGGACCTGGCTATAATTTCTGGAGTTTTGCTCACCTGGGTTTGGACATATAGGCTGCATCCAAATAAGTGCAGCTGTGCAGCATATAGCATGGCAGACCTATCTAGGGTGCCACACACTGCACATATGGGGACTCCCCACACTGCTACCCTGTAGCATGGTGGTGGTGGTGGTGATGGTGGGGGGTGGAGGGGAAGGTTAATACCATAGTAAAAAAAAAAAACAGTGGAAAAAAAGTGGGGCAGTGCATGTGGCAGCAACTCACATCACCGAAAACTGGAGACTGGCTCACCAGAGCCATGCTCCAATTGCTGGCCAGGCTCCCAGTTCACCTGTTTTATAATGATAGTAACTGTTATTCAAAAGTGATGGTCCTACAGTTATTATTCTGGCTGCTGTCCTAAATGACCAGTTGTTGACTGATGCAAATGGACACAGTTGAATTGGGTTCAGTGCATGTTTGCTCTTTCAAACAAATAGAATACTTAGCCCAAAGTCTTCAAATACCACTGGTTGAGTGGTGAATCCCCTTTTCTCCCTGTAGTCTGGCTTAAGCTAGTGAAGACATAAATGAATCTCTGATGAATTAGTTTTATGACAACATAAAGTTCAGAGGATAAGGCAGGATAAAATATTCACATATGAAAAGAAAGGCTGATACTTAAGAAAAGAGAGAGATTTGAAGTCCTATACTAAAAAACCTATCAAATGGAATACTGTTTATGTTTCACAGTTACAGAAAAAAAGGAAATGTTTGTTTTTTTCTAGTTTCATTTCAGTAATTGGATAGGCCTATACTTTAGGTTTTATGTACACCTGAAACTGGAAATGAAATGTTTTTAGAAGCTCTGCTTCTGGATGCCAGGATGGATGGCTCTCTGAGATACAATCCTTTCCTGTTTAATGCAACCCAAACCAACTACATTTGAAAAGCAGTTTGATTTTCCCTTCAGTGTAGTGCTATCTGATAGCAACTGGCTCTCTGGGGATTCCATTCATGCTGAGATTGCACCAAACAGTGATTGCACTGCTGAATCAGTCTGTAATCAATCTTACATCCTACAGATCTCCTTTGGTATCTTTTCTTTGATCACTGCCTAATGGGAAACAGCACGTTAAAGAATAATGAAGTTTCATCTAATTGTATTTATGCTGAAGAGCCTCCAGGCACCCTTTTGTTGCCTCTAATGAAATGGTTCATAACAGACTATATTTATGTGCACAGTCTAGATAAACACTATATGGATAATATTATTTCTTTTGAAGATATGGATATACTTATTTTCAATACTTTACTTAAAACTCCATTAAAAACCTTTTCCCATAGAGACAATTTGGTATACTTATTTCTCTAGCATCAGTTTCTATTTTAAATTTCTGATTAACAACTCCAGGAAGACTATTTTATTTCTCTAGGAGGAACTTCTTCTTTCATCAGTGCTGTTTAGTGAACGAGACAGCACAGTTTGCTTTCAGAGGATGTTCATTAAGTTATTAAAGTAATTCATACCTTCCATAATATATTATTATTTGTAAACCTAAATGAGACAAAGCTTTTGTTTCTAGATTTGCTTTTCAACAAACAGTTACCTGGCATTTAATCTTATCTTAGATATTGTATTATGGGCCTGACCCAAGCCCAGTTAAGTCAATAGGAATCTTTCTATTGGAACATGTGAGCTTTGGATTAGGTGCCATATAACAATTTCTCTGTTAAAAAAATAATTTGGATTTATTATCATTTGTGTTTATATGGATACAGTTTGCCAAGATAATGCAGAATTCATTGAAGAATATTTCATCTTTTAAATGGCTCTAGAGAAATACAAAACACTCTTTAGGGAAATGAAAAGAAATCATATGATTATCATCAATATCAAAGCGCATTGCATAACATGTTACCATTCTTTAAGATATGCTTGTGTTTGATCTCTAATAGTAGTTTAATAAATGGATGCTCCAGCTGATTGGAGAAGTAGTGTCCTTCGAAGTAAAAGACACAGCAAATTGCTGAGCAGCTTCTGCCTATTTCAGCACTCTACTACAAATAGAGCATGTTGCAACTACTCAGACAAAAACTGCCTGAGAGAGGAATTTAAAACATGACTCTGGTCCCAGGTCATAAGTACTTGAAAATGTGGTCCTGTGTGTCCAAAGACTTAATATTTATTATTTTAAAACAAAAAACAGAAACGAACTGTTAAGTCCAAGACAATAAAAATGAATGGAAATTAGGTACTGAAGGATAAAAAGAGAGAATGCTCTTTTTATCAGTGCAAATGAGCTAGATCCAAGTTTGTTCATCTAGATGTCATCCCAGAACTCCTAGGGAATCCAAATAGGTGGGGATAGGCATCTAACTTCCTTTTATAATCAATGGAGACACTGTAAATCTCCATTAATTCATGATTCAGGCCCCCCTGCTCTATACATAGATAATAAGGAAAATTAGGCAATGGTAGGGCATTTAATGTACAGCTATTTTTTCTGCCTGAACCAGATCCCTTTAAAGTGAATTCCTCCCCTTAAAGTAAATTGAAGTAAATTCAATTTACATAAAAGCCTTAAAGAAAAAGAAAGAAAAAAGCTTTGGCTGGATTTAAGTTAGGCCCTAACTAAAAAGAACGAGGCCAAATAAAAGTCCCATTCTCAGGAGTATTTACACTTTTGACACTAAATAGTAATTGGACACAGAACCAGAATATTTTGTGAATCAGAACTCAGGATACTCACATTCCAAAGAGGCTTCAGAGGCATGTTCCCTCTGCCTTTCTTTGTCTCTAGCCCTAATACAGCTTGTGGTTTTGGCTGCCAAGTGGCTCAACTTCAACAGGAGTAGATGATGACCCTGTCTTCAGATATTCTATGGACCAGGTTAAGGCATATGTAGGACATAGGATTTTGAGTCCCCACCAACTGAAGAGGGCCTGAACCTCTCTAGGCTTAGTGTATCCTATTACCTCTAGACACTTCTAGATTCTCTGATTTACCTTTGGAAGTGCCTAATCCTCTTATTATCTACCTGTAGAGCAGAGGGGCCTATCCTGAGTCCCTTTTAGGAGATGCCTAATCTGTTGATTGTAAAAGGATGTAGATGCCTAACCTTACCTATTTGATGTCCCGGGGTGATAGCTAGGTGTCCAACTTGGGTCTGTCCCGTTTACACTGATTATAAGAGCATTCTTTCCCACCCATCCCCCGTTCAGTATCTATTAATGTGCTTCATTTGTTAACTTAAATACCTTCTTAATTTATTTTTTTATTCTGCTCAGTAAATAGAGGAATGTTGCATTGCCCTTCTATAAATTCATCGAATACTTGATGACACTTTTGACTTTTAACATCTTTTTTTTATCCCCTTGCCATTGGTTAATGAGTGTCACTCCTGTAATCCTATAAAAGACTATTGTATGGGAGTAATTTGCCTCTAGTATACAATAGTTCTAGTTAGTTTTCTATTTTTTCCTCTGGGTAACTTTTGTGCAACTGTTTAAGACCTTAACCAGCAAGGGCACTCAGAGAATAATAACATAAAGAAATATATGCTATTATCAGTCAGCAATTTTATTGAGAAGCTCTTATTATGCAATACAACATGGTAGAAGAGCCTGAGTATAGTTTATTAGTACTACTCAGAATCTAAAATAGATATAGTCTGAAACATATTGTATGAACATAATTATTTTAAGCACAGGTGACTCAATTCATAGGTTTTCTGACTTCACAGGGCTGTCCCATGTTACATTTGATTCACTCAGCTTCTGCACCACCTAAGGTTCTGGTAGAGTTCAAAGCACTAGGTGTGTCTCAGGAGCAAGAATGTGTAAAGCTGTCAATGCTAAAATTGGGCTATATAATTTTTTGTTTCAAGAAATTCCTTGCCCTGATAAAATGTAAATTTAAAGAATCATCCCAGTGTGCTTGAGAAAAATGGATGTCTTTTGCCTTACTTTGGGGAAAAGGGTTAGATATGAGACCCCAGAGTGGTTTTATTTTTCTGATTGTTGCTTTTAAAATCCTATATTTTATTATTGCAGTTTTCCTTTCCTGGGTGTTTTGATGTAACAAAGACATTTTGTTGCTAGTGCTGCTCTACTTCCTATATGCCACACAATCTTTGGGTGCCTATACATGAGTGTGGAGGCTGCTCTGACATCTGGAATTCTAGTGCATCAGAGCAGACTTGATTAATCAGTACACGGCAATTACTGCATATCACAGGGCAGTAAGGTGAGCCTGCTCTGCAGGGCAGAATAGGCATGGTCACAGAGCCCTAGGGACATCATGGACATCCCATGCTGTGACACCACACTCTAGCAGCTCCCTGCATTTCATGTATCAGTGTCCCCACACATAAGAATGATGGCAGGGGCACCTGAACTCAAGGTTGTTAAAGCCATTTTTTAAGCACAGGGATGCTGATACATAAGATGCAGTGGTTCTTTAATTAGAGCGGCTCTTGGAGCCCCTCTAATTAAAGCATTGCCTCCTACTTCCAGAGCATATGTAAAAGCACCCTTTATGTTTAATTATGGGTGGCTAGTTAATATTATTTTTCCACAAAAATTTAGACAATAAGTAAACATAATTAGCATTTCACTCATATGTCGAATTACTAAAAAGCCTTCTGCACAGCAAAATAATAATAATAATAATTTGTTTTGTGTCTTCAACTAGTTGTATAAATTCTTTCATATGAAAATTTCTCTCACATAATATCTCTATGTGCATTATGTTTGTCATTATCAGTATTTCTTATTTAATTGTTACAGATAAGTGAGTTAAATGCAGTTAATTACAATTCAGTCTGAAACAATATAACATGCAACAAAAGAGTGCAGTCAGCAGCACTCTTCACTTCTCAGTGTTCAAATTTAAAAATTTACTATTTGTGATATTTCATTTACCTCTGTGCATGATCTCTGAAAACCACATCTTTGGGTTTTTTTCTTTTGCTTGAAAAGAGAAAGTTATAGGAGACAAAGAATGAGGAGGGCCATTAAAGGTTTAAAACTGTGTTCAATGTGTGAATTTGCAAGGATTGTTATAGAAAAGAGGAAAAAAGAGAAAGTGTTAGACTTTTTCTTTTCTTTGTAGAGGTACTGGGTCAAATTAATTGCTGGCATAATGCACTGATAATCAAGCCATATGAAGTTGCTTGGCTCTTACATGTTTCTCTCACTGGCTGAATTTGCCCTGTTCACTTCTCAGAACGCAGAACATTCTTGGTAGACTAGTTTATCATTAATACCATTCCAATTTTTGAATGTCTGTCTGATAAATTTAAACAGTAGTAGACTTAGCAGAGGTAATTATGGGCAATGTAAACTCTTGGTCACTGAGTTTTTACCTATCTGATCCCTGTCATAAAAACTGGTGTCACTCATGGTAAGAGATATTGACAGTTTGATATTGCTACATGTACCCCAGATTGCCCCCTCTTAAAATATTAGTACCATTATAAGTTGTACTTAATGCAGGCATGGGCAAAATACAGCCCATGGACCAGACCTGGCCTGCCAAGTGATTCCATCTCGGCTGTGGCAGACCTCTTGGTCTCACTCAGCCCAGGTAGGGGTTGCGGGGGGCGGCAGACCAGGCTATAGCACATGTGATTAGTTTTGCTGCCCCTGGCCACATAAAAGGTGCTTCCCCCACCTGTTTTTCCTACTGTGTTTTTAACCAGCTTTTATGTATCAAATTGTTCTTCATATCTTATCATTGCTATATGATAAGAGATCAAAGCCCTGAGGTAAGTAGGGAAGCAGGAGATCTGGAGGAAACACTAGGAGAAGCAGGCAAGAGGGGAGGGCTCCTAAGGAAGGGGGGCAATTGATTAGTTAGCTCAGGTGCCTGTAAACGAATGCACAGAGCCTGGGAAACAAGCAGGAAGAATTGGAAGTCCTTGCACAGTCAAGGAACTATGACGTAATTGGAATAATACAGACTTCATGAGGGGCTTGCATAACTGGAGCCCTGTCATGGATAGGTATAAACTGTTCAGGAAGGACAGGCGAGGAGAAGAGGAGAAGGAATCACATTATATGTAAAAAAGCTGTATGATTGCTCAGAGCTCTAGTATGAAATCTGTGGAGATAAGTTTTTTAAAGTCTCTGGGTTAAGGTTAGAGGGGAAAGCAACAAGGGTGATATAGTGATGAATGGCTGCTATACACCATCTGGCCAGTAGGATGTGGTAAATTAGGGTTTCTTCAGACAACTAATGGAAGTTTCCAGATCACAGGCCCTTGTTCTCATGGTAAACTTTAATCACCTTGACATATTGTGGGAGGGCAATACAGCAGTACATAGGCAATCCAGGCAGACAAGTTTCTTTGGATAAATCCAGTATCTTTTATTAGACCAACTCAAATAGGGGAAAAAATCTTCTTAGCAAGCTTTCAGGTACAAACACCCTTCTGAGCTGACGAAGTATCTGCAGATGGTCTGTGCTATTCCTGGATGGAGTAGTAAAACACTCCACACACCTGAAACATAGGCAATCCAGGAAGTTTTTGGAGAGCACTGAAGACAACTGTTGCAAGTTTTGGAGAAAACAACTAGGAGCCATGCTCTTGACCTACTGCTCACAAACAGGGAAGAATTGGTGGGGGATATAGAAGTGGATGGATGGCAAGTTGGGCAGGACTGACCATGAAGTAATCGAGTTTAGGATCCTGAAAAGAGGAAGAAAGAAAAGCAGCAGAGTATGGACCCTGACTTCAGAAAAGCACACTTTGACTCCCTCAGGGAACTGATGGTCAGAATCCCCTGGGAGGCCTGTCTGAGAAGGAAAGGAGTCCAGTAGAGCTGGTTGTATGTCAAAGAAACCTTACTAAGGGCAAAAACCATGCTGATGTGCAAAAACAATAGCAAATAAGGCGGGCAACCAGCTTGGCTTAGCAGAGAATGCTTTGTTGAGCTTAAACACAAAAGGGAAGCTTACAAGAAGTGGAAGCTTGGGCAGACAATTAGGGGGGAGTATAAGACTATTGTTTGGCCCTGCAGGGATGAAATCAGGAGGCCAAAGTGCAATTGCAGTTGCAGCTAGCAAGGGCATCTAATAAGAAGGGTTTCTACAAGTATGTTAGCAGCAAAATAAAGGTCAGGGAAAGTGTGGGGTCCTTGCTGAAGGGGCGGCAACCTAATGACAAATGATGAGAAAAAGGCTGAAGTACTGAATGCATTTTTTACCTCAGTCTACCTCAGTTTTCACAAGATTCATGACAGAAGATAGACATGGTGAACACCTTCCTCATCCCCCACATTGCATTCATCCTGAGAGGCTCGGTAGTCCCCAAAACCCCCCTCAAGAAGGCAGACACCGAGATCCAGTGGCTGCTCAAGAAGTGGCTACACCTGCCGCTAAGGGCCAGCAACGAGGTCCTGCATATCCCCTACCAACAGGGAGGCTCCAAGGTCCCCCGCATAGGAGACCTCTGTGACATTGCAGTGGTCACCCACGCCTTCTGCCTCCTGACCTTCCTGGACGCAATGGTAAGTATCATTGCTGCCAGCACCCTCAAGGAGACTGCCCACAAGAGGATTGCAAGGCAACTGACCAGGCAAGACTTGGTTACCTTCCTCAGCTTCTCACTGGAGGGCAAGTTCAGCCAAGACAGCGGGGACTTTGCCTTGCTGTGGAGCCGAGCCTGCAACGCCATGTGGCGCCTTGGGAAATGCATCAGCTGCACCTGGACCTGGACTGAGAAGCGCTGGGAGCTGGGAGTCTCCCTGCCACCAGCCCCGCATGCCAACCGCATCACTGTGATGCGCTGCACGAGGACCTTCCTGGAAAGGTTCTTGAAGGACGCCATCCAAAACAAGTACGCCGGCGACCTGAGGGCCAAACCCAACCAGGACAAGGTCTTCGATGTCACCTTGAAGTGGGATGCTAGCAACCACTTCATGCCCAGTGGGAGCTTCACGCACTTCGCAGACTGGCACTTCCTCCACCGCACTTGCCTCAACTGCCTGCCTCTGAATGGGGGCGTGCATTTCAGCCACTGGGACAAGAGGTGCTGACAGTGCAGCTACATGGCAGAGACCCTCCCCCATGTACTGCACAGCTGCAAGCCACATGCCACAGCCTGGCAGCTCTGCCACAATGCTGTCCAGGACTGTCTGGTGAGGGCCATCCTGGCCGTGTCGAGGGAGATCTCTGTGAACCGCACCATCCTGGGCTGTGAGAGCCAGATGCGACCCAACATAGTCATCACCAGCGAAGAGGCCAAGAAGGTCACGATCATGGCATCACCATCCCCTTCGAGGACCAGCGCCAAGCCTTCACTGACACCCAGGCTCGCAAGCCGGAGAAGTATGCCTTGCTGGCCGACACCCTGAGGAGCCACGGCTATGACATGATGGTTGACACGCTCATTGTGGGAACACTCGGAACCTGGGACCCCAGCAACAAGAGCGTCCTGCGTGCCTGCCATGTCTGCAGCTGCTACACCAAGCTGATGCACTGCCTCATGGTGTCTGACACCATTCATTGGTCCCACTACATCTACGTGGAACACATCATGGGCCACCACCAGTACTCCAACCCCACCAGACAAGCCGCCGCCAGACCGGACCCGGAGGGGACCGCCTGAACTGCCCCCCCCCCCCCCACCAGACAGACCTTCACTTCACTTCAAGAGGATTCTTTGACCACGGGCGACCCTGCTCCACCTGAAGAGGACCCCCGCGATGAGAATCTATATGGACTGAGACACTTCCTTCGAACCACTTCTTCCATCATTGAGCACCATTGTAACGGGTTTGTGTGTATCTATCTCCTTTCTCTCTCAGCGTTGCAAACCCCCTCCCTCCCCTTCCCCCTTCTCCCCATACCCCACCCCTGGGCTTAGTTGGCTAACATTGTATCTCCTGTAACCTAGTTGCGTTTCCCTCCTCACCCCCATCCCTCTATTGTTGGTCCCTCGCTCAGGCGATCTGTATTTTCCTATCAGCTTTGTCATCTTTTTTTTGGATTCCCAAACCTAAACATTTATTAATAAAAGTCAATCTGTTTAGGTTGTCTTTAACCACTTCAAGGGTGCATGATCAGTAACCAAAGTGAATTTATGGCCCTGGAGATAATACCGAAAATATTCTACTCCCCACTTTATCTCTAGGCACTCACATTCAATAGTGGCATACCTTTGTTCTGGTGGATTGTTTCTGGCTAGCATAGGCAATCCGGCATTCTATCCCATCCACTTCCTACATCAACACAGTGCCCACAGCATAACTTGATGTATCCATCTGTAAAATGAAAGGAAAGTTGAAATCGGGTGAAGGACTGTGTCGTTACATAAAGCTTGTTGAGTCCTACGAAAACCTTCTAAATGTTTTTCTTCCCATTTTATAGGCCCATTGACTTGTCCTTTTAATAAGTCAGTCAAGGGGATGGTTATCTTGGCAAAATACGGTATGAACCTGTGGTAATAGCTGGTTAAACCGAGGAAAGCATGCATTTGTTTTCTCATCTGTGGAGGCGAATAATCCCGTATCATTTTGAACTTATCCACCAAGGGGTGCATGCGTCCTTGTCCTACTAGGAAGCTGAGATATTTAGTTTCTGCCTTACCTAGGGCATACTTCTCTGGGTTGGCTGCGAGGCCTGTTTGCCTGAGTTCTTGGAGAATGGCATGCCAAGCTTTTAAATGTTGTTCCCATTCATCTGCATAAATTACGATATCATCTATGTAGGCTGCTGCATATTGTTGGTGTGGTGCTAGGACTCAATCTGTGAGTCCTTGGAAAGTGGCTGCAGCCCCATGCAGGCCAAAGAGCATTCGCTTGAATTCGTACAAACCCCATGGTGTGCCGAAAGCAGTTTTTGCTTTGTCTTCTCTGTGTACAGGTATCTGCCAATATCCCTTTGTCAAATCTAATGTAGCTATGTACTTGGCTTGTCCTACTCTCTCCAGTAATTCACTGATTTGGGGCATGGGAAAAGCATTGAATTTTGAAATTGCATTTAATTTACGACAGTCAGTGCACAAACGGAGGGACCCATCTTGTTTTGGAACAATTACCAATGTGCTTCACCATGAGCTCTGGGACTCTGTTATTATTCCTTGCTCTAAGATCCTGTTTATCTCTGCCTTCACTACTTCATATCTATGATATGGGATTCTCCGCCATCTTTCCCTTATTACCCTTCCTTCTGGTGTAACAATGTTATGGCTAATCCCCATAGCACAGCCAGGATTCTCATTAAACATGTCTCCAAACTCTTGAATAAGCAGTTTTACTTGATCTCTTTGTTGCATCGTCACCTGGGTACCTAGACAGACTTCTTGACTTGTTGGCCAGTCTTGATGTTCCCTATTCATTGTACCCTCATGTTCTGCTTGCCCTCTATTAGAAGAAGCTACTAAACCTTCTCGCTCTTTCCACAGTTTTAATAAATTTAAGTGAAAAAAATGTTTTTCTTTTTTTTGTCCAGGGTGAAGAACCTCATAGTTGTGACAGATCCAAAACAGCTGGATATCTTGAATGGACCTTGCCAGCAGGTTAAAAATTTACTCAGAGTATCTGGGAGTAAGACTAACACTTTTTGTCCCAGTTGTAAGTCCCTTTCACTCCTATTTTGATCATACCTAGTTTTTCATTTCTCTTGGGCTTGTCAAAGATTTTCTTGGGCTAAATTTTCTGCCTTTCATAACTGTTCTCTCAATTCATTGACATATTCAGATGGCCTCATCCCTGGGGTTGCTCCTTCTTCCCATCCCATGTAATGCTTCTGCCGATGACTTTGGTCAATGACACCGCACCCAACATTGGGTTTTTTCATCTAAATCTATTAAGAATTGTTCCAACAGGATCTGGTCATATAACTGCACCTTGGATACCTCCTGTGGCTACAACCACTTTTCTAACAGATCAGCCAATTGTCGCAACAGAATTCATGGGGATTTCTCTTCTTTTTTCTTTTTCATGTGGAAGGCCTGCCGATAATTTTCTGGGCTAAGATTTAAACGACACAGAATCTCTTTCTTAACCATATCATAGTCCGTTGCTTTGCCTCGTGCCATCTCCCGATAAGCTGCTTGTGCTCTTCCTTATCAAGAGTACACATAAATGGTCGGCCCACCAGCTGCACTCTAACCCAGATGCTAATGCTGCTTTTTCGAAGCTTTCAAGGAAGGCCTCTGGATCATCTTGAGAGTTCATCTTCAGGACTCATAATTTGACTTGGTGTCATTGAGCCCATGTATGTTGCTGTATCCATTTTTCTTTCAGTGCGATTTGTCGAGCGACTTATTGTTGTAGTAATTGGCCTACTAGATGTATGGTTTGTTGTAGAGGCTCTAGACTCCCCATGGCGTTTGGTTGTCTCTCCAAGCTGTCTTCTGATCAGGCCATTGTCGCTTCCTGGGCAATGCACCACTGTGATGGTGGACCTCACCTTTCTGTATCCTTTTATACTCTCCCAAAGAGCTGTAAGTACCCCGACCTTCCCTCATGCCACGTCTTAGATGTTTCTTAGATGTTTCATAGTTTCATAGTTTCTAGGGTCGGAAGAGACCTGAGCAGATCATCTAGTCTGACCCCCTGCCATGGCAGGAAAGAATACTGGGGTCAAATGACCCCAGCAAGATGTTCATCTAACCTCCTCTTAAAAACCCCCAGGGTAGGAGCCTGTACCACCTCTCTTGGAAGTTGGTTCCAGACCCTAGCCACCCTGACCGTGAAGTAGCGCCTCCTGATATCTAACCTAAACCTACCCTCTGCCAGCTTGTGACCATTATCCCTGGTCACTCCTGGCAGTACTCGGGGGAACAGTGACTCCCCCAATGCCTGCTGATCCCCCCTGACTAGTTTATAACAGGCCACAAGATCCCCCCTCAGCCTTCTCTTTTGGAGGCTGAACAGGTTCAGGTCCCATAGCCTCTCCTCATAGGGCCTGCCCTGTTGTCCCCTAATCATATGAGTGACCATCCTCTGGACCCTCTCCATGCTGTCGACATCCTTCTTGAAGTGCGGCGCCCAGAACTGGATGCAGTACTCCAACTGCGGCCTGACCAGTGCCGCATAGAGGGGGAGGATCACCTCCTTGGACATGCTCGAGATACATCTGTGGATCCATGACAAGGTGCGGTTGGCCTTCCTAACTGCCTCCCCAGACTGCTGGCCCATGTTCATCTTGGAGTCAATGATGTTATTATAATACGTTCTGCTTTATGATGTCACTTGTCGGGAGGGTTGTTATATATATATATATATATTTGTTGTTTTATTTTGCTCTTTGGGTGTCTCTATTAGGAATCTCAGTATTATAGAGGAAAATGTCACTCGATTATTCCCACACGCTTGCTGATATATATATTCACAATCAGATGCAGATTAACACTAGTCTTTATCTTTATTCTTTATAACATTATACAAACTTTCATTATTTTTAAACAGAAGTGGTCCTTTTTTCTCTTTTTTTTATAACAATTATATCAACTTTGTAATTCTATCTGCATACTATTCTTATTTAACCTTTATCAGTTTGGTTGGACTGAACTTGGTGTTAATAAACAAAGTCCCTTTAACTCTAGTTTGTCCATTTATTTCCTCTTTTTTTTTTCTTTTTAGAGCAGGCTTTTCTCTTCAAGCCTTGTTATTTCTCTCTCTTTACTTTTGCTATCCTGAGTGTGTACCTTTCATCTGGTGCATGCCTGAAGCCTTGAATCCTTGTGGTCAGCATTCAGTTGTTTTCACTACGTTTGTGGGAATGAGTCAATTCACTCTTCTCTTTTTTTGTTTGTTTTTTTAATTTTCGGCACGGCTGCCAGCTGTGTCTCTGGTGCCTCTTCAGGGATCCACCCCTGTTTCTCAGAGCTCTGCTCTCTCTAGTGACAGAAAAAATCCTAAGATAAGTGTCTTATCTCCTCGAGATCTTCTTTCTTGCTCACTTTCTCCTTCAGATGCTCTTTATTTCTTCTCCCTTTCTGAGACTCCCTTCTCCTCCTTTCTTTCTTTTCGCGGAACTTCTATCCTAATATGGTAATAGCTCCAGAAGCGGCGTTCTCCAGCTCTTTTTGCCACATCACTGTTTACTCTTTCACAATATTGTTGTATTATTTTGTGATTCAGTTTATATCAGTAGACTGTGAACAGAGAATGAAGTCAAGTGCCAAGGCTGGTTGCATGCTGGAGAAGATGATATGGACCTATATCATCATCAGTCTTGATTGGCTTTGAATGGCTTTGTTGATATATCAACAAAGGTGAGATGCCAAGGGGGTGTTCAAAGGAGATCCAAGATACAATGGGAAAGCATAGTGGAAAAAAGCAGCTTAACAGCTCTTGGTCAGAAGAGTCTGGGGGCTGGGAGGTAGTGGAGCAACAGGAGGTTATGTCCTCTCTTGAGTGGAGCTGAATGTTCTCTCCTTGAGTCAAGGCCATGGAGAACTAGGGATGAGGAGTGACCAATGGGCTGGGGTCTCAGAGTGGGAAAGAGCCTATGCTCCTTTTCCTGAAGTAAAGCCTGGGCTCTCTCAGAGACCAGACAAAGCCACAGTAGTCCCAAGCCAGCAGTGCCTGGAAGGCACTCCATGACAGAAGACAGAAGTGTACCTCATAAACCTCACAGGAAGAATGTTAAAAGTTGAGAAAAAGGAAAGACAAAAGACATATCTCAAAGAGGCAATAATAGAAAATTTCAAATAACCTCCAGACCCCCAAACAAGTGTAATCCTGGGTGCAGCACAATACACGCCCTCACCTGAATAGTGGGGTCCTGGGGTACCCGGTTGCCAGTAGACTTGCCCAGCACCCCTGGGAAGCTGCTGCAGTGCCCCCGAGCAGAGAGCCTCCCCTTACAATCAAGCACCCTTGCAGACAATTCTCAAACTATTTACAAGACTTAATTATTGACAACATAACCAATCACAATCCGCTGGCTGGGAAATTGGCTTCGTGGTTGGACCCAGAGGATTGTGATTGATGGCAGTCACTCATCATGGTGCCCTGTGACCAGTGGGGTCCCTCAAGGCTCTGTCCTGGGACCCATACTGTTCAACATCTTCATTAACGATGTGGACACTGGAGTCAGGAGTGGACTGGCCAAGTTCGCCGATGACACCAAACTTTGGGGCAAAGCATCCACGCCAGAAGATAGGCGGGTGATCTAGGCTGACCTGGACAAGCTCAGCAAATGGGCAGACGAGAACCTTATAGTGTTTAACACCGATAAATGCAAGGTTCTCCACCTTGGGAGGAAAAACCTGCAGCACCCTTATAGGCTCAGCAGTGCTACGTTGGTTAGCACTACAGAAGAAAGAGACTTGGGGGTCGTCATTGACCACAAGATGAACATGAGCCTGCAATGCGATGCTGCGGCTAGTAAGGAGACCAAAATGCTGGCTTGCATCCATAGATGCTTCTCGAGCAAATCCCGGGACGTCATTCTCCCCTTCTACTCAGCCTTGGTGAGGCTGCAGCTGGAGTACTGCGTCCAGTTTTGGGCTCCACAATTCAAAAAGGATGTGGAGAAGCTTGAGAGAGTCCAGAGGAGAGCCACGCACATGATCGGGGTCAGGAAAACAGATCTTACGATGACAGGCTGAGAGCCACGGGACTCTTTAGCCTGGAAAAGCGCAGGCTCAGGGGTAATCTGATGACCACCTATAAGTTTATCAAGGGTGACCACCAGGATCTGGGGGAACGTTTGTTTACCAGACCACCCCAAGGGATGACGAGGTCGAACGGTCACAAACTCCTGCAAGACCGTTTCAGGCTGGACATAAGGAAGAATTTCTTTAGTGTCCGAGCCCCCAAGGTCTGGAACAGTCTGCCAGCGGAGGTGGTTCAAGCACCTACAATGAACACCTTCAAGAGTAAATTGGATGCTTATCTTGCTGTGATCCTATGAACCCAGCTGACTTTCTGCCCTTTGGGCAGGGGGCTGGACTCGATGATCTCCCAAGGTCCCTTCCAGCCCTAATGTCTATGAAATCTATGAAATCTATGAAATAAACACATTGCTATGTGGCAGAAAGCCACCTTGGTTTCTCCTGAAATTCTCTGCCCTGTGACAATGAGATTAAAATAGGCCCATCACAGAGGATTCACACCTCAGCCTGTCTCTTTAGGCAACTTGAGCTGGCTGCATTCCTGAGGGAGGGGGGAAACCTGCTCCCTCTGCCTACATGACTGGTATCAGCTACCTGGGCGAGGGACATCTACCTGGTGGGCTGGAGTCTGCCCGGTAACTGGTGATTTAATTTCAAATTTGTTGGCGGACAGCCAACCGGAGCTGACCTCCACTGGGCCAGGTGAATGAGGTCACAGGGGCTATATAACTTAGGACTGCCCAGGAGGATGGGGCTTGAGCCATGCAGAGGACACAGAGAAGCCTTACCATCTGAAACTGGCTCTCACCCCAAAACTCACGAGCTGGAAACTGCCTGCCTCCAGAGGGGAAACTTCACCAGCCTCTGGAAGATGCTTGTGAGTAAGCTACTCAAGATCTGATTAGATATCAGCTGGCAGTAACTCAGATGCATAATCAAAAGGCTACCTCAGCCAGACTGTTTGCTCTTTAGGATTTCTAAGATATTGCTCAATCTTGTACCCTATTTTCACCCTACCCCGGTAATCAATAAAGTCCTCCTTTGTGACTGGTGTGGGAGACCTATTGAGGGGTGGGTCTAAATTATGGTCTGCGGACTAAGGGAGACTTTACTTTTTGTCCCTTGACTTGGGCAAGTGCCCCAAGTGCCTGTACTGGGTCGAGTACCCGTAGGACATTAGGTCTGTGTTTCCCCAAGGACACAGGGCCGAGAATGAGTCCATTCTTGGGGTGGTGGCAGCTACATTACCCCCAGGCTAGCAAGTGTGCTCCAGGAAGGGGGTCGGCCGGACATAAGGCACCCCTATGGAGGCATTCAGAGCCTGGAAGGTGGTCGGGCGCAGGGAGGTGGGCGGCACAATGCAGGAGCGCCCCGTACTGGCCCGCCACATGCTATACTAACTAATAAACCCTCAAGAAATTATTTATACAGTCTCTCACTTGCACACGGTGTATTGGGGATCCTGTGTGCACTGCCCCTGGTGGGGTGTCTCAGGGAGTGGAACTGTCCATGTCCATGCACGTGGTCTGTGGACGTTCCCTGGTGCTGGTGTCCATCTTCGTGCTCCTGGGGTCTCCAGGCAGCAAGGGTCTCTGGGTATCAGGCAGTGGCTCTTCCTCTGCAATCCTTGCAAAGACAGCCTTCCCCTGCCTTTCACTCCCTTCCCCAGCTCAGCAGGGAGCAGTATCTGAGCTGCTAGCGGTAGCAACTCTCCTGCCTCACAGCCTGGAAAACACAGCCCCTCCCTGGGCTTTTCCTGCCCCTGGAGCCCCTCACCCCTCAGGGAAAACAGGGCAGACTCCAGCAGTCCCCCTCCTCCCCCAGCTCTGCTGTACTCACCCAGCTGTTCACCAGGCTGCAGGCGGGTCTTTTCTGGCTTGGAGTCTCCATACAATCAGCCCCTCTCTAACCCTGCCTTTGCAGGCTCCCAGGCTGGAGAGAGGAACTGGATACTGTATCTCTCCTGTGGCAGCCTTTTTTGCTGCTCCTCAGGGCACTCCTAGGGGCTCTCTGAGGAACCACTGTGTTGAGACTCTGTCTCCGGTCTCGAGCCTGTCCCTCAGCACCACTCTCTTTCTCTTGTTCCCTCCCATGGGAAAACTGCTCTCCCCTTTTATCCAAGCCTCTCAGCCAATCCCAGACCAGAGCCCTTCCCAAGCTTTTGCTAATGGCTCTCTTTCAAAATTATGCTGGGGTTACATCACCCCTCCCACTTTCAACTGCTTTGGAAGCAGCTTCACCTGCCCTCAGAGCCTACAGTGTCCCCACTGGGACAAACTCTGTCTCTCTGCCAGGCAGCCCTCTCCATTCTTTCAGGTGGGTCCATTTTTTAAATGCTGCTACACAAGTATTTCTTTTAAGTATTTGCACAAATAAATACTTATTTGGGGCATATCCTCAAAGAACCAAGTACTTCCTGGGATAGGCTGAGTACCTACAAATCCCACAGAGATCAATTCACAAAGAGGAATATGTTTATATCAAGACCAGACCTTTCATTTTCTTCTTTTACCAATCTATCTCCTTAGGGCAAAATAAAGGACAAAGTCAACACTGTTACTGACATTTTCTTATTTCTGGTCTTAAGAAAAAGCTGACATCTATCAGGTGACATTTTTTGTCTTTCAGTCCATACTGACGTTTCTTATTAGCCTAGTATTGTAAGAGGGTATTTAATGTTGCGCAAGAGGACACTGTATACATATGATAAACACTTTCGCCTTGATGCCTCAATAGTTGCAGTGTTCCATTTGAGGCAATCAATATAGAAGGTCCATAGATTTTTTTAATGGTTCTGTTTATTGAATTTACTGTAATTACTCTTAATATGTGCTGTTATTAATTCCTCAGGCATTGACTCTATGCTTGACATTGTACAAGACACAAAATGAAGACAGCTTTTGCCCCAGAGAGATTGTAATCTCAAAGATGAATTGGAGAAGACACGCAGAAACTCACGCAAAGGATTAAGGTAGGGATTTTTTTACACCCCTTGTAGGCAAGCAGGAATAACTAATAATATCTACATTTGTTTATGTTATAAATTACTCAGTCAAACTATTGGCTATTTTTTTTTTTAATTTACGGACCATTAGCCTTAAATCATGAATGAAAAATTTTCCAAAAGGGCCTCATTGTATCTACCCTCTCTTAAGCAGGCTCCTTAGAAACAAAGACTTGAATTTATAACCACTTTTTCTTCTAATATGTGAAGTGAAATTTATTTCATTGGTTGAACTTGAATTGAGTTTATATACTAGCATAATCATTTCTTCACCTAGAGCATTTTTGCCCTATAAGAAATGTTTGCCCTTTAAGTTAGATTGATTTATTGGCCTCTGGTTGCCTCTTGGTCCTCCTTTTGGCCATTTTTCATTATTAAGTTGTAGTCTAGTGTTTTCCAGCTTTAAATCTATATTATCTCCAACCCTCTGATATTCAATTTGATTCACTTACCTTGTGATGTCATATCTATTCTTAGACACCACAGTGTTGCCTGACTTGGTCTGAGGAGTTTCCCCCTCTTTTAGCTACAATATTAGTGCCAAACCCCAAAATGTGATACTTAAACCAGATTCCTTTCCCCTTAATGGAAACCTTCTGATGAATTTTCTTAATCCTTATACCAGGGATTTTTCTTAGACTATTAAGATTACCTTAGGCATAGGTTTATGGATTCTTGGATTGTAAGGCCAGAATGGCCTTACAATATGTCTTATGACATATTACGATCCATACATTTTATCCAGTGACTTCTCTACATTTTGTAATAAATACTTAATGCTTATGTAACAAAATAAAATTCTCCATGCACTCCTGTAAAATAATTGCACATTTTGTTAAATGCCTATGGATTTATTCATATAAGACAAAAACCAAATACTCTTAGAGTATTTAATGTAATGCAGCTAAAGTTCTATTAGGCATCTCAATAATTTTAGATGCTTGATCAATTAAGAGGATCACAGAAGGAATAACTGTAGAATTTAGTATTGTTCACAAACTCACTATAAATTACAGGGGCATAATATTGAAGAAGACTACAGTGATGCATTAGCTACTGTTGAGGATTGTTGTACCTTATACAAAGTATTATTCTTTAGAACAAGAATGCTAGAAAAATATAATTTAAGTGGGTCAATTACTTGTTTGGGATAAGTATTATTCAGTGTTAAATAAAAATATGTTGTATATTCATTTAGCCACTTGCATGGTTCTATGTTATTAATTAGGTTTTTTTCCCTGCTTTAAATATGTGTTGGGTTTGTTTTATTCTACAGGTGCTTTAAAGAAAAAAAAAATTCCTTCATTTCAGGACACAGCTTTATTTTGGCTTTAAACAAAGAAATTAAAAGTGCAGTGCTGCACTAGCCATACTAAGACTGTTTTTAGAGCTTTGTGACTTCACCATATGGAAGTTATGAAACTACTTCTTCCTGTACTAGCTAGCTATAAAGATCAAAAGGAAGCATTTGTATTGTTTAATGAAGACATTGAAGTTTTCAAAACAAGTCAAGTGTATAATGCTATATATTACTAATACTGTTAGGGAGAAATGGACTTGTTTAATCAAACAATAAAATAGCATGTAAAAATAAACTTACGTTGCATTGCCAATTTTATTCCTTAACAGGATAATGATTGTACTCAGTAAAATGAATTTGATCTTCTGCTGCATAGGAGCACTAATGGAGGTAGAGCTTTTGAGGCCTCTTTCCATTCTGCACTATTAGTATGAATGGTATGTCATACTCAGGGAAAATAAGCACTGCAATCAAAGGTTACGACCAATGATTACATTGTATTTTCTACTGGCCAGAAGGGAACAGAGAACTTGAGAACCTATACAAGAATAATATCATAATATGAAATCCTGGAGTTGTTTCTATCCACAGGACATGAACGGAGCTTCAGGTTGGATTTCCAGTAGGTACCCAAGATAAGCAATCACACATTGTGTTAAGGATGTTTCTACCACCCACTCTTGGACTGTTACAAACTAGTCAGAGGGGACCAGCAGGCATCGGGGGAGTCCCTTTTCCCCCTAGCACTACCAGAAGTGACTAGAAATAATGGCTGCAGGCTGGCAGAGGTTAGATTCAGACTAGACATCAGGAGGCGTTACTTCACTGTCAGGGCGGCGAGGATCTGGAACCAACTTCCAAGTGAAGTGAAGTGATGCTGACTCCTACCCTGGGGGTCTTTAAGAGGAGGTTAGATGAACACTGTGCTGGGGTTGTTTGAACCCAGTACTCTTTCCTGCCACGGCAGGGGGTCAGACTTGATGATCTGCTCAGGTCCCTTCCGACCCTACCAACTATGAAACTATGAAAAATAGTGTATTCTTCTAAGTAAAGAGATCACTACACTGGAGTGAGGATCTTTAGCCAGTCTTATACAGGATATCAGACTATATGATTTTAATGGTCCCTTTTGTCCTTAAACTCTATGGATCTTTGAACTTTTCAAAACTAACATGTTAAAGAGCAAATTGGATGCTTATTTTGCTGGGATCCTATGACCCCAGCTGACTTCCTGCCCTTTGGGCGGGGGGCTGGAATTGATGATCTTCTGAGGTCCCTTCCAGCCCAAATGTCTATGAAATCTATGAAATCTATGAAAGTAGACACAAGATCTGATTTTCAAATATTCATAAGGAAACACCTCATTTTGCATGTACATTCCATTACAGGGGTTAGGCTATTGTATGTGTATTTCCAGCTGCTCATACTCATCCATAACTATATTTATTTCTCCATTATCTTGTTTTTTTCTCTCCTCCTTCTCTATTTCTTAACATATTATTTTTTTCCTTTTTTTTTCTAATTAGTCTTTATTCTATCTTGAACTATTTTATGTAGGATGATATATCTCCAATTCTTTACTCCATTTCTTCCAGAGTTTGTTTTAGTTTTCTGCTTGAGATCATTTGCAAAACATTCATTTTGAGGTGGTTCCACTGTCAGCAGTGCCTTTTCTCAGAAGATAAATTAATCAAACATTCCCTGTAGTACATTGAACAAATCTCTCATTCATCTAAAATTTCAAGATGGTCCAGAAAATGTAACATACTTCAGTAGTATATCAACAGATTGTTTTAAAGCTAAAAAACAATTTCCTAGCTGAGATAAGAAATCACCTCTTGGAGCAGATCCAGACATGAAGGCATGGGTAGTTTGTGGTGCTGCAAACCTCTTTGTGGCACCATAAACCACATGACTGGAGTGTTAAAATGTGCCCCTTACTGCAGATTTGTAGCACGGGGGCAAAATTTGCTATTGGGATATGCCAGTAGCAAAAAACCCAAACAAACAAAAAACCTGAAACAAAACTCTGCAGAAAAAAGTGGCACATGTTTGTAACATGCGCCAAAACACATGGATCTCTGGATGTCCAGAGCAAATCTCTTGCTGCTGGCCAGGCTCTGTGCTGCTGGATCTGTGCCCCTGCTGCACCAGGACACCAGGTAATACTGCTGAGGCCAGATTCCCCTATCCTTACCCAGGACAACTTGCTGCATGGCAACGTCCAGATGCAGGAGCATATGATGGGGCACAAAGTAGTTACACAAATTTATACTGCTGTTACTTGTGCTGCTGCAAGTACAGCCCACTGTATGTGAGGACAGACCCTTCCTGTTCTTAGGTCAAATTAACTGATTCCTAAGTATTTTAGTGAGAGTCAAAATTTTGAAAATGAGATTGGGTCCATAATGGTGGCAGAGATACCAGACATCACTTAACTTTATAAAAATTAAATCAGTTTAAATATGGAATCCAAATGCCATTTAATGTCATTGTTAATATTATTGAATAGTAATAATGCAAACCAGCTGAATTTTTGGAAATTTTAAGAGGCATTACAGAGAATTATAGTGATCACAGGCTCAAAACATTTATTCATATTTCTGTATTTTTTCCTGTATCTTTTTTACACATGGACATTTAATAAATTAATGTGTTTTTTTTATTTAATTTTTATGGCTTTTATTTTAAAAGGGTCAGTTCTGTGTGTGTTGTCTATTGCTATAGAATAAGGAAGCAGGTACATATTCTTCTCTGAGCATATCATAGCAATAGCTTGTTAAAGAAGTTTGACCTTTACGTGAAATGATGTGTGTGTCTTCATGTATCTGTAGCAGTGTTTAGCTATGCAGTCCTCTCCTTGCTGCTAGCCTGTCATGCAAACTAACATGCAGCAGGATGAATCATTGTTTTTAGTTTTTCTTTTCTTTTCTTTTCTTTGTCCTCTAATTTTTCTAAAGGACATCATCTGTGCATCCATAGGGACATACACATTGCCTCAAGATAGATGTAGAGAGCATGTTCATGTGCACTCAAGTGACTAACTATTATCTGGACAAGTAAAGGATATATAATTTCAGTAGAAAATCTCCTCCAGAAAATAGAGTCCTTCTTATGAACAAACATAGTGAAACAAACTTACTTTCTTATATTTATTTTACAGATGTCTTGTTTTAATATGGATTTGTATTCACACATTTCCATGGAAAACTGATGGAAAACATGTTGCTAGGCATATTACTTTTCAATGTCTAGGGCTTGGTATAGACATAATACTTATTGTGCATTAAGTGCACAGAAAGTGTTCTACAGCCATAACTGAGCTGACGTTCATGGTATACAGAGTGCTTTAAAAATGGTGGAACTCACTCTAAGTTAACCTGAATGGATGTGGTATTAGACAAAAGCACTTTAGGTTAGAGCACTTTATCAAACACCTGTACCACACAACTTCATATGAGTCAAGCTCAGTCACATTCTATCACCATCCCAGAGACACTTTCCAGGATAGTGTGTTAGCCTTAGTCAGTGTTTGTTGGGTCTGGGTGAGCACTAGCCTAGCCCTGCTTCTGGACTTTCACAGAGAGGAGACAGAAAAGGCCCTGTCTTCTCCCTGCCGGGCTTGGCAGAGTAGTGGGGTAATGGAGCCCCCTCTGCTAGAGGGGACCCTCCCAGCTTGCTGGGTTGCGGGGGGGGGTGTATGGGGGGGAGCTGGTGCAGGTCCACGTGTTAGGTGAGTGCTGTTCACCTGCCCATTCATCCCTAGTTCCCAGCACAGCTAAACGCCATTCATAGCTTTGAGCTGCAGCCATCAGGCGGCTGGGGTGGGTGGGGGGATACAGAGCCCCCTTATCAGGTGGGCCCAGCTCAGCCCCCCTAGGATCTGAGCCAGCAAGCTAGAGGTGGCCTATATGGTATAGGTGGGGGCTCTATGACTCTGCCATATCACCCTCCAGCCATCAATGCTGACAGCAGCCAGCTGGTGGGAAGGCAGGCCTGGGGAGACTGACCAGTCAGGGACAGATGGACGCTCGGCTTCTTGGCTTGGCTCGCCATTCTCCAGAAGCCTTCTGGGAGGCATGCTGGAGAGCTTCCAGGCTTCTGGCCTCAGCCAGTGCAAACAGTCTCTGCCCTCCCCCACACTGAACAGAAAATATCTGTTCTGTTCACTCCTGACCTAGTCTAGAGCACTTTGAGTAAAGTGTGATACTCAGAGTGCTTCTGTCTCAGGTTTTTTGAATTTCTGTACTTAGCCTAAGTGTCAGCTACTATTAGAGTCACTAGCACTAGTCAACAAGTGTGTATTAGGCAAAGGCAGTATGTACACTATTTATACATCCATTGCTCATATTGATGAATACTCCTATGATTATTCTGATGAAGTTGGGCCTGCATAGCAGGGGGCAGGGAAGGCAACTGGCTCAATCATGTGGGGTTTCCCCTGTTGCTGCACGAGTACCAGGAGCACTTGTGTCATGTAGAACCCCACACAATACAGGCAGGCTACCCTGACTCTGCTCCTTGCCACCATGTGCAGCACTGGCTAAAAATATGTGCTTCCAGGCACCAACACCTGTGTGGGCCACAAGCCTCCCAAGAACCCACCACCTCCTGCTTCTGCATAATAGTTCACAGCCAAGAATATTTAGTCTGAGATATTCTACACTCAAGAAGAGTGTAGGCAGGGAAAGAGGCAAGGAAAACTACTGGGAGGGTTTAGGGACCAGAAAAGCACATGTAGAAGCCTGTAGAAAATATCAACAAACTTTATCTGATACAAAAATTCAACAAGGACCTCCTCAGATGAATGCTTAAGAGGATATAGGTGCCCAGAACCTGATATTTTTGCCTAGCCATCCACCTACTCCCTGCAAGAAGAGTGGCTAGCCAGGTTCAGCTAACCCTTTAGTCCTTCATATGAAACTATATTGCAAAGGACTGTGGCAGTCATCCCATCATGAAGTAGCCTGAAGACACTAAAGAACCTGAGTGGACAATCAAACCTAGCCTGCACCTCCCATAAGGATTCACAATGAAGTTGAAGGCCTTGATTAGGTCAATGAACACCATACCAGCTCCTGGTATTTCTCTCTACACTTCTCCTGGATTTGTTGTGCAATAAAAATAATATTGGTGGTACCCTGAGATGCTCTAAAGCCACACTGGGATTCTGGAAGGACATCTTCAGCAAGAGGGACGAGGCAATTCAGAAGGAGGAGAGCAAGAGTCTTTCTGGCAACAGAGAGGAGGGCAATGTCTCAATAGTTGCCACACAGAGACTTGTCCTGTTTCTTGTAGATAGTCTCAATGTAGACATTCTTTAAGTCAGGTGTAACTTCCTCATTAACCTGCATTTTCATGGGAAGCTGATGAAATGTTGGTGCTACTGTTGTTATACCAGCTTTTAAGACCCGTGTGGGGATGCCATCTGGGCCTGGTGCCTTATTGTTCTTGGGCTGAGTTATAGCATGCCAGACTTCCTTGAAGGATGGGGGATCAACAAGAGGTTCTATTACTGAGTGTAGACTTGATGGTGGCAGCTGAGACCTCAGATTCATTGTTGAGTAAAGTCTTGAAGTGCTCCTTCCAGTGTTGTTTGATGGATATACTGTCTGTGAGAAGAAGGGTAGAGCTGTCTTGGGATTGTAACAGGGTTGGCTGGGGTGGGTGGGTGGGTGGTGGAATGTGGACCATGGTTGGCTTTTATTACTTGGAAGAAGTTTCTCATGTCAAGTTGATCAGTGAAACTCTGGATCTCTATGGCCTTCACTTGCCACCACTGATTCTTGATGTCTCATGGCCTCCTCTGAGCTATAGCTTTAAGCCACTGGTAAGCTTCTTGTCTTTGCTGGCTGGAGAGTTAATTTTGCCAGCTGAAGAGTGTAGCTGTCTTCTAATAGATAAGTGCTAAGATTTCTTCATTGTTCTTATCAAACCAATCTTAGTGATGACAAGTGGAATATCCACTTATCATCACCAAGATGCGAGACTAGATGTGAGGCTCTTCAGCTACGCCTTACTGAGAGGCAGTCTGACATACCTGATGACATCAAAGACATTCAGTCACATTGGGAGGAGCTTAAGAATGTTGTATTACCTTTTTTCACTGCATATTGTAAAGTGTTATCATAACTTAATTGGTTTTGAAAAAGAGTATAAGGGACAAAATATAAATCCCTCATTAACACCCATGATTCGAATTATTACTGCTAGTAAATTCAAGAAATTACTACTTCAGTAAATTCAATAAATACTATAGTGGAATTTGTTGAAGCCCCTTAATACACTATTTGATACAGAGTAGATAGAAATTTCATAACAAAATATGACATTATATAAAAATTCTCTAACAATTTTGGAAGGAACCTGAACCCCCAAAATTGATTATTCTTGCTTCTTATACAATATTATGTTATTATAGCTAGAATTATGAGCATGGTTAGTTCTAACCTTACACCTGATACAATTCCTTGGTTTAAACAGAAGTGCAGCATTTCTGTTTGTTTTTGCTTTTTTTTTTCCTTTGGGACTTTGTTGCAGGAGGAGAGAAGGAGGAGCGGGCTTCGTGTAACCCAAACACAGAAAAATAAATCAGAATGTTATTAACAATTGTGAACCAAGATGATGCCCATAAAAACTCTCAAACATTCATGAAATGAGACCACTTGGTGTCATGTGACTATTTATCTTTATGCTTTGTTTCATTTTTGGTTTCATTTTTCTCCCTTCCCTTTTTTCCCCCTTCTGGCTCTATAATGTGTTATAAGAAATGCAGAACATCAGTTCCAGTTAAAAATGGGAAAACATTCAAACTTGCAATTACAGCTGTGTGTTAATTTCACTTCTAGCCACAAATTGAGAGCTGGCTCTCAAACATGATAAGTAATTGCAATTATTTCTAGGCAGTTTTCAGGCATTTGGAAGGGTTCTGTCAAACAGGTGGCTGATAATGAAGGTACCTGCTGACCCAAAGATTGTACATTTCTGACAAATTTTAATAATCTAATTTGAGATACAGAATTAGATTGTAAAATCTCCCTAATTGGTGATTGTCTGCTTGTCTAAAGAGGATGAGTTTAGCCAAAAAAAAAAAAAAGTTATTATAAAGCTTTCATGTTCCAATCATACATCTATCCTTTAAGGAAGGTTAGAGTCACAATTGTCACTGGGATCATGGTTGGTATGATCTTCTGGTCTCTAGAAAAGCAACCACAACTGCTGATATTTGGCAATTTAGCCTAGTGTACTTAGGCTAGATCAGAACCCTGGACCCAGCTGTTCCCCATTGCAAAACTAAATGAATTCATGGCACAAGGCTGATGGTAAATAGCGGCCACCTTCAACATCATGGACCCAGCTGGAGCAAATTAAGCAATAAGGGTAACCAATCTCCTGAGGCCACAGGCAACAGGCTTTACCCACTCCAGATTTCAAAAACCATGGCCAGCCCACTGTACTCTAGTCCAGGCAAGGATTGAGTTGCCAGTCCCTGACCTCTATGAGTCCCTAGCTTTCTTTTATTGGATCTCTGGTTTTGACTTTTGGCTCCTAATTCCAGTCCTGACTCCTGGTGTGTCCTTATTCTAGCTTTGGTTCCTGGCTTTTGTTTGAGTACTGACTTATCCTAACTCCAGCTAACACTCCTAATTCCAATTCTGGTATCAGATCCCTTCTCCTGGGGGATTTTAGCCTGGACTTCACCCATGCATCAAGTGATTGACCACAAGGCTAGATAGCCAATGTCCCAGTCCCTAACACTAAGCTATTTATCTGAAGTCAACTGAATAAATGTAGTGAAGGATTATGATAATTGCAAATCTAAACAGTCTCCAATGAAAGATCACATATGGAAATTATATAGTGATATAAGGTATTACACCAATATAGTAATCATAGAAAATAGGGGCTGGTAAGCACCTCAGCAAAGCATCTTGTCCAAATGCCTTATGAAGGCAGAATCTTCCTCATCTAAACCTTTCCAGAAAAAGTCTGTCCAACCAATACGTAAAAACTCCCAACAAAGGCAATATGTAACCTAAATCTCCCTTGTTGAAAGTTTAGCACATTATTCCTTGTCTGACTTCCTGTGGACAGAGAGAAAAAAAGATGCCCTTATTGATCCTCTTTATAAAACTTTAATTGTACTGGAAGAATGGTATATATCTCACCACAGTCTTCTCATTTCTGGACTGAATAGTCACAACACTTTCACGTTCTCATTTTTTTCAAGACCTATAGTTACTTCTGTTACTCTCCTCTGGACATTTCAACATTTCTCCATGTTTTTTCTCTCCCAAATAGCATTAAAGGTGGGGATTCACCACAGTTCTGAGTAAAATGGAAAAATCAGTATCTGTGACTTGAATAAAATTTCCCAGTTAATACATTCCTTTATGCTATTAGCTCACTGTAGCCTAAACTAGTAAATTCTCATTTTGTATTTTTTATTTGATGAGTCTTGCTAAGTTTAGTACTTTTCACTTGTCCTAATTTAAGTCTATCATATTAATGTCAGATATTTTTATGGTTTATCAAGGAGGTTTTTACCCTGCCCTTTAAAATGTCTTCTTTCCAACTCAGCTTGGAGTCATCCACAAATGAGTAGATACTACATTCCATCTTCCAAGACATTAGTAAAGATTTTAAACAATACCAGACACTGGACAGATGATACCTTTTCCTAGTTTTCAGCTGAGTCACTGATGATGACTTTTATTCACCTCCATCTAGAACCATACTGTAGTCTTATCTTGACTGTATTTTCTTAGTTTACGTATGAGAATATTACAAGGTTTAGCAAAGTTCAAATGGATCATATCCATTTCTCTCCAGCTACTCAAGCCTCAGAGATATTAGGTTGGTTATGATTTCTCTTCCCAAATCTTTATTAGCCATTCCTTTACCACCTTGCTGAGGACTTATGAGAGACACTTCCATGTAGTGATCCCTGGTAACGTCTCTGATGACCAAGAGCTCCCAAATGGACAAAAACGCCAAAGTACACAAAGTTAAAGATATGGACACTGATTTTGACATACAAAAGAAGAAAACACCCTGCTATACCCAAGATCAGTGGTCTTCAAGCTTCCTAAAGTTCAAGCTTCCCTGTCATATCACTTCTGCCACAGAACCCCAACCCTACTTGGTAGACTGTGTGAGCTGATGTGGAGGCAGGCGACTTGGCCTGGCAATGGCACTGTGCTGTTTCCTGGGCTGCTTTGCCATACACCCCACAGTCTCTTTGCAGAACCAATTATGGAACCCCGGGGTTCCACAAAACACAGTTTGAAAATTACTGCTCTAAATTCTTAACAATAAATTCCTTAATAGTGTGCTGCAGTATTGTTCCAGCTATCAAGACTAGACTGGCAAGTTTGTAATTGCCTGCTTGATCCTCTTTTAAGGGGGACACTGTATTCACCCTTTTCCAGTTTGCTGATGCTTCATCTGTTTTTTATTCATTCTCAAAGACAACTACTCCAAAGCTTTATCTTAAGTATCCGTCATGTGAGGCTTTCTGCCTGTTTGCCCCACTATATTTTTATACAGTAATGTTCTATGTAGAGACAGGACTCCATTTACATCAAAGTGAAACTTCAGAGATGGTAATGATATTGTTATTGCTGTGCCCGCTGTTCATATATGTTGTTAAGAGTATCACATAAGAGTAGTAGAAGGGAATAGTTTGTCTGTGTAAAGTTTTGTGTTGGATATTCACTGTATCCTCTCAAATAAGCCCTGCTTTGAAAGGCATCCTTAGGGAAGCCCTGACAACCACTCTTCATACTGTAGCTTCTGCTTGTATTGATACCATTTTCATGATACAGCTTGGGGTTTGTGAAATGCCCTTCTGGATGTCATTGTGATTTTGCCGAGCCTCTTTACATTTAAATCCAAAATCTGGGATTATCTCAGTCTGAGTTAAAGCTGTTGATTAATGAATATAATTTAAAGATCCCTTTTTAATTGAAACATTTTGGCATCTGTTGTGTTTGAACTTTAACTTACACATTTAAATACATATGTAACATAACTCTTTGATATGTGTATAGACTATTATTTTTAGACTTTCAAAAGACAAATCTCTCTGTATTAGGACCTGCATTATTAAGAAGTATCTGTACAGGAACAGAACAAAACAGAACGAATAGTATTTGGCTACCAGGAGACTTAAACTTATAATTTCACTTACAGTATTACCTCCCTCTCTGGATTTTGGACAGGGCTTAGTATTAGCAATGGAATTAAACACTAAACACATTAGTTGGGTTTTCTTTAACCTTTTAAATACCAAAATGCATTATCTTGTTTTTAGCATTGCCTTAATGTTTCTCAGTTGTAGATTTTCAGTTACCTAAGGATAAACTTTTCAGTTCAAAAATTAAATTCATTTTGTAATTTGTCTTCTTAGTACTGTTTTTATTATTATTTTAAGAATTTTGAATTTCTCCAGAAATAGCCAGAGTTTTTATTCTAAAAACCCCCCGTGTTTCTCATAATACCTTTTAAATTTTCTAGATGTAACCCTTCTCAGGAAATATCCATTTACTCATGTAGGATTTCTGTTTGATTTGGAATTGCTGTATAAGGTCCAAATTCAGAGAAAAGAAAATAATCTGTTTTCCTTAAAACTATTTCAACTATAATCTATTATGTATCTGTCAACAGAAATTGAAATAATTACCAGATCTTTACCTGGAGGGCCTGAAGTACAAATTATTGAAAATATCTCATCAAAAGTTTTTCACGGAAAACTAGAGTGTTGATTGACTGATATTTTTTCCAGAAATAAGTGCTATAATAGCCATTGACTTTTTTGTGAAATAGGTATCTGGAAAACAATCTGCTTCAACCAAAAATGGTTACATTACCTACCTGGAAAGGTAGTGTATTTCTTGTATACCCCTGATCCCCTTGGGCCTGCATCTTCAGCTGGACTGCTTCTCCCACAATGAACTACGGCAAGCTTACCTTATTCATAAAGAAGATATAATGCATTATTAGGAAATAAATACCAGCTGGGGATTCTATCCTACAATGTAAGTTAGGGAACATAGGTGACATTAGGATTCTTTTGAGATGTTTTATTTTTGAAGTTTTTTATAAAAAAGTAAACGCTTTTGTGAGAGAGAATAAAATTTTCTAAACCCACTATAATTGCCATATTTGCCAACTGTCCCACTTTGATACTGACTGCCTGTTTGTTTAAACCTAGCTGTAAATTACTGTTCTGTGGTATTTAGTAAAACCAATAAAAACAAACAAAACTGGTAGTCCAATAGTAGTCCTGTACAAGTAGTCATGTACATGGTCATGTACAAGTCATGTACATAATAGTCATGTACATGGTAGACCAATAGTACTCATGTACAAGTTAAGTTAGATGGTCTGATAGTCTTAATGCTTTTTAAATTTTACTAGATGTGACGTTAACCTTCTGATAAACGTTTTAAGAACTAAACAAGAAGCTGTGTAGAAGCAGCAGAGAAAATGACCTGAACCTCTGATGTCAGTGTTGGGGTATATGGGTAGCCTAATTCTCCCTACATTCTCAGGATTGAGGAAGAGGGTAATTGGGGCTCAGTGTGGAAATAAATGTAAAGAGCTGCACATAGCAGGCTATTTGTGGTGGATAGCAAGAGTTGTATTGCTCCTTCAAACTGGAGATGCAGCATTGTTTATCCTTGAATTCCATTTGCTGGTCCTGTATCTATTAATTATTTTTACATGGAGAGAAATATTTATAGAGTATTATTCAACCAAACACAGGGGGAAGCTGAATATAAGAGGGGGAAGATACTGCGCTGCAAGAATGGAGGTTAGTCAATAAATATACAAGGAGTGACCCTAGGTTTGGGGTGGAAAACACATCAGGGCACATAGCAATAGGAAACCAAAGTGACAATGAATTATAATCAAGATCATACTTCTGAAAAGATAAAAAAAAAGATGTGTTAAAAGACCTGATGGGGATTTTGTAGGTTAATGCCTACACTTCTTTGGGTGCTAGATTTTGACCTGTTTTATTGTGGTTGTATGTAGGTATTATATAATTATGTCGTCACATTTAGAATTATGACAAAAGCACCAAAATAAGTATAACTGTTGTTTTCCTCTTTTTATTCTCCAGTGAATACAAAAAATACTAAAATAATATATCACAATCTTATCTGTAGAAAAAACATACAGAGGGACAAAGTGGGAATACCCTCTGGATTCTTTAGCTTCTGGATCCACAAGGTGCCCATATACCCTTGCTCATATAGATAAATTATATTAATTAAAAACAATTGTTGCATATTTAACATTATACTAAGCAATTAATAATCTTAGCAATTATCAAAAAACAAAATTAAATTAATACTAATAATGGGACTGAGTGCAAACCCCAAAGTTACATTGCCAAATTCATCCCGGCAATTCCATTTCCTCTTGTAGAAGTAAATACTGGAATAAAGAACTGCTAATTTCTGCAGGCACATCTACATGATGCACTATGTTGCTGTTGGGATGAGCTATAGCTACATAGCTTGTCACTTTGCTGACATAGCACTGGTGGGCACTAATCCTGACACTGTTACTGAGCAGTAGCAACAAGGTACCTCACAGTAGCTCATTACTACTGTGTAGTAGGGTAGAAAATGACCTGTGTGCTACTGGGACTGTGCAGTACCAGCAGGAACTGTGAAGTCATTTAGCACTTGCAGTCAGGGGCACACGTAGACATGCCCAGTTAGTATGGGGTTCACACTTTTTACTTCTCCTACCAGTACACACATATACACAACATACATTTAATTGCACAGAGAAGTAAAACACACAGGGTGCTTGTATACGTGATGAAAATTGGCCATTTTTGGAGTTTAATGTGTCACACTGTACACATGCAGTGGTTTTAATGATTTAAATGTGTTTGCTATGTTGCAGATTGAACCACATCCATATGTAGTTTAGTTTGCAATGTAGCTATCTGTAATGTTGCAGCACCATGGGAGAAGCGGGTTGAAGGCAGATGCAGCAAGACGCCTGATCCTTTTTTTTCCCCCACAGAGCCTACCCACATCTCCTGCAACTGGGGACAAGCTGCCAGTGGGCCAAGCAGCCCCTGAGCTTCAGAGGGTCTCTGGCCTTCCTTCTGCAGGGGCAGTACCCCCTGGGGCCACACAGGTAGGCTACTAGTGGCCAGGTACAGCCCCAGCTTGGGCTCAGGGACCAGTTGGATTGGGCTGAGTGCTGCTTGTGACCTGGGGCAGCACCACCTGCTAGCCACCCACCCAGGTAGCTCAGGCAGGGGCACCACTGCCATGGAGGGAAGGTCCAGGGACCCCTGCAGTTCAGGGCTTACCAAGCTCACCCCTTGTCCATGAAATAGGTGGGCAGGCTTTGTGGGGGAAAAAAGGATAAGGCCCCTTGCTGTTTTTTTTCCCCTCAGTGGAGCCTGCCTGCATGAGCTGATGCTAGGCCATGCAGCCCCTGGTCTTTCCCTCTACCATGGTGGCACTGCCTGGGGCTGCCCAGGAAGAGTGCTAGTGGGCCAGGCAGCCCCAGGTCTGGCAGCACCCACCCAGGGCTTTCAGCAAATGAGCTTGGGGAAGAGATAGATCTGGCAGGTGCTGCCTGTGAGCTGAGGCAGCCCCCAGCCCTCTAGCACTCTTGCCCAGGGGGTGCCACTGCCACAGAGGGAAGGACTAGGCATCAGGGGCTGCATGGCCTGGGGCAGCTCATGCAGTCAGGCTCCCCTAAGGGGAACAAAAAAGAAAACAAACACCAAGGGGAATGATCCTTTTTTTCCCCACTGAGTCTTCCTGACTCTCCTGCAGTCATGGAGTGAGCTACCAGTGGGCCCTGAGCTGTGGGGAGTGGGTCCCAGACCTTCCCTTTGCCATGGCAGTACCTCCCCAGGTGGCACCCACATGCTAGCAGCCCACTGTGGTGGCTCCGGGGGGTGTCACCACCATGGAGGGAAGGACCGGGGCACCCACAGATTAGGGGCCACTCAGCCTGCTCGCAGCTTACCCTGCAGCTGCAGGAGATGTGGGCAGACTCTGGGGAAAAAAAAAAAGGATTGGGCCCCTCACCATAACAGTGATGGAAGCTGCTAAATTGAAAAGGTGGGTTTTTAATTGTCATCATTAAAAACCCACCATTTCAATTTAGGAGACTAACCCCTTGTCATGTGTACAAGTGGCCCTAGTGTTCGCCTCCTTGGTCCTGTTCAGATTGTTTTCCTGTGGACTGGGTTCTCCTCTGGTTCTTCTCTCTGAATCAAGGAGGAGTTTTATTTAAGCCAGTCCTTACTACTTGCTGTAAAGAACAGCTAATCTGGTGTTTAAAAAGTAATATACTTTTGTTTTCTTAGAACTGAGCTGTAGTGTACGTCTGAGTCAATTTACTCTTGAGATTGGCACCTACTTGAAGCTCAGAGTAAAGTGTTTAAGGCACCAAGGCAAAGCATACATTACTTTTATAGTATGATTAACCTGTTCATGGAATTTATAGTGCCATAAAATGGCAAACCAGCCATTAAGGTAGTCCACAAAGTACATGGAACCTTTTTGTGAGGTGCCATCAATTGAGCTCATGGTATGCCCCATCAACCTGATGCAAGAGTCAGAGGATTATCAGCATCAGGAGTCAGCAGGCCTAATCCGGAACCAGGGTTCCCAATCCCAGGGTCCTGATGTGCCAGTGCCTTTAAAAATGGTGTGTAGAGCTGCACTGCACACATGGTTTGAAGAAGTCCTGGCATAGGAGCCCATGAGCTTTTAGCTGCCAGGCAGGGAGGATTCAAATGAATTCCTCCAACTGGCACTTGCAAATCTATGCCCTGGGCTCCCTCCACTGGCAGTTATAAAACTGGGATCTGATCCCCCTATTCCCAAAGTCATGCCTTCTGTCATACATGTGTAGCATGATAGAGGCACAGTTCTTGGGGCTGGAGATCAGATTCCACTGTGCCATTAAATTAATGTCTGCCAGTGCCCTAAGTCTTAGACAAGAGCAGGATTTAAAACAGATTTCTACTGAGCACTTGCTATTGCTAATTTGTGTGGCTCCTACCCAGTGCTGGTGTTTGTGCATCCCATTTATGGAGCCTAATTAGGTGAAAATTAAAATGTTGCAATGCATAGTTTTGTTGTGCCTCAGTCTTTATGTAGATTGAGCCCTGGGTGTCTCGCTGCATAGAAGTGTGTATAATGTGAATAGATTAAGTATGAACTTTTTGTATCATCTACAGTAACTGTTATTAGTAGGTCAGGTAATTGACACTGCAGGTAAATTAGTCTAACACATTATCTGAAGAAAGACACAGTAGGAATAATTTAAATTTAAAGGCAAACTATTTATGATCTGTAGTTATATTTTATTATGAAGTGTTTACAATGTTTGTGAAGACAGTGGAGTTTTTGAAACTGAACTGTCTGAACTTCAATTGTCATTATTCACATTTATGTTCATATATAGAGGTATCTTTATATTCAACACATTGGCAATCCTTCCTTTTTCTGATCTTGCATTCTCCTTTTATAATTCATAAGCTTCTTACATAACGTGAACTTCCTAGCTTCTACCATTTTTTTGTCTGTCCTTTAGGTCAATACTAATTTTGCCATTTTTTTCCATGTTCAGATTGGCTGGATGCATGGTCTTGGTTGCTTCTTCCTTTTCCTGGTTCTCTTTTATATCACAAGGGGGTTTCCTTTCTTTTCCTTTTTTCTTCATTGTCTTTTGGCTTGTTAACCTCCATTCATCTTTCTCCTCCTGACAGTTAACAGCTCACATTCTGAATGAGGCACACAGAGTATCATTCTGGAAATGTGTGTGCTATGGCAGTCCCAAGCAAATTTGGGTTCTGAAAAGCAATCTGTTACCTGGCAATTTAACACTTTTTATGTTTGGCTGTTTTCCAATAGTTTCCTTTAATTTCTCTTTTTCCTTTTTATTTATCCTTTTTAGAGTCTTTCTTTAAATATCCCTTTCCTTTCCCTCACCCTTTGCTTTCTTCCTTTCCTACTGTTTGTTTTCAAACTGTGTCTCGTCTTGGACTTAATCCAAAACTCCTTGAAAGCAACAGAAAGTCTCCCTTGATGACTTCCCTGGCTCTGAATCAGGTCCTTCATCTGTCATCCCTTATTTTTTGTGTTAGGGTTTAATTTAGTCTGGCAGACTGTTGCATTTTAACTTGACTCACTTCTTCTTAGATAGCCTTTTACTGGTAAAATTGAATAGCTCTACTATGGTTTTAGTTAAACAGTGAAAATTGCTTTAGAGAAGCCAGCTTAGTTCAAGCCTGATGACACAAATTTGAATATCATGAAAGCTGCAGAACCATTTGCATTTTTTATTTAATAGGAGCAGTTTTACTGAACTTTTATATGATATAAATTACATAACTCATTTAAGTATGAAGTGACACAGTGACACATTTCTGATAATAGTACAGACAGAATTTCTAGGAAGAAATCATTTGCTTTTCTATTCCTGATAGAGAGTCTGAGTTATTTTGTAGTCCAACTTAAAATGTATGTGTGTGGTTTGGGAAGGGAAGTGGGGGTGGTTTATTCTGATTTGTGGGGGCTCTTGTTTGTTTGTTGTGTTTTTTGTCAACCGAATAAAATACACTTTATAAAAAGCTTGCACAGCCATAATCCATAAAGAACCCTCAAATAATTAGAATAAGCTAAATCTGATTCTTTCAAGTAGTCATATCCTCAATTAAACTAAGACTGACCTTTTTTTCTTTCTCGTGTTTCCTTGTATATAATGGTTAGCATGTTTTTGGTTTCATGGAGCTGCAACATCGTCTGTATTGACATAAGACTATGTTCAATATGCTTAAAAATCTATGAAATTTTTACTGGGATAAGGTTTAGGCATGGATATGTTCTTAATGAATACTAAATTATCATAAATTACATTTTGCATGATAGATTGACATTTGGAAGACTAGGAGGATTGAAGAGTTTTCTTAGGAATACAGCATTTCAAAAAGTAAGTTGATATAGAACTTCTGTTCAGTGTAATGCCTAAATAAATAGGCATTAAACTGAACAGAAGTTCTATATATTTCAAATATATATATTTTAAAACATACCTGAGTAAGACCCATGGAACAATTTGCATTATTTTGGAGTTGGGGTCAGTTTTCAGTTTTATTAAAAAAATGCTAGAGATTTTTTTGAAGAAATGAACAGAACTGCTTAAAATATCAAATTCTAACCCAAAAAGGAGTTTAAGGACTGTGAAATTCTCACCTCTATTTTTAGAACTTTCTGTTTATTTCATATAACTAACCTCCCCACCAATTATGTATATTTTTAATATTTGATTAATTCTAAAGTACTTACGAAGTCTCTCTATATAAGACAGAATTTTCCTGTCCACTAAATTTAGAAACATGATAGCAACTATACAGATGCATTTTTAAGAAGAAAAGAGTACAGTAGCAGTGACTAAGCAGGAAATTTAGATAGGAAGAATATATTACTAGAATTGGATGTTGTCCAGAACTTTAGGACCTACAGCACTATTTATTGTGTAAACCTCTGAGATCTCTAGCCCAATAAATTATGGGGTTTGATCTTACATTTATTCAAAGACAACCTCTCCATTGAATTCTTAGACTAAGCAGAGACCAGGAAAAATGTAGATGACTTGGCTTTTGCTTCAAGGCATATAGACATACACTACTATCTTTAAAGAAGGCTCTCAAAATGCAAAAGATCTGCTGGAGTGATATACAGTAGAGAGAATTCTTAATCAGTGCTGGAAGAGAAATAGTTTCTGTCCTAAGATTTTTTTTTTTTTACATTTCACATCTTTTCTCTTTCAACCCTAATATGAAGTCAAGATCTTCAGAGGTTTTTCATAAAAAAGGAGAGAGAGATACTTCCCAGCCCTAAGAATCAACAGGAACCTACTAATTCAAGCCATTCAGAAATCTGGGAAATGGTTTCAAGTCCTGGAATTAGACTAGAAATTTCCCTCTTAGGCCCCTGCCAGACATGCAGGTATAGATGTAATGGGATGTGATGTGTGATCCACATAATCATGCTTCCTGCCATGCCGTACATTTATGGCAGGAGGCATGATTGTGGGATTGCGTATCACATTGTATCATGCCTTATTGCTGATGAAGGGGGAGCCCAGGATCATGAGCTGTCATTGTTGGGAACCTGCAGCTGACACAGGCTCCTAGCCAGAGGGTATACTATGCACTCCCATGGCTTGGAGCCCCATCAACTGAACTGGACTTTCAGCCAGAAGTGTGGTTTACCTGACAGGGGCTACCCATTGTGGGGGTGTATGGTGCACCCCTCTGGCTGGGAGTCCCACAAGATGGGGCTCAGGGCACAAGATGTACCCCTGCAGTTAGGAGCCCCAGTCATGGGAGTATATTGTGAATGCCTGTAGCTGGGAGCTTCATTAGCTGTTGCGGCTTCTAGCCTCAAGGATACCTGGCTACATATTCAATTAACAGCATGATATGTCATCAACCACAAAGTTATTCCAATGTTTTTTTGTCATCACTTTATGGCTTATTCCTTATTTTATCATGCCATTATTAATTGATGGAATGTGCGGCCAGGTCATAATTTAAGTTGTGATTAACTGGTTAATCACATCTTAATTATAACTTGTGGCAAGGGCCTTGGGCTTCTACAATCTAACCATCAAACTAATATCTATTCGGTGGTAGGTATTCTTGTGGGTGATATCTTTATTGGATCAACTGTATACTTGGGAAGTATATAGACATAACTTTAGCTTGAGGAAAGACACTTGGTACCCAAAAGGTAGTTTATATTCTTCAAAACTGTACAGTTGCCCCAATAAAGATATTACCCACAAAAATCAATTTCACATTTTTTCTAGACCATAACAGCTGTAACGTCACTCTATATAAGGTGGCAAGTCTTTCTCAAGTTCTGTTGAAGAAGTTCAACTTCATTTTATTAATTAAATATTCATTGAAGCAGATACTTAAACATTTATATTCAACATACCAGGATTTTATCTTAAACATTAGATTAGTGGCTACTCTTAAATGATTTAGGAATTTTCCTTTTTTTTTATCATGAATATCATTCATCTCAAATGTGCTAGGTATCTTTCCATGGGGGGTTGGGGTGGGGGCGGGGAGGAGGAGGGGAGCTCAGTTTTGATAAATCAGTATTTTCCAATTAAAAAATAGTTTCATTAGAAAATTCCAAACCTGCCCTTTGTAACCATAAAAGCAATTACTTGAAAAAACTCTGATAATACATAAGGTTCAGATTCCCATACCATTTACATTTCGTGTGAATCCTTGATTTTTAACAAAATAACTCAGTAATCAGAGAACAAATCACTTCTATGTGACTTATGACCACTCAGCTGCTGGGGATAAAACCTAGGTTGGCCCTTCTCCATTTAGTTTCTGGGACTTGCAAGAATGTAAGCACATATACAACCATAAGCACATGCAGGTTTATGTGTACAGAAAATAGAACTGCTCTCTGTGCATAGGTGCCAAAAATGCTACTTAGACAACAAAAAAATGCCACTTAAAGAACCAAGGGAAAGAGAATTCCACCCTTAGTTCCAAGCATTGCCACCACTGCCTAGGCAGTGAAGGGAATCTTGCTGCACACATTTACTAGGGTATAATTTGAAGATGATAGGGCTAAATAGGTAGATGATGATGTCAGAGTGAATGGAAACCAGTTAGATTTTTCAAAGCATATCTACTTGAAGGATTTTCATAGAAAGATAAAACACCTTAAAATTTGGAATTAAGCTCCCTTTTAGAGAAATGTTATCTTTGTTATGAATGCTTTCCGGGAGGGCAATAGAAATGAGGAAAGATCTTTTCTTGTGTTTGTATGTGTGATGGGACTTTAAATCCACAAGGTTTTATTCTGTGACCCTAAATTGATATTGAAATGGTGGGGCGTAGCCCCTCCTCATCCCCCTCTCCCCCCGCCCCACCCAAGGACTAACCATTTAAGTTTTTTTTGTCACTTTATGGTGAGGGGTAAGCTGAGTGGTCCCTGACCTATGGGGGGCTCTGGTCCTTCCTTCCATGGTAGAAGCACCTCCCAGGGCCACCCAGGTGGGCTGCTAGTGGGCCAGGTACTGCCCCAGCTAGGAGGCAGTACCTGGTTCAATCCAACTCTTCCCTGAGCCTGCCCTGGCAGCTTACAGTGGGCAGGCTCAGGGGAGAGTTGGATCAAGTCAGGTGCTGCCTCCAAGTTAGGACAGCACCCAGTCCACTAGCAGCCCACCCAGGTGGCCCCAGGGGGCACCACTATTGTGGAGGAAAATACTGGGGCCTCCCACAGCTCAGGTGCTGCTCAGCATGCCAGCACCTCACCCACTATGGGCAGGATCCAGGGAAAAAGAAAGGATCAGGACCCTCACCCCTTTTGCCTTCAGCAGGCTCCTGTTGCCAGGATGCCTGGAATTTCCTGGGAATGAATGTCCTGGCTTGGCCCTGGGATAGCACCAGAAGGTGGCAGGAAGGTGGCTGGGTTTCCTGGTCCCTGGAGAAGGCAGTGGAAACAGTGTATGGGCTGAGGGAACCATTGGATGGGGTGCTTTGGAGCTAGGGCAGCAGCTAGAGAGCTAGCAGCCTGCCAAGGCTTCCAGTACCCCATGCACTGTCTCCTCTGCCTTCTTCTGCCAGCAGTAAAACCAGCTGCCCTCCTGCCACTTCCTCATGCTACCTCACAGGCAAGCCAGCCCATTCCACAGGAACCTGTTTTCAAGTGAAATGGTGAGGGGCCCAATCCTTGCTGTTGTGGAACCTCCCTCCTTCCCCCACAGAGCTGGAAGATGAGTTACCAGTGGGCTGAACAGCATCTGAGCTGGGGGGGAGGGGCAAGTAGCAGTACTGCCTGTGGCCACCTGGGTGGGTTGGTAGTGGGCCAGGTGCTGCCCCAGCTTTCATCAGGTGTAACTTGTTAATGACATCATGTGTACAAGCACCCTTATTGATTATACCAAAGCTTTTGATAAAATCAGGCATGAGAAGTTAATGAAAATGCTGGAAGAACTGGTTAGTGATGATAAAGACTTGAGAATTTTATGAAACCTCTATTGAGATGAAAATAGAGCAGTAAAGATAAAAAATGAACTAGGTAACTTCATCCAAATTAAGAGGCAACCCAGCCCTTATACCTTTGTTCCAGGCGACCACAACCTTCAGACTGACCACAACACCTGCCAGTTGATAATAGGTGAGTTTATTGATACAGTATAATAACAGAAAAGAAACAATACAAACAATCCAACAATTCTCTATCTACCAATCCTAGAGATGTCATCAGAGTCAAGGTACTTCTGGCCAGGATGCAGGGTTTACTTCTGAGGCTCTTTCTTAGGTGTCAAATGTCAGCATGTCATGTCAGGATGTCAGCAGTCTGGAGGTAGGATGCCAAGGCCCATAGCCCCCCTCCAGTGGGGTGCACGAAACAGGCTGCTGGTATGCCCTTGGTCCATTGTGGCCTTGGGGACCATTCCCAGGAGATGGGGATGGGTACAGGGACAGAGACCCTTCTCATAGAGGAGAAGGAGGGGCAGGGAGGGACTCTGTTACTCTCATGTCTCTGCTTTTGTATTCTCCTTCCCCCTTGATGACTCCTGAGAACTCATTCATTCATGGCTATTTCTGATTGGCTGTCTCTCTGTGGCCACCTGTCCATGTAGCTTTCTGAGCCTTCTCCTAATTTGCTCTGTTCCCCGCAAAATGGGAATCACCCCCCCCACCCCCGCTTTCTAGGGCCTTGCACCTGGTGTCACTTTTCTCATGTTATGGGATAGTATGTTACACACTTCTTTGGTTCACAGCCTGTTTTCTAGACTATGTGTCCTTGTTGTTTTAGACTAGATATCTGTCTTGAAGGCTGTGGTCTTGTGTTAAAGTATGCCCCCCTCATTTCTCAGGCTGTGTCCATCCATTGGCTAGACAGCCAGTCTGCTTTCATGACTGGGATAAACTTTGTGTGTCAGACCCAAGCTCTTTAAAAATCCAATTAACCCCTGCTGCCCTTCTTGACCCCTCATAATGCATGTATCTATACCTATAAGCCAATTCCCCCCAAACAGGCTTTTAAATACTGTTTTCAAGCCAACAGTGGACACGGTCTTAATAGCTGATTTAGAAGAGAAGTTGCAAGGAATTTTAACTACAATTTTTAGTAGAAGTGAGAAGAAGGGTTTAAGTATCAGCTATAGAAAAACAGGATGTATGGTAATTACAAAGAAGTTCATTTCTGTACGCAACATCAAAGTACAAAAAGGAACAGATAAGGTAGGTCAATAAATGTAACTACTTGGGAAGTTGGATAACATCAGACAGTAAATGTGATTATGAAATAAAACAGAGAATAGGAATTGCAAAAGATGCATTTCTGGATGAGAAAGATATTGACAAATAGAAACATTTCTATGGGGATGAAGTTAAGAATTTTGGATTGCTATTTTATACTGGTCCCCATGTATGCATCAGAATGCTGGACAATATTGCCAATATGGAAAAGAGATGTAACCTGGATGCACCCAAGTAATGTGCTCCCCTCTCCAGATAGAAGGGATGGGTGGCAAGGCAGAAGTGCTGTGAAAGGGATTCGCAAACTACAGACCAGGCTCTGGAGTCAGGCCAGGACAAGGGATGCTTAGCTCCCTATAGAGTCTATAGGGATGCTATACTCCCTATAGAGTCAGGCCAGGACAAGGGAGGCCTAACTATATACAGATTTATCAATATGTACAAAAGCTAAGAAAATTGATATTAATTACATATATACAGAAATGTATAATTACCATATTTTGCAATTATCGTATGTCCTGCAGATAAAGGCTGAAAGACTATACCCCTTCAGGTAACTCCAAGCAAGGGGTTAATAATCTAAAATGGATAACCAACAAGTAAGTACAGGTAGACAGAAAGAAATTTAGCTAAACAAGATTCAAACACAAATATGCACAGGTGAGTATAGGTAAGTATATATAACCATTAGGGATGGGGTCCCAGCAGTGTCCCTTAAGAAGTTTATACTTAACATTCTATTAAACTACTAATATACAAAATTAATTTGTCCACAAAATATAAGGCGCAGTGTCACAAAATATAAGGCACCCTCCCACAAAATATAAGGTGCCTCAACAACTGGTTAGCTCAAGCTTAGCCAAGGATAAACTGCCTCATGGCTGGGGTATTCCCAGTGTGAATCCCTTCCCCAAGAACTCATGACTCCAGGGCCTGGATGTGTGGTCCTTGCCCCCTTGGCTGAGTTGCTTCTCATATGCATGGTCTTCCAGTCCACTGGCTTCCCTTGGGCTGTCACCAACAGGTGGCCCTGTGCACCATCACATGCACTGAGGGCTCTGCCTTCTGCTGGAGGCTGGAGGCCTGGTGGCCTTGTGCAACACCAGGGCTCAATCTGCTCCTGGACCCTCCATGCAGCATCGCCTGCACTGAGCCACTGGCCTCATGCCAGTGGTTGCAGACCAGAGCTGCCTCAAGTGGCTCCCAAGGTCTAGCTCTGTGCAGTTCCATGTAGCGCTGCCTGCACCAAGTTCCCTGGTCACTTGCCAGGGATTGCAGACCCAAGCTGCCTCAAGCTGCTCCCAGGGTCTCAAGCTTCATGCACTGCTGCATGCATCAAGGTCCTGGCTGCACACTGGGGGTTGCAGACCTGAGCTGCCTCATGCAGCTCCCAGCGTCCAGGCTCTTTGCAGTGCTGGGTTTATTGAGTGGGTGGAGACCCGAGCTGTCTCACACACCTCCCAGAGTCTCAATGCATCTGCAATGTCCTGAGCACGCTGTTCCTTTTATTCACTCCAGAGGCTCTACCCCCAAAGTGCTGCTAGACCTGCAAATTGCAGGCTTCATTCTAGTCTTGTGCTTTTCTCCCCGCCTCAGGCAGGGGGTAGGGCATGCCCCGCCCTGTCCTTACCTAATTGGTGGATGGGCTCTACCAATCATATTGGAGATTCTCCAAGCCCAGATGTAAATCCTCCACAGAGAATTGAAGCAAGTGAGATGTGTTTCTTAAGGCGCATCTTGAAGGTATGTTGGACAAGTCACACTTCAAATGAAGGTATTTTGTTAAGAGCAGGCTTCAGGAAAAAGCTGCTAATTAACATCAGAAAGATACCATTGGAGTTTCTTGGGCATGTTAAGAGGAAAGAGGAAATTGAAAGTCTGATAGTAATTGGAAACGCTGAAGGAAGAAGAGACTGTGGAAGACAGAGATTGACTTATGTGAAGAGTTTATCTAAATGGATGAATGTACCAACACTGGAAATTCTATATGCCTCAAAAAGAAGAGATCTGTGGAAGACCATGGTTACCAGTGTCCTATCTGGATATGGTACCTAGAGAGAGAGACCAAAGAAATTAATTATTTTGTTTCTTCTGACTAAAGCTGTATCCTGGAGGCAGTTTAGAAATGTATTGCCCAAAGAGATACCCTAGAGCAGGGGGTGGCCAACCTGTAGCACTGGAACCATATGCAGATCTTCAGATGTTAATATGCATCTCCTTGAATCTTTGCACAAGCACACAGTGACCAGCTTCCAGAGCAGGCCATTTGGAAGCTGATCACCATGTGCTTGTGCAAAGATTCAAAGAGACGCATATTACCTTCTGGAGAGTCACATGTGGCTCGGGAGCCGCAGGTTGCACACCCCTGCCCTAGATGGATTTTGCTTTTGGAGGTGTGAAATCTCCATACTATCTAATGCTTTGGTTCCTCTTCAAGGAAACACATAAGAACACAATAACTAAGCATACCTTTGTGTCATTTTTTTTCCTACGGAAGTTCAGCTTGTTCTTAAAGTTAAGCACTACCTTAAATGGTTTCCTGAACAGGGAACTGTATGATGTATAGTTTATTGCTCTACCTGCACTAATTCTGCAAAAGATAACCTTTCACTTATTAGCAATCTGCAACTATACCACATCATAGGATTAGGAAAAGAGTCTTAATGTAAAAAGAGAATAATATTAAAAAAGAGCCCCACAGTATAAATATATTGAAATAAGGCTTTATGACATTGATAAGTGAGTAGTTAATTATCAGTAGGATGGTCTGGTAAACGCCAAACTATGCATTAGTTCAAATTTTATCATAACATTTATTAGTTTTGTTCTAGGAAGGCACAAACCAAAAATACTTTGTTTTAATAAAGAATGATAAAGAGTGTTTGGGATCTGTTTTTCATTGTTTTAGCAGCTATTCAATACACGTGACATGTAGATTACAGTCTCCATAGAAACATCCATTGCATAGCATAGTCGCTACTATTATAATGTCAGAATGTAACATTCATTATAATAGTGCCTAATAGCAACACAAGAGTTCTGGATTTGTCAGTATTTCCATTAGGTAATGCTATCATCAGAGGATTTTTTAAATGTATCCATAAGCTATCAATCTTACTGAAATTTAGTAAGCAAGTGTTTTTGTTAAAACCTTGAAGAACTTAAACAAAAATGCCCGTTGCCAGAGAGAAACCATGAGAAATTTCAGCTGCAGATAAACACATTGAGAAAATTTTGAAGACTGGAGAACAAAAGCTTCAAATGTTTCATAAACCATGTGGCTTCTCCTCAGCTAAGTACAGCTGTTTAAAAAGCCTGAGGCAGAAATTTTCTAAGTTATGCACTTTACACTAAGCACCTTATGTTAGCTAGGGAGTGAACAGAGCATAAGTTCACCCTTCGGTGAGGGAGGGGCACACAGGTTGCCGGCAGGTTGGGGGCACTCCTACACACCTCCTAGCAGACTTCCAGGGAACATTGAGTGCTAGTGGCCAGCTGTCAACCATGGGGGTGTAGCAAATCCCCCAGTTTGAGGGTTTTATTGCATTCACTCCCCCTCCCCAACCATTTCTGACTTTTTCTCTTCCTCTCTATTCCCTATAAATAAGTATAAGTAAGTTAAGATGTAGGATAAGCTTTAAATATTTTAATTTTGGTAGCAAGTTTTTGGTTTTGGATATCCACTGTTTTATATTGTATTATTATTAGGTTTGTATTGATTTTTACTGTTGTCTATTGTATTATTATCATTTTTGTATTGATTTTTATTGTTTCATATGGATATTGTATGGTTTAGGCCTGTGTTTGAAAGTGAACCAAAGACATGGCAAGTTTCCATTTTATATGTCAAGTCTCTATCTTGTGTTCTCTGCTCGGGCATCCCCTGTGTGTCGCAACTGTATAAGTAACGTATCCCTCCCAGGTAAATTGGTTCCCCGATGAATGAGCGTGATTAGAAATGACTGAAATACAATGGTAGCAGGCCTCTACTGAATGGACTGTAATGACTGGGCCATCACCTCACATGGATTCATCCAGGAACCACAGACCTCACCCAGGAACAGAGACAAGACCAGCATTTGAAAGACAAAAGACTCTGCAGAACCAGCAACTCTCACCATTACAGACACCCGAAATTACACATGCTTAGTACGCCAGGGGCTGACCCTTGCCTGGGCATGCCTCCTGTCACTAGGGTCACACAAGGTCTGCCTCTATAAAAAGGGGCAGTGAAGACAGACCCAGTGGGATGCCCTCTCCATCTGGACCAGAACCATGGCACACTACCTATCCACCCACAGCCCCTGTTGGACAAGGACCCCTTTCCAGCCTGGATAGGTAGATATTACCTCCATACCTCCTCCTACAATTTGGACTCTCTCTCTCGCCTTCTGGACTTCAGTGGACTTTAGCCCCTGCACCAAGCCTCTTTAACCCCTGCTACCATTGTGTGTGTATGTGTGTGGGTGCAAAGGAACCAATTTGGCATTGTGTTACCATCTCCCCTGTTCAATAAAATCACTGTCATTTGCAAACCTGAGTTGGGTCATGTTTTACTGAATCCCAGTCCCTTCCCTATCTTAAATTCCAGCCTCCTTCTCTCTCTCTCTCAGCTCCAGTTCCCTCCTTCTCTGCTAGTTTCCCGATCTCCTCCCAATTCTACCTCCCTTTTTCTGCCACCTCTCAGCCTCTCCTTGCTTTCCTGCTGTCCCTGCTGCAGCTGCTTTTCCTGCCCATCTCTCTGTTTTCAGGCTTCTCCCCCTGCCCCAGCTTCCCAGCTCCTATTAGCTGTCCTACAGATCTCTCCAGCTTCCAGCACCTACTGCCACTCTCTGCAACTTCTCTAGCTGCCCTAGAGCCATCCTCTGGTTCGCCACACCTAGAGCCCCTCTTTAACACCCACACTTTCCCTTAGTGCCATTTTTCCCTCTCACTACATACCTTTTCAGCTCCCCATAGCTGTGCTGGCATTGCTTCCCTGTTTTGCAGGCTTTGGGCATTGTCTTTGAATCAATTAGGATCAATTAACCTGAAGTTACCCCCAAGCCTCAGTTCTTCAGCCCAGGCCCCTGTAGTCTAGCAGTTCTAATCCTGGTCTTGGTAACTTTAACTCCCTACACTTCTACTTTCTTACCTTAACCTTCCCCCATGTATCCCAAGTACACCAAGCACATACATACATACTTACATACATACATACGTACATATCACAAAACCCAACTTAGGAACTCACTTGTGTGTATGTATAGGTGGGTGGTATGTGTGTAAATTAGTGAATACACATATGCATACATATATAGATAGATATCATTGTGTGTGTGTGGTATATGAATTAGTAATTGGATGTGCATTGTGCATTGTGTATTGGATGTGCAGGTGTTGGAAACTGGTAACTGATTCTGTATAAATTTGGATGTGTATGTGCCTGAGCTGGTAGTGTGAGTGTGTATGACTTGTAGGGGTGTATGCACTTAGTAAGCGTATGTGTGCTTAATTGATTTTTATGTTTGCATGTGCAATTGTACACCACACCCTCCAGTCTAACAGCATAATATTGAGATCCTGAGTGTTGGCCTGACCCCTCAAGGCAATGGGAGGGTGGGGAGAGCAGCAAGGAGGGAGCGGAGCCATCCCCTCCAAGCTATGCTAGCTCAGATCCCATGGCCTGTTAGTGGCAACAGGGAGAAGCAGAACAGGCCTTTCCTCCCACTGCCCCCACATCACAGCTGACAGCTAGCCATTGGCAGAAGGTGGGGCTGGGGTGAGGGGCCATGCTGGCCAATCAGGGATGACTGGCTGATGGCTGCTCTCAGCATTCTCCATTAGTCTTCGGGAATACCCCCAACCTGCTGGCCTTGGCAGACAGACATGAGGCAGAGGCCCCTACCACCTGGACCCAGCTCCAGCACCAGTTCCCCCAGGCATAGACACCTGCATTCCCTCCTACCTCTGCCCGGCTGTGGCTGCATTGCAGAGGCACAGACATCACAATCCTCCCCGCACCTCCCTGCCTAGCTGCTGCTGACAGCTGGCTGGCAACAGGAGGTGGGGCTGAGGACAGAGCAGGCCAAGTCCCAGGATGCCATCCTGAAGTGGGAGGGAGGGGGTTTAGCAGGGATCCACAAAGCAGCCTGGGATGCTTCCAGATAATAACCTAACTTGAGCTGAGAGGGGATCTGGTACAGAAATTCAATAGACCTATCTAACCAAAATTGCTTGAGTCTGAAAACTTATCGGTCCAGGTCTACCTCAGACTGGGTTGTGCCATTTTAAAAATGCCTCTACTGTTACAGGTATAGACCAGTTTTTGATCACTTATATTGGTTTATGTGTAATGCCTCTACTTTGCCTTTGGTTTAACTTTAAGCAACTTAACACAGGAATTAGGTGTTAGTTTCACAGCTGTGCATGGCACTTTTGTATTTCTAAGAACAGACCCTAAGCTACAGAAATGTAGGTAAAATCACAATCTACTTTAAGGGCTTGTCTAAATCATACCCATTCCCAAACACCTTGTTTTATTGAAAACACCAAATCCTACCTGTGTTTTCAAAACCCAGAATGAAGCTGTTGTGCAATCATTCCCACCAGACACTTCCTAACAGGACAGAAACTAAAATATTAAGGTCAGCCTCACTAGAAAAATTCTTTGTAGATGCATTTACATGACATGCTGACTGCACAGTAGCCCATGACTACTGTGCATCAGTATCATGTGGCAGGGAGGATTATTTGGTGCTACTGCACAGTAGTCACAAGCTACTGTGCCATCAGCATCACAAAACAGCTGTTCTTTAGTGCAGCTGTGCAGTAATTCCAGTTACTGTGCAGTAATTTAGTACATGTTCATACAAGTACTAAATGGCTGCTCAGTAATGACTGCACAGTCAGTGTCTCATGTAGATGTGGCCAGTGTAGATCATGCCTGAGTGAACAGATATACTCAGGAACAGTTTGACTAAAGCATATCCCAGATTCTCACAAACTCCAATTCTCACACTCTGTCAATGAATTCAATTGTTTTACTGTCAGCATCCTTGGAAGGCAGGAGGGTGACAGGAAGGTGATCCAAGTCGATCTGGACAGACTCATGAACTGGGCGGATGAGAACCTGGTGGTGTTCAACACCGAAAAAGGCAAGGTTCTCCACCTTGGGAGGAAAAACCTGCACCATGCTTATAGGCTTGGTAGCGCTAGGCTGGTTAGCACTACAGATGAAAGGGACTTGCTTGACCACAAGACAAACATAAGCCTCCAGTGTGATGCTGCAACTAGTAAAGCAAGCAAAACGCTGGCTTGAATCCATAGTTGCTTCTCAAGCAGATCCCGGGACGTCATTCTCCCACTGTACTCAGCCTTGGTGAGGCCGAGCTGGAGTGCTCCATCCAGTTTTGGGCTCTGCAATTCAAAAAGGATGTGGAGAAGTTTGAGAGGGTGCAGAGGAGAGCCACGCGCATGATCAGAGATCAGGAAAACAGACTTATGATGAGAGGCTGAGAGCCATGGGGCTCTTCAGCCTGGAAAAGCACAGGCTCAGGGGTGATCTGATGGCCACCTATAAGCTTATTAGGGGTGCTTATCAGGATCTGGGGGAACAACCATTCACCAGAGCCCCCCAAGGGATGACAGGATTGAATGGTCACTCCACTGTGACTGGTTCAGACTGGACATAAGAAAAAACTTCTTCACTGTCCGAGCACCCAAGGTCTGGAACAGACTGCCGTCTGAGGCAGTTCAAATACCCACTTTGAACACCTTCAAGACACTTTTGGATGTTTATCTTGCTGGGATCCTATGATCCCTGCTGACTTCCTGCCCCTGGGGCAGGGGGCTGGACTTGATGATTTTCCAGGGTCCCTTCCAGCCCAAATATCTATGAAATCTATGTTTTATTCATTAGGATAAAGGAAGACGAACCAACTAAACTGACCACCACAACAACAAAACAACAATGAAAGTAAAAGAAGAAAAAAGAGAGAAAGAGTAAATGCCCATTCCCCCTTCGCTTTATAATATCAAATTAAAACAAATGGAATGTTATTCAACATTTAACTTTTAAAATGGTAAGCAGAACAAAAATAAAATCAGATTGGGATTGATTCTTTGGCTGTCTTTGAATACAAACAATCAGTAGTTTTATTTATTTTTTTAAAGACAGAATATAACATTGAAATGTTACAAGTTTCAGACTGATTTTGTATTAAGGAACTAAAAGGTATTGAAAAGACCTTTAGGCTGAAAAGAACAAGCAAGTGGTATGAGTACTGTGTGCATTTCCACATTAACAATGCATCTGATTAGGCCTAAAGTTTTTGTGAAGCCAGTTGACTTGGGATCTCTCAGGGATAATTCACCAAAATTAGCATTAGCGTTAGAAGGGAGCTGTGTTCTGAATACTTCTCTCTCAGTTTACTCTAAACAAAATTCAATATATTTAGTGACCTTTAGTAGATTTTAGACTTGAATGATTTTCTTTCAGTTCAGTCTTCAGTAGGCTCTAAACAGGGACTACCACATCTAAATGGTTAGTGTCCTATTCACAACATCACACCTGGTCCTTTAAGACTGTTTTATGCTTCTCTTATTTTTAAGTATAATAAAAGTATAGGATAAAATGCTTGAAAAACTGAGTTACTGAAATAGGTAAACTAATGATTAGAATGAACTTTGAGGATGCTAACTGTCTGTTTTCTAAGGAAGACAAAAGTTAAAAATAGGCAAGTACACATAAGTCTTTAAAATCCTCTAGTGCAACCACCACATGAAGCTCAAATTTTATAGGGAAAACCCAGATCCAGAAAGGTAATTAGGACCTTGGACTGGGATATAAACAGAAGTAGGTTCCCAAGGATGTGTCCAAATGTTCAAATCAACTAGCTGAAGTTCAACCAGTTGAGATTACAAGATAGGCAGAAAGCTTTTGATGGATCTGAATGAATTCAGATCAGAACTTCATCCCAGGATACTGAGGAAACTTGCAGAGTAGATCTCTGACCCCTTGGCAATAATCTTCATGAAATCATGGGAGACAGGTCAGGTACCAGCATGGCCTGGGAAAGGGGAAACATAGTGTCCATCTTTAAAAAAAAATAAAAAGGAGGAGTTGGAGAAGTACAGACTGGTTGGTTTTAACTCAATACCTGGAAAGTTACTGGAACATATTCTAAGAAATGTCATTTGCAAGCATCTGGAAGAGGAAAGGCTGATCACAAGCAACCAACATGGATTTATGAAAAAAAACCCAAATGCCAAACAAACTTCATTAGTGCCTTTGACAAAGTAATTACTTGGGTGGATGAAGGGAGTGCTGTGGATGTAGTTTATGTGGAATTCATCAAGGCATTTGACAAGTTCCTACACAACCTTATCACAAACAACATGGAGAAATGTGTGCTGAATAAAACTATTAAGGTGGACAGACAACTGGCTCAATAGCCACAAGCTAGTTATTAATAAACACACATCAAAATGCTAGGCAGTTTTGAATAGAGGTCTATAGTGGTCTGTTCTGGGCCCGGTACTGTTCAATGTGCTTATTAAACATATGAATGCTGACAGAAAGCTTTTGAGCAAGTTTGCAGACAACACAAAAGTAGGAAGGATTGTGAATGTGTTGGGGGATGCAAATAGAATTGAGAAGGATTGTGACAGGCTGCAAAACCTGGGCTGAAGCTAACAGGATGAAGTTCAGTGCAGACAAATGCAAAGTGTTATACTTCAGGGGAAAATAATCAAAAACACAAAATGAGTGATACTTGGCTGGATGGCAGAATTATGAGAAGGATTTGGGAATCTTGCTTGATCACATACTGAATATGGATCTACAGGAGGGGTGGACAATTATTTTGCTTGAGGGCCACTTAATGACTTTTGGTGATCTGTCAAGCAGTGCAGGGGTAGCCCAACAGTTTGACAAGTGCTCCACACCCTGATTGGCATCTTCAGCAGGAAGTCCTGCCCCCTAACCCCTGACCTTTGCCCTCTAAAGTCCCTCTCCTTGCCCCTATAAATATTCATTTTGAGAGAGGGGATTGCCTCTTTTTTTTTTTTTACATGACAAAAAAAAGTCATGTACTAAAAATCAAATATCTACTGTAACATAATTGATTTTTTTGTAAAAAAATTTGTCCTGATTTGTGTTTGTGTAATATATACAGAGGTAATTGCATAATATCTCAAAATAAAGTCTTACTCATGTACCCTGAATGTGTGGGGGTTTGTGTGAGGAGTGTGTAGGGTATGAGTGGGGTGGGTTTGTGTGTTTGCTGGATGTAGGGTATGCATGTGTCAGTGGGGGGGTCTTAGGGGTGGTGTGTGTGTGTATGTATGGGAAGTAGGGGTGGGTTTATGTGTAGGGATGTGGGGGAGGATGTGTGGGTAGGTGTGAGTTTTGTGGGGGGTTTGGGGAGGATGAGGATGGGGGTATGAGAGGAGTGAGAGGATGTGTGGGTATGTTGGGGTATGTGTGAAGCCTCCTTTCCACATGCCCCCTATGGTGCACAGTCTCTGCTGCCAGCATCAGTAACAGCAGGCAGTGGGCCCTCAGGGTGCTCATGGCCCATAGCAGGCAGAGCTTCCAGGAGTGTGCTGTTTTGGCCAAGTCATGGGAGCTGCATGTAGTGGCACCACTGGGCTGAGTGGCATGTGGCTTCCTGCTGGAGTACCAGGAGCCCTGGGAGCTCTGGACAAGCTCTGTGCCTCTATGCAGGGCTCTCAGCACTCCACTAGGAACTACACATGGAGGCACAGAGCTGGTCCAGCTGCAATGCTGGGACCTCCACATGGTGGCACAGAGCCAATGCTGCCCAATGGTGAGTGGCTCCCAGCTAGATTGCCAGAAGCTGCATGTGGTGGCACTGACCCAACCTGGCCCAATGGCACATGGCTCCCTGCAGCTCCTGGATGAACTGCTGGGAGCCACATGCCATTGCACCAGCCCAGCTCCATGTCATGCTCCCGGCTGAAGTGCCAGAAGCCCCACAGAGGTGGAGGCACTGAGCCAACCTGGCTCAGCCCAATGACGTGGCTCCCTGTGGCTTCAGGCCAGAGTCCAATGAGCTACACATAGCAGCACTGAATGAGGCAGCCAGAGCCCCACGAGCTGCATATGTGGAACAGAGTGGGGCGATTGGCCATGGTACTTCCTGCCCTTTTTTCTCCCAACTTCCTTCCAACGGGATTCCCTGGAGCCCTTCATACTTTAAGTTCCATTCTTGCATGGAGGGAGGCCTGGGGAACAGACACTGGGTCACTAGGCAGAAATTTCCTGCCTCCAGCATCCCCGACCTTGGGGCTAGAAGTGGTGTGGGTCAGGCCAGGCTGGGGTAGCTGCTGGTTGCTTAGCAACCAGAGCCAAGCTGCTGCTGCAGCCAGTACCTCTGAAAGCCTACATCTCTTCAAGAATATGTCTCCTGGCAGGTTTCAGAGGGGTAGCCATGGGCTGGTAATGATTGCCTTTTGGAGGTAACCCACAGGCCAGGTGCAATGGCCTGGAAGGCTGGATCTGGAATGCAGAGAATATTTTGCCCACCCCGGTCTACAATATGATTCAACCACAGAAAAAGGCAAATGCAGTTTTTGAGATATATCAATAGAAACATTAGGTGCAAGACATAGAAGGTAATAGTATCCATCTACACTGTACTCATTAGATCTAGAAAGATCTGCTGTCCCTCAATCCTGTTAGTTTACCCTCCAGTGGTGGAATAAATTCTTATTCCTTCAGCACCAGATTTCATATCCACCATAGATCTTCACTCTTCAGCTCTCAAGCTTTTCAAGTAGGGTCCACAAAGGGGCATCTGGAGTTCAGAAACAGAGGGCGGGGTTGGGCCAGTCAGTGTCTGTTCTCAGGGGGTAGGGTCCCAGGTCTCTGGTCATGGAAATATGGGATTCCTGCAGTTTGGATGAAAAAGGGGGCATGGTAGATCCTCTAGAACCTGTTCTTTCCTCACCAAAAACTGGGGATCTAGCCCCACAGGGACCTGAGTCCTTGCTCCTGCCTACTTCCTGGGAACAGCCCAGAATAGAATAGAGAGGCAGAATAGGCAGTGCTCATGGTGGAGGAGGGGGTCTGGAGTCTTTGGAGACTGTGGGAGTAGGGGCAGACTGTGTAATGAAGGTCGGGACAGAGGCCAGAGATCTCTTCGGATGGCAAAAGCTGGGGAAGGTGCGGGGGCGGGGGGCAGGAAAGGCATCTTCAGGGACTTCTGGGCTGGGCTGAGCTAGACCTTTCCCTTGGACTGGGGTGGTGGGGGTGAGCTGTGTCTGGGAGGGGGATAGGATTTTTTTTTTAATGGTTTAAGTGCCTACCTACAGGGGATGATTTTAGGTTGTGAATCCTGCACAAAGGGGTGTTCCTCTCAATACCATTATAAAAATACCTAAACCCAGAAAGGAACATATTTAAGATAGACCTCTGAAAATTAGGGGACTGTGGTGTCAACACCTACATGGTCAAATGGGTCACTAACTGGCTGGAGGGCCACACCCAGAGAGTGGTGGTGGACAGATCATTTTTGACCTGAAGGGATGTGGGCAGTGGGGTTCCACAGGGCTCGGCCCTCGGGCCCACACTGTTCAACATCTTCATCAGTAGCTTGGACAAGGGGATAAAAAGCACCCTGTTCAAAATTTGCTGATGACACTAAGATGTGGGGGGATGTGGGCACACTAGAAGGGAGGAATAGGCTACAATCAGACCTAGATAGGGTACAAGGGTGGACGGATGAGAATAGGATGGGTTTCAACAGTGACAAGTGCAAGGTGATGCACCTGGGGAAGAAGAACCAGCAGCATACCTACAGGCTGGGGAACTCCCTTCTCGTCAGTGCAGAGGTAGAAAAGGATCTTGGAATCATCATTGATGCCAAGATGAACAGGGCCTGGCAGCGTGGGGATGCAGTCAGGAAGGCCAACCATGCCTTGTCATGCATCCACAGATGCATCTCAAGCAGATCCAAGGAAGTGATCCTCCCCCTCTATGCAACACTGGTCAGGCCACAGTTGGAGTACTGCATCCAGTTCTGGGCGCCGCACTTCAAGAGGGATGTGGACAACATGGAGAGGGTCCAGAGGAGGGCCACCTGCATGATCAGGAAGCAGCAGGGCAGACCCTATGAGGAGAGGCTACGAGACCTGAACCTGTTCAGCCTCCACAAGAGAAGGCTGAGCGGGGATCTAGTGGCCTGTTACAAACTAGTCAGGGGGGACCAGCTGGCATTGGGGAAGTCCCTGTTCCCCCAAGCACTACCAGGAGTGATTAGGGATAACGGTCACAAGCTGGCAGAGGGTAGATTCAGGATAGACATCAGGAGGTGCTACTTCACTGTCAGGGCAGCTAGGATCTGGAACCAACTTCCAAGTGAAGTGGTGCTGACTCCTACCCTGGGGACCTTTAAGAGGAGGCTAGATGAACACCATGCTGGGGTCGTTTGACCCCAGTACCTTTTCCTGCCACAGCAGGGGGTCAGACTTGATGATCTGCTCAGGTCCCTTCCAACCCTACCAACTATGAAACTATGATCCTCAGCTTTTTCCTAACTGTAGCTTAGGCAGTTTGCCATTCAGTTCTAATTTTGGAGGGCCCTCACTAAGCAAGCTATAGTTCATGAATCCTACTTCCAGTTGCATAACTCTTTCTATGAGCCTTCTTACACCTTATGCTGTGAGCCACACAAATGGTGATTTGCTTTGTGCTAGCCTGGAATTTGGAATAATCACACCTGCAACCTAAGTGGCACGTCTGTTGTTAGTGGCCACACCTTAATGGAGCAGGAGCTGGGTTGTGTGGATCAAGAGATAATTCTGCTTTGGAGTGGCATAACTTTGAGACACATAATGAATGCTTTAAACCACCTTTATGTGTTAATGTCAATACAATACATGTAACAAACAAACACTGTTAACTACAGTGTAACAAAGCCCTATGTGGTCTGACATAAACAAGATGTGTTTCAATACTGACAAGTGCAGGGTGCTGCACTTAGGTAGTAGAAACCAGCAGCACACTTATAGAATGGGAAACTCCCTTCTTGAGAGCACAGAGGCAGAAAGGGATCTTGGAGTCATTATTGACTCCAAGATGAACATGGGCCAACAATGCGAGGTCTCAGTTGGCAGGGCTAACCGCACCTTGTCGTGCATCCACAGGTGTATCTCAAGTAAAGCCAGGGAGGTGATCCTTCCCCTCTATGCAACACTGGTCAGGCCACCGCTGGAGTACTGTGCCCAGTTCTGTGCACCCCATTTCAGGAAGGATGTGGACAACATTGAAAGGGTCCAGAGGAGGGCCACAGGCATGATCTGGGGACTACAGGGCAGACCCTACATTGAAAGACTGTGGGACCAAACCTGTTCAGCCTTCACAAGAGAAGGCTGAGGGGGGACCTGGTGACTGTCTATAAACTCAGTAGGGGGGGACCAGAAGAGTTTAGGGGAGATGCTGTTTCCCCTAGTGCTCCCTGGTATGACAAGGAACAATGGACACAAGTTATTAGCGAGTAGATTTAGATTAGACATCCACAAGAACTACTTCACAGTTAGGGCGGCTAGGAGCTGGAACCAACTTCCTAGGGAAGTGGTGCTGGCTCCTACCATGGGGATGTTTAAGAAGAGGTTTGATGAATACCTGGCTGGACTCATTTGAGTCCAGTCTTTTTCTCCTGCCCAGGCAGGGGGTCGGGCTTGAAGATCTACAAGGTCCCTTCCAACCCTACTTCTATGATTCTGTGATTCTATGATTTCTGGAACAGTAAGCCACATTGGTTGGAAATCAGGTAGTAGGGAGGCAGAGCAGAACATTAAAGAGTTGTTCAGAAAAGCAAGAAAAAGAAATGAAATGTTTTTGACAGTTACTTCACTACTTTATTCCTTTCTACTTAGCATTCTGGTTCTCTTGAAGTCCATTCATAGCTTAAGAAAGTCTATGCCTTTCTAGACAAGTTATCTTTGAAGATGCCACCTTGCCCTGCCTTCTTTGTGTCATATCAAGAAATAGGCACACAACTCAAGTCAGTCCTGGAAGCAGATGCCAAGCCTGCATACAGATATTTGGGGAGGATAAGAGGAGGTTAGATTGAGTTTAAAAATAAGCATCAAATCTAAGGTAAGTCAAGATAAGGGCTGGTTTGGGGGGCAAACAGGCTCCAGGTGGGTCCATGGGATAATCAGGGGGGCAAGCAGAATCCACAGGAGGATTGGGAGCTTGGGAGATGAGGGACAGCAGGGCTGGTGGGGTCCAGGAGGGTTTGGCAGGATCAGGGTGCCTTGCAGTGTTCAGGAGGATTTGGCAGGATCTATGGGGAGAATGAAAAGTGATCTTTTCCATCCCTCAGGACCATGGGCTTTAGTCCCAGATCCCAGACAAACAGTTCCCCAATCCCACCCACCCCTTCCCCCATCCCATCTTACATACTTAGCTCCCAGCAATAGTGAACTCTAGTAAAACAGGCACCAGGAGAGTCTTGCAGGATCTGGGGTTTGGTGGACTCAGTGGGGAGGCTAGCTGGTCCATGGGGGTGGAGGGAGCATTGTCCACCTGGGGGTGGAGGGACATTTGAGGCACTAAAAATAGTCTGGTGCCAGGGTGAGGGTAGGGAAAGCACAGCACCCAGGGCTGGCACTGGAGGATGGGCTTTCCCAGCACAGGAGCTGCACTGGAAACTCTACAGAAGCTCAGTTAGATCAGTCTCACCAGACCCAAGCTAAGTTAGATGTACTTCATAGGTACATCTAACTTAGATCAGGTCAGCCATTTTAAAAACAATCTAACTATCCTGAACTTTTGGTTTCATAGTTTCATAGTGCTTAGGGTCAAAAGGGACCTAAACAGATCATCAGGTCCAACCCCCTGCCCTGGGCAGGAATGAGTGTGGGGTCATAGCCCCCAGAGCCAACCTCCTCCTGAAGACCTCCAAGGTAGGAGAGAGCACCACATCCCTTGGGAGTCCATTCCAGAGCCTGGCGGTCCTAACTGTATAGCAATGTCTCCTGATGCTCATCCTGAACCTTCTCTGTAACAATTTGTGCCTGTTATTCCTAGTAACCCTTGGTGGTGCCTGGGGGAACAGAGTCTCACTTAATTCCCACTGGTTCCCCCTGGTGAGTTTGTAAACGGCCACTAGATACCCTCTCAGCTTTCTCTTGTGGAGGCTGAATAGATTTAGGCCCTTCAGCCTCTCTTCATAGGGCCTGACCCACTGTCCTTTGATCATGTGAGTGGCCCTCCTCTGGACCCTCTCAATGCTAGCTACATCCCTCTTGAAGTGTGGCACCCAGAACTGGATGCAGTACTCCAACTGCCTGATAAATGCTGCATAGAAGGGAAGCATCGCCTCCCTTGACCTGCTTGTGATGCATCTGTAGCTGCACAACAAAGTACGGCTAGCCTTACTGACCGCTTCCTCACATTGGTGGCTCATGTTCATCCTGGAGTCAACAATGACTCCAAGATCCCTTTCTGCCACTGTGTTGACAAAAAGGGTGTTCCCCAGCCTATGGGTGTGTTGCTGGTTCCTTCTCCCTAGATGCAATACCCTACACTTGTTGGTCTTGAATTCCATACTATATGTGAACTTCTATATAGTTCACTTGTAGATCGACCTAACTAGTGTAAGGTATTCCTGTGGTCAAACTTAGATTGGGTGGCCATTTTTAATGAGATCTAACTCCCCTAAAACCTCCTATGCAGTCATAGAGGTAGTTGTTGCATTGCTCAGCACTGTGTTGGCTATAACTTTCTGGAATTTGGCTAAAGTAATGATAAGTATTACATAAAATTCTAACTGAATTGCTCAGTGAGTACACCAAAGGCATAATAATCTATCTATTTATCTATCTGATAGGACCTTGTAACAAGACCCACCTGTAAAGGTAGCTGTGGCATCCCCTAGAGGCCACAGCAAACCTATTCATCCACCCTGGCTATCCAGGAAACCACCCTGCTCCCACTTTCTATGCCTTTTATAGTAAATTGATATAACTTTGTGAGTCTATCCTCAGAAAGGGAAGCATGGCCTTAGGTGCCTTGCTCTGCCCCACTCAGCTTTTGGGTAGCATACCTGGCCAAACCCTCAAACTCTAATCCTGAGGATCTCCATCTTAACTGGCCTGAGCTAATCTTCTCTTCCTGTCTGTATCTGGAGATCCACTCACAGTTGCCCCACAACTGGCAGTCATTCTCTGGGCTGTCACCCTAGTTGCTAGACTGTCACTCAGATGCCTCTCTCTCGGTCCTGTAGTTATTGCCTATCTTACAGCCCTTTTAAATTAACTCTCTTAGCACATTTTTAGGTGCCTGCACTGGGTTCCCCATTTCTGCAGAGCTACTATTATCTGAAATCCAGATAATCAGAAGTCTGGGTTCAACTTCTCCCAAACTCCACTTTGTGGCCTCTCCAATCCCCTTGTAGCCACCCCATTCCACGCAGCTTACATAAATAAACACAAAAACCCAAAACAGAAACCACTTGTCTTCATTCTGGCCTTTCTCTAGTTTTACAGAGCTCCTTCCTTGAGTATAGGATGGGCACATCTGAAATCCCAGCCCAGGAACCCAAAGTATATCACCTGCCTGGGTCCATCCCTTTGGTTCACCAGACTCCCTTTCCTTGATGCAGCACAGGGGTTCCTCCTTATTAATTAACAGGCTTATTGCTCTGGGGCACTTGTACACATGATGAGGGTTTAGTTCTCAGGGTTATATTCTATGCACCCTAAGTTGAAATGGTGGATTTTTAACTGAAATCCACCATTTCAGTTTTTCTGTCATGTTATGGTGAGGGGTCCAATCCTTTCTTTTTTATTTTTTTGTCGGAGCTATATCTGCCTGTTCCCTGGGAGAAAACTGCTGCTAGGCCAAGCAGTCCCTGATCTGTGGGGAGCCCTGGCCCTTCCCTCTTGGCACCCCCAGTGCAGTGGCACCCTGCAGGGCTGCTAAGATGAGCTGCTAGTGGGCCAGGTGTTGCTGCAGTTCAGAGGCAGCACCCAGCCCAATCCAAATGTTCCCTAAGCCTACCCAAGGAACAATGCTTGGTGGGTTTCCAGCAGGCAGGCTCAGGGAACAGTTGGATTGGGCTGGGTGCTGCTTGTGAGCTGGGATAGCATCCAGCCCACTAGCAGTGTATCCAGCTAGCCCCAGAGGGTGCCACCACCTTGGAGGGAAGGACTGAGGCCCCCCACAACTCAGGGGCCACTCGACCTGCCAGCACCTCAGTGATGGAAGAGGCAGGCAGGGTCTGCTGAAAAAAAAAAGAAACAATTGGCCCCCTCACCACTTCTACCTTCAGGAGACTGCTGCAGCCAGCAGGGTAGCTGGGGCCACCCAGCAATGGATTGGCTTGCCCCTGGGGCAGTGTGGGAAGGTGACAGGAGGGTGGAGAAGGCAGCAGAGATGGTGCACAGGGAACTGGAAGCCCAGGTGGGCTTGGGGAAGTGTTGGATCAGGCACTTCTGAGCTGGGGCAGCACCCAGCCAGGTAGCAGCCGGCCCAGGCTACCAGCACCTTGTGTACTTTCTCCACTGCCTCTTTCACTGCCAGCAAACCCAGCTGCCCTCCTGCTCCCTTCCTGCACTGCCCCAGGAGCAAGCCAGTCCATTCTTAAGAGGCCCCAGGCATCCTGCCAGGTGCAGGAGGCTGCTGAAACCAGAAGTGGTGAGGGGCCCAATCCTTTTTTCTGTGGAGCCTGTCTGCCTCTCCCACAGCTGGGGGTGAACTGAAGGTTGCATTGTTGTAATTTGCAATGTTGCAAATTAAACTACATTAGGATGTAGTTTAGTTTGGAGCAATGCAAACTCATAAGGCACAGCTGGTGAACTCACACTGGTGGGACGGGTACAGTGACACCTGGGAGTGGGGGGCTGGGTTTGCAGCTGGCTGGGATAGGGTGGGGGTTGCAGCTGGCCAGGAGCAGGGGGCATTTGCACCTTCCCCACTCCTGGCTGGAGTGTCCAGCTGACTGCAAACAATGCCCCCTCCACACACTTCCCCCAGCTCCTGTATGATGCTCCACCCACCACACCAGTTTGAGTTCACCAGCCATGTCTGAAACTCATTTAAATCCCCCAAAACTCTTGCACATGTACAGCATGACACCATTAAGCCACAGAAAGTGGCATTTTCACCATGTGTGCATGGTAATAGCATCATGTGTATAAGCACCTCTGGTTTCTACCACTTTGCAGCCTGCACCTCAAGTCTGACTCTCTTCAATTAGAATTACAGCCCAGTAGCCTTCACTGCAGCCTTCACTGCACTCAGCAACAGAGCTTAGGGACCCTATTACAGATGGAATGTTTTAATAAATGTGGGATTTGTGTGCTTTTTAAAGGTTTCATATAGTGTTTTTTTTTGTTTAGTAACAAACTACTAAAAAATTAAGAAGTTTCATCATGCAGCTCAAACTTTATATATAACAGTAACTTGTAAGTATGATGATGCTCATTATCTGTCAGTACTGAAAACTAGAATAACACATGGAAGTTTCCAACATCTACTTCAGTACTTTCTCATCACTCTAATATACCGCTATATTTGAAGAATCTAAAACTTGGACCTTGAGGCACATAGATTTTGAACATTTGTGATTTTGTGGGAAAAGAACTATTATATTATTCTATCCAAAGGCTTTAGATTTTTATTACATGTAAAATACAAGAAATTGTCCAATTGTAGACAATTAAGGCATTTTGAGCCTCATTTCTAAGCAATTCAAACTAAATCTAAATGGTGATATTTGCAATAAATTACACTGTAAGGAGATAGTGACACTAGCTGTGATCTCACAGGTTATGCATTACTGAAGACAAAACAGGATGAGCAATTGCAGTAAACTTTTAAACCAGGAACAATATGTTCTAGTCATTTACAGAGTGCTTCAGTTTATCATTTCTTCCATCTACCTTCCTGTCTAATCAAAGCATTTTCTAATTCAAATTCTATTAAGTAGTCTGAGTCAAATGAATGTATATAGTCACAGAATGCAAGAAACATCCCACTGGGGGGCTACAGTCAGTAATCATTTAAATCTTTTGACTATCAAACAGTAGGAAACATACTTATTTTTTTACATCAATTATTTTTTCACAAAACTATTTTCTCCTTGATTGTTCCATTAAAAAAACACCCTTTTTATATGGACGAAGTTGTTTCTGGCTGTGATTTAACACTAGGATTGTGGACATTTATACACATGCTCTGGGAGTGGGGGGGGGCACTTTACTTAGAGCAGGTCCAAGACCCGCTCTAATTAAAGCCCCCAGAGTGTCTCGTGTATCAGTGTCTCTGTGCTGAAAAATGGTGGTGTGGGTGTTTTAACTAAAGCTCAACAAATAAGCTTTATTTAAGTGCCCACATTGCCATTTTTCAGTGCAGGGCCACTGATACACGAGACCCTGGATTCTGCTGGAGCACAGTAATTACCAGGCTCCAATAGACTCAATTAATTGAGTCTGCTACAATGCACTGTAATTACAGTGCATCAGAGCAACCTTGCTTCTCTTGTATAAACAACCTATTATGATTTTTGTGGGTTATGTCCCTTTTGCCCCCTACTTTATTTTGACTCTGAATGTTCTCTGTTTTTTGTTTTGTTTTATTTGCATTTTATTTTATTTTTTTGGATTGGCCACTTATACTGTAACCATAATCAGTTTATTTTTACTGGAATTTCTTTTGAGAACACTTGACAATTCCTTGCTGTAAAGGGTTTTTTTATTATTAATTTTCATTTAACTGTATCTATTTGAAGCAACTGATTTTGCCTATACATTTATGTACCAAAGTAATAATTCTGTTCATGGATTACTTAGATTTTTTTTACTTGTAAGAGTTAAGGAAAAAAATGGAGTGGTATTTCATATTGTATGGTATTTGAACACCAAAAATCTGTTAACTTACCTTCCTGTTAAAATCCCTCTCAACTTTTGTTAAAAATTTCTAAGTTAACTAAATATGCTCTAATTACTCTCAGAACATTAGTAAGATTTTTCCTTGAGCTTCTGTGGGTTCACAGCAAAGAGGTGATGTGGAGATGATATATACTAGGCCTGTTTGAAGTGGCTAAGTATTCACTTCAGATTCGGCTGATTCAGGGGACACTGATTCAACTCAGTAATTAGAATCACTGTCCTGTTTTGATTTGGCTGAATCTGATTCGGAATCTCCAAATCTCTGAATCTCTGAATCAACCAAGCCAGGCCTATCCTCCAGTCCTCTCCCAGCCTAGAAATGGCCACCCCACCCACCCCAGCTTCTACTACTTTGGGGGGGAAAGCCCAGCTCAGCAGGTGCTGCCAGGTGGGGGGTAATCCCTGCTGCCCCCCCCACTGCATGGGGGGCTCTGCATGTACCCCTGAACCCCCCCCACTCCCCCAGCCCCCTCATGGGTGCCCCACATGGGCCAGGTCTGGCCCTTTAAAAAAAAAAACAACCTGAAAAAACCCTGGGACTCACTGCTCCTGCCAGCAGGGGGCAATCCCCCCATGCAGCATGGGGCAGTGGGGGTCAGTGGGGATTGCCCCCTGCCCAGCAGCACTTGGTGAGCACAGGGGCTTTTTTTTACATTACAGAGCTGGGGCGGGCAAGGGCAATCATGGGAGATCTCTCGGAATGGGTGTGGGTCAGGGGGGACTGAGGGAGTGGGCAGGGGTCAGGGGTCTGGCAGGGGTCACCCCATGGTCCCCTCCCCCAGCTCCACCCCCAGTACTTACCAGTACAGAGTGGCTGCAGTTCCCTGGTGTAGCCATTGGGGACTGCTCAGATCATCAAAGCTCTCTGAATCTTTGCTGAAGATGTGGAGGGCTTTAAATTGGTCCCCTGATTCAGTTTGGATTTGGAGATTCAGCCACCAAATTGGGCCGAATCTCCTCCAAATTGAATCACCACCTGAAACTTCACACAGCACTAGTATACACTTCAACACCAATAATAAAAACAATGTCTTCATTACTTCAGCAAATGTTGTCTCCAGGCAACTGCATATAGTTTAACAGTTATGCATTCAAAGTATTCTTGTGAATATTTCCATGATTTTAATCCATATAACTTGGAATCTTGCCTTTTATCTAGGCTAGAAAAAGATTTGTTTAGAATTTCTGGTTCAAAAAAAAAGTAAAATTTCAAAGGAAAAATCAGGCAAAACTACTACACGTGCCTTCTGTTGGTCGTTAGGTGATAATAGAAACTTTCTGTTGGTTGAAGAACTGGTGTTATTCAGTGTGGAGTGAGAGCCTGTGAGGCACATGCCTATCAGATGAGGTGCATCTCAAATTTTCCATGGGATCTCTTACAGTCTCAGTTCTCTTACAAGCAGACAGTGTACTCCTAGCATTGTATAACTGGGACTGGGGGATGGGCAACCACTCTCACCTGCCACAACTTGTTCATCTATATCACTTGGGAGGAAGATCTTAATCCCCATGCATGTTGTCCTTAATCCAGCGCTGGTACCATCTTCTGGGTCTCTGTGTCCCCTACACTCCACCTTACGTCGACCTTTGAGATCTTAAACAGATGTTCCAGGGCACGCAGACTATGCTGTCCTATAGTGCCTTCTGAGGTAGGTAATATATATAAAGCAGAACAATACACAACCCAAAGAATCACTCCGGGGCTTAGTCCCTTCTCACAGTCCTCTAGCCTGGAGTTGGACCACTCAGGTCCTTGTCTTGCAAGACCCGTCTAACTTTAGAGTGCACAGTCAGAATGGTCTACTGTGAACCACTCTTGCTGACACTGTACTCACAATTCTTCTCTGTCTTCCCTTTCAGGTCCAGCATCTCTGGTCAGGTCTCAATCATCCATTCCTGACTGCCGGGATAAACCTGTGGGTAAGTCGTTTGGCAACTCTGAGCTGCCTTGGTGGGTTTGCTGCTGGCCTCCTGGCTCCTCACTTATGGTCCTCCCAGCTTCTCGGGTTGGGCCATTTCTAACCCAGGCATGGGATTCCTGCTCTTTAAACACAGTGGCATGCACTTATAAAGCATGACCACTCCAATGCTGGGGTTTCCTCAATACTCATCCTCTCACTTGGCACCGTTTTTCGTCACTGGTTAACCATCCTGCAATGACTCAGTAGGTAAGGTGCTTCTCATATTTCTTCTACACTCAGCAAGCAAAAAGAAAGGCTTTTGCAACCATTGGAGAGCTATGGACAGTGTGAACATACTCGTAGTTTTGCCAACAGAATCTGAGTCTTGCTTTCAAAACAAGGTGTCATAGGGTGTCCTGCAAATTATAGCAAATTTGTGTTAGTTTTGCTTCTGTCCATAATTTCCAAACTTTAAATGTTTCAAATGTCTCTTTAGAATACAAAATTGGTCCTTGATGTTATAGATTTTACTGTACTGTAATAACAGATATTGTCAATATTCTCCTTTTATTTCTAATACTAGTTATTTTTTTTTAGGTGAAATATTATTCCACTGAAGTCAGCGAAGCCACGGTTTGGCACTTTTGTTTACTTTTCTTTTTTGCCATGATTTGCCAAATTCATTTTCACTTGGAGTAGGAACAACGTATTACTGATATACTTGTTTTAGCTTGTTTGATGTGTGTTTGTTTATTGATATGCTTGCTTCTTTCAAGTGTTATAGAAGCTGATGTAGAACAATGGTGATACATTTGTATTACCAACAGGGGCCACTGGTTGGCCAGATCATACTTTTAGTACTTTTACTTTGCAAATATTTTTGAGAGTGCATTACCCAAGTATCTTGAAATAGTGTAGTAAATATGCAGGAAAAAAAACATGTAGAATGGAAAAGGTGAGTATTGAAATGGATTGTGCTTGGGTTTAGAAGGGCAAAGTCTCACTAATCAGATAATTGGAAGAATTGGTGGACAGTAGGGCTGTGCAAAGCTTTGGGTGCTGATTCGATTTGGAGGCCAAATCTCCAAATCTGAATTGAATTGGGAGACCACTAAAAAGGTCCAAATTGATTTGAAGCCTCCAAATCAATTCAGAAAAGATTTGAAGAAAGATTCAGAGATTTGGCAATTCAGGCAGTCCCTTCTCGTCACTGCAAGGAACTGGACCTGGGATCTATGCCAGTAAGTAGGGGGTAGGTGGGGCTGGGGGGAGAGATGACCATGGGGGGAACCCCATGAGGCTCCATCTCCTGCCTGCTCCCCTAGCCCCCTTGTGGCCCCCCACCCCTCTGCCCACACTCCCAGCCCCATCAACGGCTGCCCTGCCTAGCCACAGGGTCCCAGCTCTTAAAAAAAAAAAATCCCCAGGCCAACCAGCTCCTGCCAGGTGGAGGGGCAATCCCTGCTGCCCCACACTGGCTCACACTGCATGGGGGGGCTCTGCCATGAGCCCCCATCCCCACCTGCTTTCCCAGCCCCGTCAATGCCTGCTGTGCCTGACCTCAGCTTCCTGGCAGCACAAAACAGTGGTGGGCACTGGGGACCACTTCCCTTCCTGGCAGGAGCTGGTGGGGGGGTTGTTTTGTTTTAAGAGCTGGGATGATGAAGCTGAGTGGGGCAGCCATTGACAGGGCTGGGAGAGTGGGTGGTGATGGGTCCTGTTTTATTCAGAGATTTTGCTGATTCAGCGGTGGCCAAATCTCCAAATCAGATTCAGCCAAATCAATTCGGGACAGTGATTCAAATCACTGAATCAAATCACTCTCCCAAATCAGCGGAATCTGAAGCTCAAGCGAACATTAGCCATTTCATACAGGCCTAGTGGTCAGGCTTATTTGTTGTTATTTATTATTATGTAAATTGCCTCTGCTTTATGGTTCTTCCTGTAATTGTTTCAAACTGTGGTGGCTTGAAACAGGAGTGAGATAGCATGTATATAAAAAGATATATTCACTAAGGTTTTTGAAATTGAAAATTCTTCTTGAATTTCAGTTATTCTTGATTCTGCTCCAAACTAAATTGAATCCTCACAAGTCATGTTCATGTACCACTGAAATATTGCTATAGTTGTGTGATTTACACCGAAATGCAGAAGGGATTTTATGTTCCTCGAATCTGACTTCCTGAATAACACAAGTGTTATTTCCAGTAACAGATGATTGTATACAAATAAAATAGAATCTAATTAGGAAACAGTCTTTAATGCTTTTAAGCCTTGAGATTTTCCTGATATACACTTTTTTTTTCTTTCCTACATCTAAAATCTGACAGTATAGTAATGATAAAAATAAAACTAGTGTCAAGACCTCATCACGGCAGCATCCTTGTTTCACAAATGTTAATATCCCATTCTAAGCACTGATTAAATAGTACACTCAAAGACAGAGGAAGGCCTAATCATCTAGCAGTCAAATTCACATTACACATCATAAACAACCCACAGCCAACTGAGACATGTGATGAACAAATCATTACATTTGAAAATCAGAAACACTTTTACAATGCTGGTGACAGGAGTTCATTTGATTTCCATCACACAAGATACTGTATATAACAGACTCAATCTATCTATCTCTAATGGCATTTAAAAAAAAATGTTAGAAGAAAGCTACCTCATCACTAAGGATGAATGCTTGTCATGGCAGCTATCACGAGAGCCTTGGATTCTGTGATTTACGTGAGTTTTTATTTTTACATCCATGACTTCTGACATTTTGAAATTTTTGCTTTGGTGGGTGAATGGGTTGGTATAGATAGTCCACCCCCTGCCAGAGGCAGAATCATCTGTTTCCAAACTGCCCTAAACAAATGCATTGTCATTAGCAAAACTATATTGTCAGCCCAGACACAACACAAGACATGACACCTTAATTTGCCACCAATAGAAGAGGAGGATCACAGCAGCCAACTTCCTGCTGCTGCAGAGATTGTTAAAACACCCTTGAGAGAACCCAGGAGGTCCATACTCCCTGCTACAGAGGAAGGCAAAAAACCACACAGTCTGTACCAGTCTGAGCGTGCAGTAAAATTCCTTCCTAAACCTAAATTTGGAGATCAGTCTAACCCTGAGCAGGGATCCAGAAACCTCTGGGTTAGTCTCTGGGCTTGCCAGGAACCTCTGGGTTAAGTTCAACAGAAGCATGGGGCCATCCAAAGCACAATTCACAGCCTTGGCTGAAGCTAACATTCAAAGTTTCTAAGGAAAATGTAGGGGGGGCAGAGGGAATTGCCTTCCAGCCTCACGCAGAAGCATTTCTTTTTATATACATTTCTTTTTATTACCCAATGACCACATCTAAAAATCTGTATAACATCCCAGATATTTGGGTTCAAAACCTTCTAAATCCTACATTTCTTATAATGTTTAAATTTCAATGAATATAAACAGTAGTCCCAATTAGATACATAGGGCATTTATACATGTGCTCCAGGAAGGGGGTGGGGTGGGGGGCAGCACAGGCATTTCAATTAGAGAAGCTCTGAGAAGAACTCTTATTAAAACACCTGAAGTATCATGTGTATCAGCACTATTTTTCTGCCCAGAGACACTGATATATGTGATGATGGAGTATTCTGGCATGTGGTAATTAGCACACTTTAGCAGACTCAATTAATCAAATCTGCTCTGATGCACTGTAATTATAGTGCATTGGAGCAACATCAATGCAGGTGTATAGGCACCTATAGTGTGCCTAATACCTTACATACTACTATTAACATGTCTGCATGGACATTTTTCTTAAGAAAAGAGGTAAGTTGGTAAGACAGGTAGGTTTATGAAAACATTTATTTTTAAATTAGAATGCATTATATTTATTTAGCCACTGTTATTTTTAAACTTTGTCACACACAAAAAAATCACCTGGTATAATGTTAAATGAGTTCTCCCTTTATCTTAAATACTATTACAAGGATATACTCTCATCTTTGTCCTAAAGATTTAGGTGTGTTGTTCGTCATCCACAAAGCTGGAGAGACAGTTTTCAACCTTTTATTTACTTTGTTAAATACATTTATTACATCTTTTTTCTATGCTAAAACAGCAAACTGGTCTTTTTAAAGATCTGTATATTTTTCTTATTTTATCCATATGCCAATTATTTGTAGTTCAATTTATTTTGATTATTTATTTTTCAGTTGTCTTCTTTTTAACTCTGTTGCTGTTAACCTTTGTAACTTGTTCAATGGGAAATTCTAGTGAACTGTATCACCATACACAATTAATGGTTGAACAGTTTATAATAAATGAAAATGCCACTACTGCTTAGCAATTAGCATATGGATCATCTCCAAAAACTTATACCCTCTTCGGTCTACAGCATTTAACCATGCTGTGTGATTTAAATTATGCTAAAAGTGAATGGCAATATTCAATTATTATACTATTGCATCCTGGGAAATTGTCACCATTGTGATTAATAGCCTTTTGAAAAACAATTAATTTGGTGTCCTGTTGCTAGGTCAACTATAAAAGCTAATTTCCTTGAGGAAAGAAATATGTTTATCAGTATACATCTTTTTGATGTTTTAATCTGAAACACCAGAGCTTCAATCATTAGAAAAAATCCTTACACATATTAAAATTAAAGTGTACGTAAGATGGATTTTAAATATCTTATCATGGCTATTTTATAAAAAAAAACACAATTGATTGGTGAGTGAATATGGGACATCCCCTACACCCTCCCCCCTCCAAAAAAAAACAAAATAAAACCCTACCAGCTCTAGTACAATAAAAGTGCAGTTATCTCAAGTTTTAACACTGGTACTTGTGACACATCTGTCAACCATGGCAGTCAAAAGGGCCTGATGAACCATCAGAGAAACCTGATTTATTTTCAACTTGCATACAATAAACAAAACATAAAATGTAACCTTTAAATACAATCCATAAACCACAGAAATAACATTTTGTGTTTTTTTTTCTCTCTCACTATTTAAAGGAATAGACTTTATTTTGCGATAGAGGAAGAAAAACACTGTTCTCCTTCTGTTCTTCTTTGACTTCATTCTTTGCTGTGGTTCATAATCTGTCTTGGAGGAAGTGGGCCTTGCTATAATCCCAACCCTATATATTATACTGAACCACTAACTTTCTAAAACATTTCAGTGTAGTCAGAGAGTTCCATTTGGAAGCTGTTGCAGTCACTTAGGCTAGGGACAGGAATTACATGTAAACCAGTATTGATTATCAGAAAATGGTTCAAATCTGTAACACAACAGAAGTTCAGTGCACATAAACTACTTTCAAAAAAGCAAAAACTAGTTTAAGATAAATTGGGATGGATGTAGTATCAGACTTAACTGATTTAGGTTAAATTGGGTTATTGAACTTCTGTCCCAAATCTCCTCCAGATAAAAGTAAATTCACTGTCCCCCAGCATCCCAAGATGCTATGCACCTCCCCTGAAAATCCCCCCCTCCCCCAGAGTGGGCGAGCTAGATTTGGCCCAAGCTGTCTTATCCAGTGGAGCAGGGAGATGTACTCTAGTACTCCCTGGTGTCTGGCCTGTACCACTGCAGGGATGTGGATGCCTATCCAAAATCACTTGTTTATCAGTTCAGTCTATGCAGCTTAGACTAACCTGTGAAGATTGAATCAATTCAGCCTTGGGCTTTATGACTGTCCATACTTAGCCTTAATTATTTAACCACATATCCAAAAGAATCTGTATGAACCTACTTGTTCCTTCAAAGAAACTGAGAACAAGCATTTTTTTTTTAAATGTGTTTGATTACCCTTCAGTTCCTTTACCATATTTGCCAGAAACGGGCATGTCCACAAATGCAGGCATGTGCATTTGCAGCAGCTCAAGTAGCAGGGGCACAATTTTTTGCCAGAGATTTGTGTTTCAGCACATGTACCTGAACATGCACATAGGCGTGGGGCAAATTGTGCTACCTGGGGCAAACTAACCCTGCCCAACTCCTCCCAGATCTTCAGCCAGGGGGAACCAAAACCTGGGGCCAACACCTATGCTGTCCCCAGTAGTATAAAAAGCTGTCCTGGTGAGCAGCTCAGGGCGACTTCCACTCAGAAGCTTCTGAGGCCCAGCCAGTTGGTATGTGGGGACACTAGCCCCTTGTGCCAGCTGGACTGCTGAAGAGTGGCTTTTGCACCCTCTACCCACTGCAGAAGTCTGGAAGTGGGGGCTACTGCCTGGCTTGGACCTGCTCCCACCTGTAACAGCATATGTCCCCTTGGACATGCAGCCCTATGGCTGTGTGCCTGCCAGACCTGTACAGGGACCACACAGCCAACTGAGCTATGTTATGGGCACTGCAGAAGAGCTGTCTGCACCTCTGAGCCAATTGCCAATAGACCATGGCTGCACGGTAGGCCTTCATGTGGCACTGCTGTCATGAATTCTAGTGCCCCCACTCAGCCATCTGGGCATCTATAATCTAGAAGAAGTGCTCATTGTGGTGGCCCACTTTGAACTGTTGAAGCATGTCCTCCATCTACCCTCCAGCTGGTCCCCAGTGCTAGTTGTGGGAGAATCCTCTGCCAAGGTCCTGCCATTTGTCTCAGCAGCAGGGATACTGGTGTTTCCTGTTTAAAAACTTCAAATTCTCTGATAAAATCCCAAATTCTCTCATTAAAAATACCCAAAATCCACATTCTTCCATGATTAAAATGAAACACCACTATGTATATAAAGAGATCAGCTGGGCAATATTTTATGGATATAGTTACAGTTTTAAAGCAGTTTGTAAGCCTACCAGTGCCTCTATCATCATAATAAACTGAACTCTAAATGTCTATATACATTATCATTTGTTTTTGCAGGTTTTTTTACCATAGAAAAATCAGAGCTGTCTTTGCCTCCTTTGCTCACTAGTATGTGGGGACAGCTGCAGCTGGACACGCAGCTGCTTTTTGGTTCTGAGAAGCACTGATTTGCTGATGCCCTGCCCCTGCTCATGTCCTTGCTTCTCACTTCTGACCCACAGCCTGTGCCTGCCCCCTACTCACTCCCTGCTGGCAGCAACTCCTTCCCTGCACCAGGACATGGCTCCAGCTCCAGCTGTCCCACCCACCACTTTGTGATTCTGAGCAGTGCCAGTCCTTGCTATTCTGTTCCTTGCACCTGTGCCCAGGCCCCAGCGATCCCCATGCTCTTCCTGGGAAACCCTCAACTGGATCTCAGGGACTGGGATGGGCAAGCCCCTTCCCTTCTAGTCAGGCCTACCTCTGGGCAGGCTGCCCTAGGGAGGCAGGGGAGCTCTAAGTCCAGACTGCTCTAATTCCCTGGTATCAAACTTAGAGTCTGGGGAACATTTCTTAGTTTGTGGCATGCCTTCTATGGCATCTCATACTGCTTTGAGATACCACAACAGACACGCAGACATGGCAAATGGGGCTAACTTCAGAGCAGAAAAGAAAGAGGGAGTACCTTAAAAGAACACCTTCCAATCAGATTTTAGTGAACAATTACTAAAGGGTATAGTAATTTGTTTCAAATGTAAATGAACTCAGCATGGTATGTTTTCAGGTTGAATATAAAGTTTCTAAACTTACAAAGTTTCCATATTTTTGAAAGCTAGAGCATTAATTAAAATATTACTTCTAACTTGATTTCAGAAAAATGTGTTAGATGTTTTAAAAACTTTGGAAATGGATAATTTATAGTATTTCATACTGTCATTTCCTTTAAATCATATTAAGCAAAAAATAATGTAGTTAATATATTTCAATATTCAATTAATAAAACTTTACACAACAAAGAAAATATTGCAAATACAGCATATGCAGTAATTGCTAATAAAGTGGATTCTCAAAAGAGAAAAAATGTCAGCTGTTTATTCAGAACCAACCTTGTTCACAAAGACAAATACAGTGGTATTATAGAAATGACAGAAAACACCTTTTTTCATATAATTCTTCTATGATTTCTAATTTGGATTACAATGAAGCTAGTTCAGAGACTATTAAATTTGAACTATACAGTCTGTGCCAAAATAAGATTAAATTATGAAATGCATAGAGACATTTTTCAAAGAACTAGTTTTTTTGAAAAGTAGCTTTTATCAAATTCAATGGGAGCTACAGGGATCCCTGAAGAATGCAACTTTAAGTTATTTAAATTTTTATAAGCTGTTTCTTCCAACCACTAAAATGTTAGGAACTAGAAAATGTTATTTACTGATAGTAGTTCACTAATCTATAGAAATCTGTAAAGACAAGGAAATGTTGAATTAGGGGATCATTTTTACCGTTGTAACATCTATTCACTGTTGTAACATCTATTCACATGACAATCATTGCTATATTTTTAACTCCTACATCTTCAAAATGAGTTCCTACCTATGCTAGTGTATTAAGAAACAAAATAGGCACTAGATTTCTCTAACTTTCACTATAGCATCAGTTTCTGACCCTCATCAACAATGTCTTCCAGCTCCATAAGCCCTTGCAGCTCTACAGGTTTTTTTTCAGAATGCAGCTTTACATGGATCTTAGAAATCTGTATGAAAAAGTAATCACTCTAAAAACAAATTCTGATTGGCTGCCTTTTCCTCACCCCCTGCTTCCTAAGGAAGGAAAGTCAATTAAAACTTCTGACATGCTGATAGATGTCTTTCTTCTTCAGCACTATGCTCTGTCTCATGAGCTCTCCAGCTGGTTTTACAGCTTCTCCTTTCCCCACCACATTGCCTCCTTTTCATGCTTCCCAAACTAGAGATCAGGAAAAAGAGAAAAATAAATAATTGAAAGGTCAAAGTCTTAAGAGAAAAGGAATCCTGCTTAATCCTTTTCCTCTTTCTTTCTTTGTTTCTTTCTTTTTCTTTCTTCTTTTTCTTTTAGTAAAAAAGTTGTCTTTGGATGGAGTATTAGGCTAAATTCTCCTAAATTCTAGTTGTGTTTACCTTCTTAGTATTTTACACTGCTTGCTGAGTCTCCTTCTATGGTAAGAAAAGCTGAAGCTGGAAGATGCATCCATCCCATAATGCTGGTATTAGAAATGTTACTATCCATAAGAAGGGAGGATTTCAGATATGTCATATCAAGGAGCACAGATCATTTATATTAAAGAGCTTAAAGCAAATTAAGTAAGGTGCTTTATGACCATTGGCGGACCTAGGATTTCAAAAAAGACATGGCAGGTAGGACAAGAGCTCTATCATGGAGGGGGATGGGGCCAAGGCATAGCTGAAGCCCCCAGAGCTGAAGAAGAGACCTAGGGGACCACACAGGGAGCAGTCACAGGAAGGGGAGGACTTGTCTGCCACTGCCTCTGTGCCTGGCCAACGCTGCCTGTCTGCAGGCTGCTCCAAAGATCCCCCTGTCTGGAGCGGTACCAGAGGAGCCCTGGGGCTCCCCATGTGGCTGCGGTGGGCAGGTGGTAGGCAGGTCCCCACTTCCTGTGTTTGTCCCAGAGGCTCCAGCTGTGGGCAGCAGCTGCACAGAATTCTGGGTTCAGCAAGGGATGACAGCAGCAGCAGGTAGGCCCCTGGTCCCTGGCAAGCATATGACAGATTTCTTCTGCCAACTCAGGGGCTCCAGCTTTGGTGAGCTCATGTATAGGTGCTGTGTTTGCTCAGGGTTGGTGATGGTGCCAGGAGGCAGGTTTTCTCTGCCTGTGCCTGCTGCCTGCCTGCCTTCCCTTCCCATATGCCACACTAGCCAGGGTGTGGGAGGGAGTGGAAAGCTAACTGCTCTACTTAATAGAAGTGTGGTATAATCACACCACCAAACCATACCTAGATCCAACCCTGTCCATTAATGGTAATTGTTAAAAAAAGTTGGAAAGCTGAGGAAACCCTTAGGATTGGAGGACTGTTAATATAGTTCCTATATATATACACACAGAATACAGACTAACCTTGTGAACTATGGTAAATTAGCCTGATTTAACCATAATTCCAAAAAAAAAGTAGGATATGGCTAGTTCAGCTATAAGAGGAACTCTAGAGATATAACAGGGAATAGCAGAAACAAGAGACAGAAGGATCATAAAAATGAAAAAAAGGAGACTATAACATTCATTAAATTCTCAAGCATCAGTTTTGCAGCAGGAAAATCTTCTTACAGAATATGTTTATAACTGAATAGACTCTGCTTAAAAAGACTCAATCAACTCAAGCTTAACAAAGACAATATTGCAGCCATTCCAATTGAACTATGACTTCATCTTAGTGCATAACCATATCCACATCAGGTGACATTCTATCTCCTCTTACAGGGGACACAAAATCCTAATCACCATATAATTACTTGCATATAATCCACACTTTTTTTTCCACAAAGCAGCTATGAAAAATTAGGATTCACAGTATACGCAAGGAAAAGATTCCCCATGCGTCTGGATATTTGTCAGTGGGGGTGGGAAAGCTAAGTAGTGGCAATGTTAATTTTTGTGGCTCCCAGGTTGGAACCAGCACACCAAGTCCAGGGCCATGCATTGGCTTTGGGGCTGTGTGTTGGATTGGACCAAGCCTGTAGGCAGGAGTCGAATGGCCCTAGCACTTGTCTGGCTGGATTGGGTCAGCCCACAGAGTTGGGACCAGTGCCCAGTGCCCAGTGCCCAGTGCCCAGCCCTGGTGCAAGCCCCCATCTCCCAAGCCCCCAGACTTAGTGCATAGCCCTTGGTTCCCAAGCTCCCAGCCCTGGCATACAGCCCCCTTCCCCCAAATCCCCAGTGTATGCCCCAGTTTCCAAGCCCTCAGCTCTAATGCACAGTCCCCAGCTTCCAGATCCACATGCAACCCCAAACTCTGGAGATGCCAGACCTCAAGTACTTACCCATATCCCAACGTAAAAACATTTTTCTTTCTTGGGGCCTTCCAAAAACAGGATGTGTGTTACATTCAGGGGCATATAATATGTTAGAAAAATGCAGTGATCAGTTATTTTTCTGCTCACTTGCTTGTCTGATGGGAAATCTGTAGAACTGAAATAAGAATCTGATGCTAGTTTAAAATTTCCCAAAATGTAAAAATTCTTAAGGGAACGCCATGGTATGTTCACTGTTGATATATATATCACTGTATATATATATCAACAGTGAACATACCATGGCGTTCCCTTAAGAATTTTTACACTATTATATTATATATATATAATTATTATTTTGTACTTTCCCCATCTTGTACTTATTAACAATGGAGTCTAACCTGAAATATTAATTTGCCATCCTGCCAGTTCATTTGAAATAGCTTCCCTCTCTTTAAACAGATGCTGAAAATCATACTGGTCACAACCATCAAGTGCAGTTGAATGACATTATGGATCTGACTCTTGTTTTTACTTCTCCATTCCTGAAGTACAATATAAAGAAGTAATCTTTTTTTAAAACCTGACTGGCTATCATTGAAGTACAGACTTCATCTTCAAGATAACTCAGTTTTGATCTTAGCAATTGGGGTGAACCAATTTCTCTTTCATGTATGCATCAATGGTTATTGTAAGTACTATAGAAATGGTACAATTTTAAAATGCCTGTCAACCACATCTTTCTTTTTATTTCAGAAATGGCATGGTTCAGTGAAAATGGTTTGAGATAAGAAAATTTTTTTGCTTCACATTTTTGTTCCTCTTAAGATGCTGAGCATGCCACATATAAAGAACCTAACTTGAAACATTTAATTTGTCTTGAGTAAGATGAGACTTTTAATAGAAGATTACTAAAGATTAGATGTGATATAAAGATTTTAAAATCTCTTATTTTCTTCAGGTTATTTTTTCCCATTTTTCTGAGAAAATAAAAAACGTCCATTAAGGCAGTAGGAACTTTAGATAAGATGGAGAAAGATTTTTCCCTAAATATTGCATGTATTATCTAACATCATTTCATCATATTAAGTTGAAATTATTTTTCAATTCATCTAAACATTGCAATAAAATATCATATCCTAATCTTTCTTATAACATAAACAGAAAAAAATGTAATGAATAGTCTTTATGTATGGTGATATTGTTATGCTTCAGAAAAACGTAACTATTATGTTATTATTCATTTATGCAATATGGTTAAACAGAAACTACAAAGGAATGTTAGTTTTGAACCCTTAAGCAAAATTTATGAGGTCAATTTTAAGGAAATATTCCTCTGGGCTGTAATTAGTATTTTGTAGCATATACAACCTGATGTTTTTGTACTAGGCAATTTGAACATCTGTCTGTGCTAAACTTTACCCTAAAGAAGTTTCTTATTTTGTATTAAGTAGTGCTGTATCTTAAACTGAAAAAAAATCAAATCAGAAATACTCATTCTCTTGACTCTTGAAAGATGAAAAAAAGAAGAAAACTGGAAGTTTTTACTTTTTATCGCATTCAAGTAATTGTTTCACCCAAAATAGGGCCACATTCTATAGAAAGATCCTGCAGGTAAAATTTCATAAGAATTAATGAGAGATCATGGACTAAACAATCTGCCTTAATTTTACAATCTAGTTTAGCCAGTGTTAGGAATATGATGCAAATAAATATACTCCTTAGCTTAGATAACATGCATATTTCTTCAGAATTCAAACTTCTTTGTAAATGAAAATCATTTGTAATTGGAAACAAATTAGTTTGGCTTTAAATACATCCTGACATTCCACAATGCTCTGACTGTGCTCTAGAACCTCTGTTCTGACATGTCTTCATAATTATACAATAAATAGATTGAAGAATAACGATAGTTATAGGGTTTTTTTACCAAGGGTATGAGATTAATAATGCAACCTGAGATTTATGAAGAGTCATCACCAACTTTCATCTCCCTGAACAATCAATGTCCCTTCACAATATAATGATATAACTCTTGTTTGAATGATTTCAGCCTTTGGAAAGTGTACACATCATCCTGCAAAAACATGCTGGACTTGAATGAATGAAACCTTTTTTTTCCCTGTGCTGGTCTTTTTCAACAGTCTGTGTGATGAACACAGTTCTCTCCTAAATCCTGGTTATGATAGTTAGAATTCTTTTAGTTTAACCAATTTTAGTCTCATTTAGTTCATGGTTCATAATCAGCACTTAATCAGAACCCACAATATTTTGAGGTATTTGTGTAGTGTCATTAACGTTTCCTGCCATTTGCTTTACTGAAATGGCACATGTGGTCTCTATAAATAGACAGCATTAAGCTGTGTTTATTTTTATCATTTTTAAGTTTGTATGAATTCTGGTTTTTGAAAAGAATGTTTTTATATGTTATAGTAGGGCCAGAATTGCATAATACAATAATAACTTTTACATGTTACATTCTAAACAATAAAGTTTACATGTGGGAAGAGATGAAAGCCTAAATGGCTGAGATAAGTAATCACTGATAATTAGCATCTGACAAGGGTATGTTTAATAGCCAGTCAAATAGGCCTTTGTGGAAGCGGTCCAAGGCTGCTCCAGAAAATGATGAATTTACTTTTTAAAAGGAGAGGTCATTAGCAGGAATGACATCAGGAAACAGGCTATTCAAAGAAGGGTATTTATCACATTTGGATAAGATAGGGTATTGGCGTAGTAATCTTTATGTCTAAAAGGATGTGAATATTCTTCTGATCATAATTAAATGAGGGGAGACATCCGGTCTGACAAACTGATGTGTATCTGGGAGCAGGAAGTTACATACATAGCATAGGATCCCCAGTTATTCTATAGAATGTCCAGAAATGATTGGATATTAAGCCTTAAAAACTAACTAAATTTATAATATATGGAACACACTTTCATGAGCTGGAACTCACTTAATCAGATACTGGGAAAGGATGTGCACAGAGCACTGTATTGAATGGAGAGAGTGATTAACACCCACCAGCATTTTGAAGCACAGGGACACTGATACATGAGGCACTTCAGGTGCTTTAATCAGAGAGGCTCTTGGAGCTGTTCTAATTAAATCCCACCCCACCAAACCTCTCTCCCTGCTCCCCTCCTGGAGCATGTGTATAAATGCCTAGAGGTACTAGATTTAATGCACATCAACTAAAGCATGTTAATGCACATGTAGGCATGTCCTTATGATTACAACTAAGTTTTTATTATTATTGTACTTTATAGTTCTGTATTTATTGATAAGTTGCATTTATTTTATAACAAGAAATGGAAATTGAGACAATAATTTAATATGCAATATGCATTTTATGAAATATACTTTTTACTTAAAGTATCTGTTTTGAGAGCCATTCTCCTCAAGAGACTAAATTCTGTCCACAGTTACATAAACATGACTCCTGAGTAGCATCCTTGATTGGTTTCACAGAGATTTCACAATGCACGACTGCGATCAGAATTTAGCTTTAAAACCAATATGTTAGAAATATATTTTTGAGGTGTATTGGGTACTTTGAATTTAACTATGGCTTAAGGTAGAAAAGCTGTATGATTCTACTTCTAGAAAAAATGCATTTTCAAGAATACTTAGACCACTTTGATAAGTGTATATCTTACCATGGCCACTATATAAGTCTTTGATTTCAGTAGGCCTTGAAGCACAATGTACTTGATGATAATGTTATTAGTTGTCATCATTAATAATGGATTATAGACTCTAATAGTCATTTTTAGTCCTGAATGCATGAATGCATCAGTCACAGTCACAAATATTCAGAAATACATAAGATTTTTATGTTTGCAAAATTCTGTAAAATAAACTGTTAGAGTTCAGTACTTGGCCATCCTTTCAAAGCCATTTCATAACTGCTTTGACAGTACACATTTTATAGAGCCAAATAATTTGTATCTCATGTCTTTTCTGATTTTCTGGTGTGTCTAATGGTAAATATAATATCAACCTTTCATTTTCATCCACCTTTAAATAGAATGTATTTTTCTTCTTACAGATATAAATGGAAGGTCAGGAGACAATTATGGGGATAAAAACTATCTCTCAGGACATCTAATCTAATAATGCAGATTTGTCCACTACACTGAATTGCTGCACAGTTCATCTTTCTTACAGTCCTTCCTATTGATGGCACTGCAGCAACTCATCTTCGGATGATAGTCTTTCATTTAATTGACCTTAATGTTACCACTACTTTCCTAATATATAACCTTTATTTTTTCTCTTTCCTAGTTTTTGGAAAGAGAATAGTTCACATCTCTAATAGCTTTTAAATGGTGTTATACTTGGAAAAAGTATAATATAAAAATGGTATCTTCTTTATCTGTTTGTACATCATGTACTTCAATTTTTAACTTTGTCCACTTTGGGTTTTCTTTAATCTCTAAGAAATAGAGGGCAAATAAACTCAAATTACATTCAGTAACCTAAGACAGAATTTTCATCTTCAGATTTCCCCTGACTTTTTTTTTTTTTTTTTTTGTAAAAACTTGAGGGAACAGAAGATATATGTTACTTCAGATTAGACTTATTTACACGTTCCTCTCAACTTGTCAAAGTGAATTAGGAAAAATCTATTTACTGAAAAATTAAACATATTGATGCTGATACAAAAGCAGACACTGTAATATGATTAAATGCAGAGCTGGCAGCGTTGTTTAACATTATTCAACTCAGGTAACCACACCAAGAACCTAGCAGGATTGTTTCAATACAGACCTCAGATTGCCCCGGTAGACATCATGGATTACAAACATGTACCTGAGAGTAAGTGCCATGCTTTCTCTCCTCTGTATTATTAGTTGTTCTTGGGAACCCTGATTTTTATAATATGTAGATTATGTAAATATTATTTTCTTTTTATTAATATGTCATGTATTTCATATCATAGTTTTGTGCAGTCCTTACCTGCTGTCTTTATTGCCAGAGGTAGAACTACTAAGAATAAAGCAATCATAATCTACATGAGAGACTGAAGACATACAGTCAATATATATTGAGTTCAGGACAAATACCAGGCAGCCCACAGGATTTAAGGGTTTTCAGAAAAATAAATATAACCTAACAATTAAGAAAGCTGAGTGATGAAAATTATGAGCCCAATTTTCAACAAAAATTCAGTCTCCAGAAGGTATTATTTTCAATGGGAACTCCTGAGTGCTCAGTCTTTTTGAAAATCTGGTCATGTGTCCAATACAAATATCAGGGCCCAATAAGCAAAGATCAATTACCCTAGTAAATATATGAAAGGACACTGGATTTTTTACATCCTGTAAGATATGTTTCCACCAAACTTCTGTCATTTTTTGGAAAATCTATAACATTATTGGAATCATTATTACTCATGATATGAAACTCCTATAGATGTCTGCATGATACTTCTGTCATCGAAAGTTAGTTGACATGATAGGCCATCATATCTATTTCATACCATTTCAAATTTATCATGTTAATGTTTTCCTAGGGAGTCTTTAATCTCATGAACACGACAGACCATAACAGCATAATAGCAACAAGAAATGTTGAGCTATTTTATGAAGCAGTAATTTTTTTCCTGAGTAGAAAAAACAGAAGACTAAAGGCCAAATAATTTATTGTAATGATGAAACCAGATTTCTAGTGAGAAAAAGAAAAATGGTATGTTTTTCCTATCACCTATACATTTTCTATATTTGTATATATAAAATACTTTTCATAATGAGAGGAGCAGTAGGTTTGCAAAAGAAAGGAATCGTTACCCTTGTCTTTCTCTATCAATCTTGGTTGTACAGGCCTTACTCATGTCTTAGGGCACAATTACCTTACAGGCATTAGTTAGAAATTCTGGTGCCTCCAGCCCTCACCCCTTTTGTTCAGGTTTTGGTCTTTACAACTTTGAGTACTTTCCTCTGGCTATCATTCTTGGTCCTGGTCCTCTGAGCCCTCAGCCCCTGATCTATCTGGGCCTTGCCCCTCTCAATCCTCAACTTCCTTCTCTGTATCCTCTGATCCAGTGTTAATTTGCCATCACTTGGGACCTTGATGCTTCTCCAGTAGCTTCATCACCCTTGGGCCCCAGTTGGTATCAGTAGGCTTCAACCATCTCCATCTCCTTAGCCCTAGTCTCTATAAAGGTACTGGACACCTTTGCATGGCTTACTCCTTGCTGCAGAAGTACTTAGCTTCAGCCTACACTATCAACCAAGATGTATAACTGGCAGGGCTCTATTCTGGCCTCAGCCCTTGATAGTGTGGAGTGCTTACCAGGTACCCTACCCCATAGCCTCCACCATCCCTGTAACCATAATCCAGAATGTCCAGTGTTTAATAACTCACAATAATCAAAATGAAACCTACAGTTGGAACTGAGTGCCTCTATTCATACTCTCCTCAACTCCTACACTGTTCAGTTGGTATCTCCCAACACTGGGCATCCTGGAACTACTCATAGTTCCTACCAGCTCTTAGCTCTGTGGCAGGAGTTGCTTCCACTAGTGCGGCCTGGACCTGAGTGCCCACTCTGGGTCTGGAACTTAACTGATATCTCCCTAGGCTCCATCCTTTGTGGTCACATGCTTCTGACCAAGCAATATGCCTGAAGGTGCTGGGGTCACATGCTTCTGACCAGCTCCAGGTGTGGCCCATCCACTTAATGAACAGTCTAGTCTCCCCAGCTGCATTTCACTCAGCTGAGCTGCAACCCTTCTTCTCTGCCTGGAGCTCTGCTATGTTTGCCTATTGCCTGGCTAGATTCCTGGTTGTTATAGGCAGCCCTATAACCCTTATTTGAATCCTGGCTGCTTATTGTAGTGCAACTGGCCTTAGATCAACTATCTACATCAAATTCCAGCCTTTTAATACTGTCATCTTACTGATTAAGTAGCAGGAAGTAAGGGACTCTGCTGCAGGAAGTATGGATCTAAGACAAATGGGTAGATTTTTGGATGCGTCTGATATGGTACCAGTATTTCATCCTGGTCATTCATACTAAAAGTAGGTCAAAGATTAGTCCAAAAAAGAACTGCATAGATTTCTAACAAATCCATGGGGCTGGAAGCAATATGCCTGAAGGTGCTGAAGCAGTTGGCTGATGTGATTATAGAGCCACTGACAATTATTTTTGAAAACTTGTGGTGATTAAGAGAGGTCCCAGATCACTGGAAAGGGGAAAATATAATGTCCATCTTTAAGAATGGAAAGAAGCAGAATCTGGGGAACTATAGACCTGTCAGCCGCACCTCAGTCACTGGAAAAATCATGGAACAGGTCCTCAAGAAATCAATTTCTTATAACTTGGGGCATTTATATACATGCTTCAGGAGGTTGTAGGGGGGAGAAGGGGAAGGGCACTTTAATTAAAGAGCCCACAATGACATGTGTATCAGTGTCCCCACATGAAAAATGGCAGCAGGTGTGCTCTAATTAAAGCTCATTAAAGAAGTTTTAGTTAAAGTGGCCCCACCATCAAGTGCAGGGGCACTGATACATGTAACGCTGGAGTCTGCTGGAATATGGTAATTACCACACTCCAGCGGACTGGATTAATCAAGTAATTACAGTGAATTAGAACAGCCTTGAAGCATTTGTATAGGTGCCCTTAGAGGAAGAGAAGATGCTTAGGAACATTCACCCTGGAATTAACAAAGGCAATTCATGACCAACCTGATTGCCTTCTATGGTGAGATAACTGGCTATGTGGATGTACAAGCAAGCTGAGGAAGTATGATTTGGATGAATGGACTGTAAGGTGGATGGAAAACAGGCTGGATTATCAGGCTCAAAAGATAGTAATCAATGACTCAATATCAGTTTGGCAGCCAGTATCAAGTAGAGTGCCCAGAGTTAGTGCTCAGGTTGGTTTTGTTAAATGTCATCATTAGTGACTTTGAAGATGGGATGGAGTGAACCCGCAACAAGTTTGTAGATGACATCAAACTAGGGGGAGTGCTAAATATGCTGGCAGATATATTTAGGTTTCAAAGAGGCCATGGCAAATTGGGTGATTGGACCAAAAATATTTTATGAGGTTTGATAAGGACAAGTACAAGGACCTGCACTTAGGATGGAACAATCTTATTAAATACAGTCTGGGGACTGACTGGTTAAGCATCAGTTCTCCAGAAAAGTTACAGTGGACAGTAAGCTCAGTATGAGCCAACACTGTGCCCTTGTTGGGAGGAAAGCTAATGGCATACTGGACTGCATTAATAGGAACACTGCCAACAGATCAAGGGAAGTGATTCTTCACCTCTGTTTGGCACTGGTGAGGACAATTTTGGAGTACTGTGTCTAGTTTTGCACTTCCCATTATAGGAAGGATGTAGACAAATTGGAGAGTCTAGCAGAGGACAACAAAAATGAATAGGGGTCTAGGACACATGACTTATGAGAAGAGGCTGGGGTTACTGGACTTATTTAATGAGGAGAAGAGATGACTGAGAGGGGATTTAATAGCAGCCGTAGCTACCTGATTGGTGTTTCCAAATGGGATCGAGCTGTACTGTTCTTAGTGGTAGAAGATGACAGAACAAGGAATAATGGTCTTAAGTTGCCATGAGAAGTTTAGGTTAGATATTAGGAAAAACTCTCACTAGGAGGGTAGTAAATCACTGGAACAGGTTACCCAGAGGGGTTATCCATCCTTGGAGGTTTTTAAGACCCAGGTAGAAAAAGCCTTGGCTAGGATGATATAGTTGGGTATGTTCCTGTTTTGAGCAGGGAGTTGGACTAATTGACTTCCTGAGGTCCTTTCCAACCCTTACATGCCTATGCACATGCTCTGATGCTTTCTAATTAGAATATATTTCAAGGGGGTTAATTGAGCTTACCAAAATGTTCTAATTAGAGCACTCCAGCATGCCTCACCATCAGGTATATTAAGTGTCCCACATTTAAAAATGGCAGCAAGGGTATTTTAAGTATAACTCATTAAATTAAAAAGCTCCCCTGCAGCCATTTTTAAATGTGGGTTGCTTAATACATGTGACATTGCAGCATTTTAATTAGAATAGCTGTCCAGGAACCGGTCTTATTAAAATGCCCTCCTAACCCAGAGCATATGTGTGGGCACTCCTAATTTTCTATGATTCTGTAATTCTTTTCTTCTAAGTCAATTTAAAAGTATTTTTTATGTTATTTAACTTATGTAAGTACATTTCAATGTAATAACAATAAAAGCTATTTAATAACTTATATGCTATAAGTTAATATGTAATGATCAGAAGCATTTTGTGTCTATGCCTATGTATGTATGTGTGTGCCTGTGTGGTTTTGTGGGTGTGTGCACATGCATCCATGTTTGTTTTGGTAGAAACTGTACTACGTAGGCAAGGAAAATATTATCTATCAGGTACCTTTTAAAACTGTCTGTACTTGGACAGCATCCAAGTCGGAATTAGACATGATACTTCTAATATGGAGCAATGTCAAGGTAGAGTTAAAATTGAAAGCACTATTGTAGTTTTCTAAAACTTAAAGGAAGTCAAAAGGATATTTGTTGGCAGCTATGGACATTCTTGGTTCCAAAGCAATGAAACAATATGATAGAGCCAAAGTGAGCTGAAATTGAACATTTTGCCAGGATCTGCCGCAACCGTTGCTACAACAATTTTATGAATCAGCAAGGTAACCAGAAGTAAAAGTATTTCCTAGTAAGGTAGAGTTGAAGTAAGATGATCACCAGAAAACAGTGAAATTATCCAGCCTAAAATCAGCCTAGCTGGCACTGTGGGCCGGATGACTAGAGCTGGATCCAGGCATGAATTAATCCTTTGTACCAGCCCCGATCCATGAATCAGATCCAATGCATGTCAGCCCAATCAATTCTGGCCAGTGTAAACCAGTGCACTAATGTGTGGGGTTATGTGATCCAGCTTGTGGGGCTCCCGATGTGCAGAAATTTAGCAGCAGAGGAGCGATTTCAGCATTACCTGTCATGGCCCCAGACTCTTATATGACAATGAACACTGCCACTGACCCCCCGATCTCAAAATTCTAGACCCATAGGGAGGCCTGTGACTTACATGACGCAGACCCTCAGGCCAGATACAGCCTGTAGGCAACTGGATGAGCATCACTTGATTAGAAAAGGTGTTATATTCAGGCTCTGTAGGTCTGTAGAAAATTCTGTCTTATATACAGGAATTGTAAGAGCCCTGGTATACTGCTCAATACTAATCTGGTCCTTGAATACATATGTACCACATACCTTGAAATTTGTATGCCAAATTTAGATTAGAAATAAAATTTAACATCTCAACAGATTACAATAGTCATGCATATTTAGATTAGTTCTGATTTACCCTAAACTTTTCAAAAATTTAATTGTATATACAGATAGAGAAAATAATTATCATTATATAAATTTCCATGTGAAGTTTCATGTTCTTGGTACTCTTGGTTTGGGTAAATGGAAGATATTAGATAGAGGATATTGGAGCTAGCATCCTCCAGTTGCATAGCCATGCAGAGTGACAACTTCATAGATTCTTTTGAATTCCATTTAAGTTCCTTGGAGGTGCACTGTATCAATGATGATCTTCATTACTGAGTTGTTAATAGGTTGTGAAGTATGGAACATGAGAACCTCCTCCAGTAGATCATAGTGCTTCACTGAGAGAATAGGGAAAGTCAATAGATGGTAGATAGTATTTGGACATATAGAGATCGGTCATTGACACAATTCTGATTGGACTGTCCAGAAAGGTATGGTTCAAAGTCATTATCAAGAACTGTATCCTTCTTTTGTAATGAACCATTTTGTATTTTATACTCCTGTCCTTTTGGTCTCTGAGGGTCAACACTTGTGGCAGACATGTAGATGGAGCTCCAAAGAGTTCCTATATAGATATACACATCTACACAACTGTATAGATGGAGCTCCAACAAGTTCCAGGCACTGAAAAAAATCACTCTCTACAGCATTCTCTCCTTCAGCAGATAAGTGTCTAAACTGCCACTTACGTCATGACTGTTGGCTCTGGGTGGCCCAGTTATCTTGCCTTGGGTGGACCCAAACCCTCAGATGGACCACAACTCTCCATTCAATAATATGTGGATTTTATTGATACACAGTGATAGCAGATAAAAATAATGCAAACAGTTCTATGTCTAACAGTCCCAGAGCTTCACAGAGTCAAGGTATGTCTGGCCAGTATCAGAGCTTTACTCTGAGGTTCTTTCTTGAATGTCAGATATCAGTAGCCTGGAGATTGGAGGCTCAGCGTCCCCCTACCCCCAACCAGTGGGGTGGGTGAGATGGGCTAGTGGTGTGCCCTCTGTCCATGGTGGCCTTGGGTTCTGCTCTCAGGGACCCTTTGCTGCTTTGAAATCCCTTCTTTTGTATTCTTATCCCCTCCTGATGACTCTTCATTTTTGGCTATTGCTGATTGGTCTCTCTGTGGTCATCATACTGTCCACATTCTGTCCTGTCAGCATATTCCTTGGTTTCACAAACCAATCACATGCACACATCCAAATCTGGGCTTCTAATTTGCTCTGTTCCCCCAAAACTGGAAATCCCAAGAGCCCTGCAGTTTGGAACTGTAACCCAGTGCCACCTTATCTCATGTTATGGAACAGTGTAGTACATGTCTTTAATTTTCTGGCCTGTGTGTCTGCTTGCTGTTTGCTTGTGTCAGACACGGTGGGCCTTGAAGAAATGGTCACAAACAGGCTTTTTAAAAATCAATTAATGAGGAGGGGCTGAAAGATAGTGGGACTGTTCAGCCTGGAGAAGAGAAGACTCAGAGGGGACTTGGTTGCATCTGTTCCCTCAGAGGAGACTTGGTGGTACCTGGGGGAGCATCTGTTCACCAAGGCACCCCAGGGGAAGAAAGAAAAAATGGGCACAAATTGACTGAAGGTTGCTTCAGATTGGACTTAAGGAAAAAATTCTTTATAACTTGAGTGCTGAGGGTCTGGAACAGACTCCCCACAGAGGTGGTACAGTCACCCCCCTAGTGATTTTCAAAAAGTTTCTTTATGCTCACCTTGCTGGGGTCATCTGGCCCCATCAGTCTTTCCTGCCCAAGTGCAGGGGGGGCTGGACCCAATGATCTTGTAAAGTCCCTTTCAGTCCCTAACACTAATGAATCTATGAATAACCCTTGCTGCTGCCCTGGATGATTATCCTAATGCATATCTACTTTACCTACTAGCCAATTCCCAGCAGGAAACCTCTAAATAACATTTTCTAGCCATCAGTGACCTTGACAGTATACCATCCATCATTTCTTGGTCTTTATATGGTAAAAGTCTGTAGTAAGATATATCTTTGCAAACCCTACTGACTTCAGTGTGAGATTAATCTGCCTCTCTCGGAGAAGATTCTAACGTGAAATGGTGTAGGAAATGAATAACTTCTACAACAAATAATGTAATGAAACTTTGGTTTGGTATTATTTCAATACACATTTTATATCTTTGCTGTGATCTTTCTCTATTTTTTAAATAATTATTTATTTTTAAATTATGCAAAAAAGACTTTTCTAGTAATGGTATAAAATATAAATTTTATAAACTGTTTTTTTTTCCAGTGGACTAACAGGATTTAGACCAAGTATATTCTAATTCAAATAACTGTTTTTTGCCTGAAAGAGAATCTTAAATACTTTGCTAATTCAGTAACTAAAGTTTTATGTTGTTTTTTTTTTTTAAACAAACCTTGGTATAATGGAGATTCACTTTCTAAAGAGATTGATCCCTCTCTTCCTCTCCCTCTGAACCTGACCCCATTATGGTACTTTTGTTGCATACATGTTGCTCAATCAGCAGCAGAAGTATGTCAGGGGAAATGAGCAGAAGTAAATGGCAGAAGGAACTTGGGAAAAGAGGAAATCAAGAGTGAAAACAAATTACCGTATAAGTGATAGGCATTGACCTGATAATGTAGGTCCCTTGCTGAAACCAATCTAACTGTAACTATGTGGTATGCTCAGTACTACTATGCTATAAATGCTTGGAGGAAAGTGTCAGACGGAGAAGGAAAACTTAACCGTAAATGACAGTGGATTTTAGGAGGAAAATATACATATATTTCTGGTTTTGTTTTCCACTTTCATTAATACATACAATAGATTACATTTCTGGTAATAACTTACATTTATTTTATCATCAACTGAGTCTGCATTAATATAATTAGAGGAGAATATGACATTCTTGTTAAAGTACAAAATATACAACATTCAAGCTTTCTGATTCAAAAGAATGGAGCATATCTGATTTCATGCTACTCTGTCTGAGTCAGGTGCTTGCTGATGAACTCAGAACTTGAAATCAAAGGTCTTGGCTGCAGGGCAACTCAGAGCAATTTTGCTCTCCATCTCTTTTAAAAAGAGGTTTCCTTTGGCTGGTAAATGGGAGAGTCCATTAAGAAACTACACCTGACACAGAGTAGTTGTAAAGTTCAATATGAACTGTAAATCTCAAAAAAAGATCAGAGTTTTAAATTAGGAGCTATTTCAGGGGAAATAGCCTCATATGCAATTTCTATTTTTGCTGAATTTAGTTTTCTGCTGAGATAAAACCCAGATGACTCAACTACTTTGAGTTTCCTGGGTGTGAGCGACAAGCACTCCCTGAAGCAACTTATAGGCAAAATGTTAACCATTGCACAGTATACTTTTTGAAGACAAAACAATTTTATCTTCTTTGATATGTGTACCTGGGAAGAAGTGATTTAGATTGTCCATCATTTGACTCACTAGACAGAACAGAGAATGAAACACTTCCAACATTAAATGTCAAACTTGGTGATCTGTTGACCATTCCTAAATAATCTGACAACAGTATTTATCTCACCCCTCAAAATCTGCAGTCAGATGATAATTTGCTGAACACCTTGGTCTTGAACTTAGTTCTTCAAGTTCTAAATAATGATAATCAAAATATTGAAAGGAAAAAGTAAAGTAAAACTGCCAATGAAACAAAATTGGAAAGAATGCTCTTTAAAAAGAGTAATTTACTGAACAGCATGGGGTAGAACAGGTATATTGAGCCACATGAGCTATCATTGGGCACTTGTACATGTGACGGAGGTTTACTTCTCAGGGCTTTAGTCTATGCCCCCTACATTGAAAGGGTGGGTTTTTAATTGAAACTCACCTTTTCAATTTTTCTGAAATACTATGTCAAGAGGCCTGATCCTTTTTTTTAATTTTTGGTCAGAACTGGAGCCTGCCCATGGCCAGAGGGCAAGCTGATGGTGGGCCAAGTGGCCTCTGAGCAGCAGGAGCCCCTAGTCCTTGCCTCTGCAGCATTGGTGCCCCCTAGGGCTGCCTGGGTGGGCTGCTAATGAGTCAGCACAGAGGCAGCACCCAGCCTGATCTAACCATTCCAAGAGCCCAACCAGGGAGCAGTAGTTGGCACGCCACCTGCAGGTAGTTTCAGGGAAAAGCTGGAACAAGCTAGGAGCTTTCTCCACGCTGGGGTAGCAACCAGTCCACTAGCAGCCCACCCGGGTGGCCCCAGGTGGTGCAACAGGGGGAAGGACCAGGGACCCCTACAGCTCATAGGCCACTTGGCCCACCAGCAGCTCAGTCACAGGCCACAGGAAAGTCCGCAGGCTCCACCAAAAAAAATAAAAATAAAATAAAAAGAACATGTCCCCTCTCAGGCACCTGCTGAAGGCAGAAGCAGAGGGACTTGATCTGGTTTTCTACAGAGCTTGCTTGCCGTCACCGAGGGGCAAGCTGGTAGCTGGAATGTATCATTGCAAAATAAACTACATCCACATGTAGTTTAGTTTGCAGCAATGCAAAATCATCTAAACCCCCCCAAAATGATGCAGTTGTAATGCCCTTGAGTGACACAAATTACACCTTTCATCACATGGATCATGATGAAATTCGCTGTTTAAATTCTGTGTTCAGTGTTGAAGCGCATTCTGTTTAAATTCGCTTATGATACCAAAATTTGGGGGGAGGTGAGCACACTAGTAGGGAGGGAAAGACTGCAGCAAGACTTGGATATGTTGCAGGGGTGGGCTAGCAAAAACAGGATATGCTTCAACACTGACAAGTGTAGGGTGCTGCATAGACCCTACAATGAGAGACTGCGGGACCTGAACCTGTTCAGCCTTCACAAGAGAAGGCTGAGGGGGGACCTGGTGACTGTCTATAAACTCACTAGGGGGGACCAGAAGGGGTTGGGAGAGACCTTGTTTCCCCTAGTGCCCCCTGACATAACAAGGAATAACAGCCACAAGTTGTTGGAGAGTAGGTTTAGATTAGACATCCGTAAGAACTACTTCACAGTTAGGGCAGCTAGGAACTGGAACCAGCTTCCAAGGGAAGTGGTGCTGGCTCCTACCCTGGGGGTCTTTAAGAGGAGGCTTGATGCCTACCAGCTGGGATCATTTGAGCCCAGTGTTTTTTCTCTTGCCCTGGCAGAGGGTCAGACTTGAAGATCTATAAGGTCCCTTCTGACCCTACTTCTTTGATTCTATGACAACCATATTAGTTTATATTTAATATCTAGAATTGCAGTTGTTTCCCATTGGGGTATCCTTCAACTGAAAATCTTTCTCTACTGTTTTTGTCACTGTCTGTCCACTGTGATCTGCTCTGAAACAACTTCTTACCTCACAAATCTTAGTAATGCTTGCCACAATTCAAAACTTGCAGTTACAACAGAAGTTTTGATATCTAATGGTTCATTACCTTTGCTTTATAGAAAATTCCAGATGTGTTCTTCTGCAAAAGAGATAAGCCTGAAGTTGAAAATTGCTCTGAAAATCACCACCACCAATCAGTAAAGTAAATAAAACAGCAGAAATTATATGTGAGATGTATGACATAGACAAGAAAAATCGCACAAAATTGCAACTGTAAGTTGCAGTATTAGAATATAAGACCATTACCATAGACACTAAAGAAGGATCTCAGCTTTCATTAATTACTAAAATACAGCACTTCTCTCTGCCCACAGAACTGCCCCACTCCCTCCTCACAGAGCTTTCCTAAAAGCAGCTTCGCAGATTGCAATGGTATTTATCCCATGTGGTGGAGCATCACTCTGGGGCTGTTACAAGATGTGTAGGAGCTTGCTTGTGGAGTAGCAGGGAAAAATCTCTCCCAGAAACTACTTTAAGGTGGAAGGTGGGTGGCATAGTACATTTGATATCTGTCACTTTAAGAACTGGCAGCAGGTGATGCCCCATTTTTGATGAGTGACCATTTTAGATCCAGGCCAGGAGAGCTGGAAGCAACAGTTTGCTGTCTGACACTGTGGAAGGAACATTGCCTGGTGGAGCTGCTGAGACTGCAATAACTAGAGGGTAAGGTCAGGAGCTTATGGCAATGTCTTGGAGGCTCCCGGTCCTGGGCATGACTTGAAACTGCACCCTGCCAGGGAAGGATGGCCTAGTGGGGATTTTAGCAGTGTTCCTAGTGTGGGAGCCCCCAGGAAATGCCAGGCTAGGTACTGCCCTGGTGAAAGGAGGGGGGGGGAGTGCCTTAACCCCAGCCCCCACTTTTGGGTGGGTTATTTAACACCAGAGGCAGTAGAGGGCTCATGCACCTGAGCTCTGTGGGGTGCAAGATCCCAAAGAGCTGGTAGTGGGGACAGGCACGGCTGCAGCCACAGGAGCCCATGTGAGGTGCAAGAACCCAGGGAATAGGTAGTAGGGCCAGGCTTGGCTGCAGCCATCTGAGCCTGTGTAGGTGCAAGATCCCAGAGATTGAGAATTGTGGGCCAGGCATACCAACAAGTGGTGCTGAAGCCTATGGGGGTGTTTGACCCCAGGTCCCAGAATAGGGGGCAGAGTATGTGCCTCACTGGAAGCAGAGATGCAGAAGGGCACTTGAAGGCTTGCAAGAGAGTGGCCATTGTGAGGCCCTGGAGGGAAGGGAGAGTAGAGAATGGTAATTGTTAAGCACTGTGAACATGGAGGCATGAGATAAGGCCCTGCAAGTAAGGGGTGTGAGTTGGGTCCCTATGAGCAGGGGGGCTTGAGGGTAGGTCCTGCTAGCATGGGGGCTGAGTTAAGTCCAGGTAAGCTTCAGGCTCCTTGGGCCACAGGTGGCCCAGAGGCCAATTGGGAGGTGTGGCAGAGGAGGAGCCACAGGGAAACAAAAGAGAGAATCAGGAGCCTCTTGACTGAGAGCAGCTGCGTGAGTGACCCAGCGACAGACCAGAGGCTGAGTTGGACCAGTGTTCTGCATAGCACTCATTCAGATGAGGGTAACAGGAGATGCCCAAAAATCTGTGCGCTTGCTGGCTAGGGAGTGAAAGGAATCAAGCCTAAGGACCCCTGGAATAGGCAGGGTGAGTGTGGCCCCAGGAAAAAGAAGGGCAGTATGAGTGGGGCCTAGGAAGGGCAGTGTGAAAGAGACCAGGTGAGAGCCGGTGGAGTGAGGGGGGCCTCTGTGATGGGGAGGCGGTATAAGTGAAGCCCATAATAGGGCAGAATGTGAGAGGCCTAACACTGTGCCTAACACTGGCCTCAGGCTGGAGCAGAGCACAGCTGTTAGAAACATCTGAGAGGCATGGGACATATTAAAATGTGGTAGGAGCATACGCTTTTGGCCCTAGACATCAAGGCCCCGAAGGGCAGCTTACCACCTAATGAACAGCTAATTACTTAACCGCAAGGTGTTGCAGGAGAGAGAGGTGGGTGTTTTGCCCAGAGGCAGTGGGAGACGAGCACTGTGGCTGGTTTTGGACTTCACACATCACCACACACAATTTATGTAAGGTGAGTGTGTAGATCACTCTCTAAGACTATGACTTTCTAGACCTATCCCCCTAATGAAGACATAAACTTACCTTCATTTTTCTACTGAGTCCTTGGATAATATGCATATTATTGAAGAAAAGTTCCTTCCCTAGATTTGCATTTCTCAGTCATGCCAAGTGATACCCCTGATTTACAATTACATCAAAGGGCCTTGTTATACATTACACTTTGAACTGCCTGAGCTATGCTTAGTGTTACCTTGAGCTTGGAACAGTCAAATGTTCAGGCCAAGAGGAACCTGTAGGACCGAAAGGTAAGATTTTGCCCCCTCAGTTTCCCCCCTGACCCCTTACTTCCCAGTTCTCCCCTGGTTCCCCTCTGGGCCCAATGGTCCCCTCCTGCCTGTCAACCCCCCCTCCCCCCCACGCACACACATACTTGCTGCTCTCCCAAGACAGACAGTATAGGCAGCCACAAGTGACAGGTTAACCTGCCTCCTCAACCCCTGCTACTGCTGTTGGGCTGGTGCTTTTCTCTAAGTTGAGACCAACCCAAAGACCAGAAGTGGTGGTGGAAGTGCCCAGGCAGGCAGGTTAATCTTTCTTTGTCTGCTTCCCTGGAACAGACAATATGACCAATCACACAAGTGAGGGAGGGGAGGGTGCATAAGGGCCAGGGAGTGGGTTCTGAGGTGCTGGAGAGGGTGAGGATAGAAAATGGGCCAGATCCAAGACAGCAGAGGGAGAGGGTGGATGGGATGTTTAAACTAATATGTAGCCTAGTATGGCTACAAGTTCGTGTAACATGAGCTGTGTAACATGGATCAGTGATAAATCTAGATTGGAATGGCATATATTTAAGCCTCCTAAAGACTGCTTAAAATTAGTTTTAATGTGTGGACAGTTCAGGGACTAAGAGTTCCAGGAGCTGCCTAAAATTAATTTTTAACAAGACCTTAAGACATACAGATATATTTACATTCTTTCAGACTGAGAGACCATCAATCCAATTTGTTTAGCTATCAATTATTTAAGATGAATATAGACTATCTCTTATTTTATTCCAGATGTAAAAAATATCAGTCTCTTATGAGATGCCTTCCAGCTGTTTGTCTCCTGAGAATAGATACCCCGATAAAGGTTTAATTTTTTTTCTTTGAAAGGTAAACTACAATTGGTTGGGATTGCTGCCTCTACCCAATAAACATTGAAAGTTTTGTTATCTCTGTGGCTGACTGCATACTCTCAGGGTGTATCTACACATTCATTACTGTGCAGGGGGTACTGAACATTTAATTTAGTACTTGTATAATCAAGTACTAAATAAATGGTCAGTAACCAAAGTTACTGCACAGTAGCACCAGCAAATGACTTTTTAGTGATGCTACTGTGCAGTAGCAATAATAATATTGTGCAGTAGTGTATTAGCACTGTTTGTCCTGTGACACACTACTACACAGAGTTATTAGGCTACTGCACAGTTAGCACTTCATTTAGACACACCGTCAGAGATTTAACTTCCTTCCTGTAAACCTGGGCCTTCCTGACACCTAAATTAGCCGTTGTCCCTGTAGCTCTTACTAGTCATATTATCAAAATACAAAATCACATTCACAAAATGCCATGATTGAAACAAATGTAAACATGATAATGCTGAGTATAGCTATATATAGAGACTGAATACTATATCAATCATTCTAATTACAATCTAATCCAAATAACTAAGCATGAGACACTATAACCCCCCCAAATCAAGCCTGATTTTGGTGGCTTTATGACCTTTGTGTTACAGTATAAGACAAGGTCCATTATGCCAGGTGTACAAACACAGGTAAAACATATTCTGAGCTCCAAAGATGCAACATTGTAAGGCTATGATTCTGTAACTTGTTCTGTATGGGTGAATTTATAACAGTGTTTCAGGACTGAGGCTGAGTATATGAAAAGTTAAAGGGAGGAAACTGTCCAATATAATTGCATATATGGATATTCTATTGGTATTAATACTCGTGTCAATAATATTGCCAGGTCTGTTCTCCAACCAGATGTCTTTAAACCATGATACTCATTTTACTAATAGGTATCATGGACACATTCTATTGTGCTCATATTTTGTCATAAAATTGTAGGAACACATCTATCATCTAGTGTGACTAAGCCCTTGATATTTCAGAAATACCTTTTATATGTACTTTGTAATTTCCTCACATGGTAAATACAAGCTTACATAATTACACCAAGGGTATAATCAGAGGGTGGGTCACAGATCTGCATTGAATATAGCTGCAGGAAAGTTCAATAAAATTAGTATCAAAGTGCCCAATAAACTGTAGCTGACTAAATTGTGAATTACAGTAACAGTGATTTGGAAACTAAATGGAGTAGGGTGTTAAACGCTTATTTGTATTTTAATTTTAACCCCCAAATAGTTATAGTAGTATAATTACAGCTTTCACTAAAACAAAAAAATAAAAAGAATGATATATTATATAATTGATACATTAGACATAATATAATTTATACAACATATAATGTACATGATATACAGTATGTGTGTGTGTGTGTGTATATATATTTATGTTTAGTAAAATCATACAATAAGCTTCCACATGTGCTAGTTTAAATAAAATTTAAACAAAACACAACAAAATTAAAACAGACGGTACAAAATAGTGTTCATCTCTCTGTTTAAGGACAAAATTCCTGAGAATGTTTTGAATATTAAAATACTATCAGACAACTACTAGCTGTCTGGCATGCATATGTAGAAAAAAATAGAACTTTTTGTATTGGATTACTTAAAGGGAAGTACTAGAGCAGGGGTGGGAACATTTTTTGTCCAGAGTGCCAAGAAACACCATAATGCCTACCTCAGAAGGTGCCAGAGTGATGGCATCACAGAAAACCAAAATGAGGGCAAGGGGTACATGGCAGGATGCACTGCTGCCCCTTGCCCCCTCCCAAAATCTCTGCTCTCTAGGGTAGCTGCTGGAGCCCAGGCTGCTCTGAGCAGGGCTTGCAGCATCCCAGCTGCCTTCTGGGAGCAGCCCGGGATCCCGGCTGGCAGCAGCTCACCAGAGCCAGGGCAGCTGCATCTGGGAGGCTCCAAACAGCTGCACTGGGCTCCGGCACCAGCTCTGCACTGGTGCATGCAGGCGCACCTCGGAGCGGGTGGTGGGGGCAGGGCCTGAAGCAGCACAGCCCCACTCTCTCCCCCGCGCCCAGCACAGAGTCCGGCATAGCTGTTTGGTGCCTCCCGGCTGCAGTCGGCCCCGGCTCTGATGAGATGCTGCTAGCCAGGATCCCTGGCTGCTCCCAGCAGGCAGCTGGGATGCTGTAAGCCCTGCTCAGAGCAGCCTGGACTCAATAGCTGGCTGCAGTGTGCCACGCTCGGCACGCGTGCCAAGGGTTGCCAACCCCTGTACTAGAGTATTGGCATCCATATATTAATAAGTTTTTAAGACTAGATGGCACTGTTACGATCAGCTTTCCTGCATAACCTACATCTGTAGACTTTTACCTAGTTAGTTTTGCATTGAACTTTGTAACTGAAGGTTCAACTAAAACAAGTCTTTTAACTGAAATACAACACGGAACTTTGAAAATGTATGCATTTCTAACAAATTTCTGACACTTTTGTCTATCCTGTCTGCTGCTTTCTAAATGGAAGTCAAGTTGCTTTAACTTAAAACCCATTTTATTCAGACTTAAGTTATAGCAGTTTAACTTCACAATGGTGGTACACAACTAGACGTTCAACTATTAGGTCTGCTTGGTTACTGTGTGCTCCCAAGTAGCAAACCTTTCCCTTCTTTAAAGTGGGTTAGTGTTACATCTGTCCACAGGCAAAGTATGGTTCAGCTATTCAGTTACCTTTATCAGACAAATTTGCAGTCTCAAAGTGGAATCCTCTTTGCTTGACAAAATATGTTCTTGATATTGCTTGTTTTCAAACATGTTTTAATTTAATTTTTACATATTTATACTCTAATTTGAAATTCTAATAGGGTTTTTTTGGTGTGGTTATTTTTGTGTTTTTAATTGTGTTTTCTCTTTCTACCTCCATTGTTAGTTAATGGTATATTGCTGGAACTCGCTACACAGCTAGTAATTGTTCAGTTCTGCTACTGTAAAATGTCACTATATATATTTAATTTGAATTATGATAATGTAAGGAGATTGTGGCATATATGAGGATGTGTCCATGAGTGCACACATTTCCTACAAGATTGCTAAGCACAATATGTGGCAGAAAGCCACCTTGTTTCTCCCCAAAATCTCTGCCCTGTGACACTGTGACTAAAATCTCTGAGCAGCAACCATTTGATTAGGGTGGGTCAGCACGGAGGGGACCACACCCTGGCCGGTCTCTTTAGGTAACTTGAACTGGCTGCAGTCCTGAGGGAGGGGGGGAAACCTGCTCCCTCTGCCCATGTGACTTGCATCAATTACCTGGGTGGGGGGTTTCTACCTGGGGAGCTGGAATCTGCCTGGGAACAGGTGATGTATTTCGAATTGGTTGGCTGACAGCCAACCGGGGCTGACCTCCACTGGACCAGGTGAATGAGGTCACAGGGGCTATATAGGTTGGGAGGGGGAGGAGGCTAGCTCTTCTCTCTTCGGCCATGAGGTGAAGCAGCAGCAAAGCAGGGGAGACAGAGGAGCCTTGCCATCGGGATCCAGCTCTCTCTCTCACCCCAAGACTCCAGAGGGGAAATGGAAGAACTCTGGAAGATGCTTGTGAGTAAGCTACTCAATCTGATTAGCTATCTAGCTGGCAGTAACACAGATGCGTAATCAAAAGGCTATCACAGCCACACTGTTTGCTCTTTAGGATTTCTAAGATATTACTCAACCCTGTACCCTAGTTTCCCCTACCCCCTGTAATCAATAAAGTTCTCCTTTTTGACTGGTGTGGGAGACTTATTGAGGGGTGGGTCTAAATTACGCCAGAGAGACCCCTTAGGTCTGCGGACTAAGGAAGACTTTACTTTTTGCCCCCTTGACTTGGAGAAGTGCCCCAAGTGCCTGTACTGGGTTGAATACCCGTCAGACTATTAGGCCTGTGTTTCCCCGAGGACACAGGGCCGAGGCAGTCCCTTCTTGGGGTGGTGGCGGCATGTTACCCCCAGACTAGCGAGTGTGCTCCGGGAGAGGGGTCGGCCAAGCATAAGGCGCCCCTAGGGAGGCATTTGGAGTCTGGAAGGTGGTCGGGCGCAGGGAGGTGGGCGCCTCAACGCAGGAGTGCCCCCTACTGACCCGCCACACAATATACTTAAATTTAAAAGAAATGTGCACATCTATCTTCTTGTAAAAACTACCCAAAAAGGCCTTAGATGTATACTGGGAGTCAAATAACTTTCTCTTGGGACACCTTAACTTGTATCTCACTCACATATTTCATTTCATAGATTTGGGCTGGAAGGGACCCCGGAGGATCATCGAGTCCAGCCCCTGACCCCAGGGGCAGGAAGTCAGCAGGGATCATAGGATCCCAGCAAGATAAGCATCCAAATGTGTCTTGAAGGCGTTCAAAGTGGGTGCTTGAACCGCCTCCGGCAGCAGTCTACTCCAAAACTTGGGGGCTTGGACAGTGAAGAAGTTCTTTCTCATGTCCAGCCTGAATAGGTCACAGTGCATTTTGTGACCATTCGATCTTGTCATACCTTGAGGGGCTCTGGTGAACAGTCGTTCCCCCAGATCCTGATGAGCACCGCTGATAAGCTTATAGGTGGCTACCAGATTACACCTGAGCCTGCGCTTTTCCAGGCTGAATAGCCCCATTACTTTCAGCCTCTCATCATAAGGTCTGTTTTCCTGCCCTCTGATCATGCGTGTGGCTCTCTGCACCCTCTCAAGCTTCTCCACATCCTTTTTGAATTGTGGGGCAGAAGAATGACGTCCTGGGATCTCCTTGATCCCAGCCAGCATGGATGCAAGCCAGCATTTTGCTCGCTTTACTAGCCGCAGCATCACACTGAAGACTCATGTTCATCTTGTGCTAAACCATGACCCCCAAGTGCCTTTCATCTGTAGTGCTAACCAGCGTAGTATTATCGAGCCTATAAGCAGGGTGCAGGTTTTTCTTCCCAAGGTGGAGAAGCTTGCATTTTTCAGCGTTGAACACCATCAGGTTCTCGTCCGCCCATTTCATGAGTCTGTCCAGATCCACCTGGATCACCCTCCTGTCCTCAGGTGTGGATGCTTTACCCCAGAGTTTGGTGTCATTGGCAAACTTGGCCAGTCCACTTCTGACACCAATGTCCACATCATTGATGAAGATGTTGAACAGTATAGGCCCTAGGACAGAGCTTTGTGGGACCCCACTGGTCACAGCACATGAAGATGATTGGTTCCTGTTGACCACCACCCTCTGGGTCCTACCGTGGAGCCAGTTCCCCAGCCAGTGGATCATGGTGACGTCAAGGCCGCAGTTAGCCAGTTTAATCAAGAGGTGATTGTGGGATACCAGATCAAAGGCTTTTTTAAAGTCAAAGTATACAACGTCGATCTCTTCCCCCTTGCCCAAGTGATAAGTCACCTGGTCATAAAAGGAAATGAGATTGGTCAAGCAAGACCTACCCACTACAAACCCATGCTGGGTATCCCACAAGATATTGCCTTCAGCTAGTCTGTTAAGGATGGCCTCCTTAATAATTTTTTCCAAGACTTTCCCCAGGATAGAGGCCAGGCTGATGGGCCTGTAGTTTACCAGACTACTTTCCTCCCTTTCCTGAAGATAAGCACGACATTGGCCCTCTTCCAATCATTGGGCACTTCACCAGAGCACCAAGAGCTCCCAAAGATCCATGCCAGGGGCTGAGCTATGATGCTCGCCAGCTCCCTGAGTACTCTTGGGCGTAACCCATCAGGGCCGGCTGACTTGAAGGTGTCCAGCCTGTGAGGTGTTCCTTCACGAGGTCAGCTTCAGTGGAGGGCAAGGAATCTCCCTCACCCGGGCCTCCCTGACCCATAGTGGGCAGGGCCATCCCATGGGGCTGATGAAAAACTGACGCAAAGTACCCACTTAGCAAGTTCGCTTTTTACTGGGTGTCAGTATGAAGAAAAAAACCCTTTAGCTTTACATACCTGGACTATATGTGTACAGCTTGAAGACCTTCTGCAATGAATAAAATAAACTATCCAGGGTGTTTTAAAAAGAGGAATGTTGTAAGTTTGTGAATTACTGACGTCCTTTTCTGCTTTATTTATACTGTTTATAAAAGTAAATTACTTGCTTGGAGTACTGTTCTTGCAGCAACGTGTTTCTCTATGGAGAAGAAGTCTATCAAATCCTTTTACTTTTATAGACAGCCATTGAGCTTTAGCTCGGGGGATGAGATCTGCAAGGTTAAAAAGCTTTGCTTTCTAAGAGGAGAATCAATCTGATTTGAGAATAGGGACAAACCTGCTGGAATCAAGCAAGCCCTGTGAAAATTACCTGGCCCAGCACTGACTTGAAATAAATAGGCATACCAGGAGTGGCTGTGGTTTTGTCAACACTGGTACTGCTCCTTCCCATAAGCAGTAAAAATAAGAAAAAGTATCAAACATGTTACTTTAAAACAGGGGTGTCCAACCTTTTTGAATGTGGGGTCAGATCACGAATTTTTTATCACCCAGTGGGATGGCAAGCCATATTCAAAGACGACACAGGAAGTGGTATCACATCAGGAAGTGATGTCATGTGACCTTTGACACCAATGAAGTTGCAGGAAGTGACAATGAAATGGGTCTGGAAATGTGCCTAGGGAAATTGTGGTTTTCAGAAAGTACGTATGTTTGGTATAGCTTAGGAACAGGACATCATTTTTCTCTGCAGGAGATTGGACTAGATTAGGGCTGACCAGCTGACTACCTGCAGGCCACGTGTGGCCCACAAAGGGCCAGGATGTCATGCACAGTCTACATGGGGTCTGCAAACAGTTAGTATATAGGGCATGACCCTGGGCAGCCACCTCTCCCACTTTTGTGCAAGGCAGAAACGCCTGTGGGGGGGGGAGTGGTCCATATCTGGCAAATGTAGCCTGATGGCTGAGAATGGGGATTTGCATGCTACTGGAGAAGCCCGTGCAGTGAGGGGGTCCTAGGGGCCCACCCCCACAGCATCCAGCCTGTGCAACACATGCTAGTGTCATCTGGGACCCATAGCTTCACCAGATCTGAACAGCCTTGGACTAGCTTATCCTTGAGATCCTTTACTAACTTGATCATGGTCATTGTGGTTAATTAAATAGAAACTGTAGGCATATACTGCAGAGACATGGAAGAGATCTCAAGGATAAGCTAGTCCAGGGCTGTTCAGATCTGGTGAGGCTGTGGGCCCCAGATGACACTAACATGTGTTGCACAGGCTGCAGGCTGTGGGGGTGGGCCCCTAGGACCACCTCACTTCATGGGCTGCTCCAGCAGCATGCAGACCCCCATCCTCAGCTATGCAGGCTACATTAGCAGAACCTGAGCCGGCAAGGAGACAGCTGGACATAGAGTGCCTCTGAGCTGGGCTCCTCCTGCCTTCCACCCAGCCCAGCTCTGGCAACTACATGCCCTGCAGCCCTGGCCCAGCCCCAAGATGCCCCCAAGTCCATGCAGGAACTTACCTTGTGCCTCCGTCGACTATGCATGCGAGCAGGATGTGGGCCACGCTGCAGCTCCCCTGGCCACGTGCCAGGGGCAAGGGGCAGAGCCAGAGAAGAAGCTGCACGTGCTGTCCTCAGCTCATCTAATCAGGCACAGCTGGGGCAGCCCTGTGCCATGCAGCCCTCGGGGCACAGGCAGCAGGACCCAGCTCACTGATGAGCCCAGCCCCGTGGGAGTAAGCAGCTTCAGCTCTTTCTGCCTTGCCTTGCAGCAGCTCCGCAGCAGTGGTGCCACTGTGGGGAAGATATAAAATGGCTCCGCGGGCCAAATGGTGGCCCATGGGCCATATGTTGAACAAGTCTGCTTTTAAAACATCCTCACTTGATGCAAAGTTCTGTGATATTGCATATAAGGAAAGGAGTTCCACTTGCTAAATATTGTGATATCAAACTGTCAGCACTGCTATAGTTCTTCAGTTAAGACTTAATCAGTTGTTTACTAATGAATATAATAAGACAGAATATAATGCCCTTTGATAGCAATTAATTTTTGCCATTCTATCTACTGTGGACAAATACATACTATCCATTTTTCCTACATGCATCCTTCCACACTTAAAATGATCATATAGGTTAAAACAGAAACCAGTCTGTACCAAGGTACTTGGTAGTTCTGTACTTGGTAGTTCTGTAACTGAACAGTATATGCCCCCAGCGGCTGAGGTGGCAGCAGGAGTGCAGCAGCAGTAGCAGGAGTCTGGCAGCAAGCAGGGGAGCTCCCAAAGATGCCACTGGCACTGTCAGCGGTGGGGGCAGGGGGGTGGCAAGCACCATCCAGGGGTCAGTGACCACTTGCAGGTACTGTTGGTAGCAGCAGCCAGAAGCAATTGTGGACCGCCCACAGGCACTGTTGACAGTGTCGGTGATGCCTCCTTGCAGGGAGTGCACGTGCACCTGTGTGCACCCTCTACATGTCGCCCCTGACTTTCAAATTGTATCGTACTTTTCAAACACTGTTAAAGAATTCCTGCTGTAGACAAACCCAACTTTACTATAAAAATATATGTGAACACGTATGTGTAAAATGCAGATTATGAAAAGCACTTAAACTGCCTGTGCTCAAGACAGGATGCAAGACCAGAAACACATGAGACCATCTTACAGATCCAAAGTCCCAGAAACCTTAGATGCATTCAGTAGCCCACAAAGAAGCAGAGGGAGTTTCTAATAAATCTGGTCATTCGAGTCACGGTTTGGAACCATGTTCACTTGTTAGAAAGCTGTTTCAGACAGTCTGTTGCAGAGGTTGAAGTATGTTGCTGAGAGTCCCACAGATGCAGTCCCTGGAACTCTTTCTTTGTCAAGCTCCCACATTGTTTAATTAGTTATATTTTACAGTAGTCTCTTCTCCTGGCTATATGAACAATAATATCCAATGGTTTTGCTAGCCTTAATGTAGTGTTCCTTTCTTATAACCATTCAGCAATCACACAAAACCCCCCTGGGACATAGTGGCTGCGTCTATATGAGATGTCATTTAGTACACATATAACCAAGGACTCAATGACTGTGCATTAACTGGTGTTACTGCATAGTAGCATTCCTGCACAGCTTCTGGATAATGCTGACTATTGCAGTATCTCATTACTACTGTTCAGTACTGTTCAGTACAGTATCTCATTACTACTGTTCAGTAGTATCACATCATGATACATAGCATGCCACAATGCTATTGTGTAGTACTAACAAGTTACTGCAAAGTAGTAACAAGCTACTGTGCAGTAAGCATCTTGTGTAGATGTGGCCAGTTCTGATTTTTTTCCCTTAAGGAACAGCTGGCATTCTTCAATGGGAGGAGAGGAAAATCTTTCCCCCCTTCTCAGTCTACTATGATGAAAAAGAAGCAGTTATTTCCACCACCAACCCCTTCTGAACACAGTAGATTCCCTAAAATCTGTACAGAATTTAGGAAGCCAAGAGATAAATAGTTCCATCATCCTGAAGCCCTAGTGAATGGAAGCAGTCGGGCTGTCTCACTTGCCAGTTCATGCTCCAGAAAAGATGACCAGGTATTTAGGCCTGTGATAATTCATAGATTATAGAGTCGGAAGGGACCCAATGGATCATCGTGTCCAACCCCCTGCTCTCCAAGAGCCACTGTAATTAAAGCACCCAGAGCATCACAGACTTTAGTTAAAGCACCCCCACCACCACGTTTCAGCATGGGGAGGCAGATGCACATGATGCTGGAGTCTTCTGGAGCACAGTAGTTAACATGCTCCAGCAGACTTGATTAATCATGTTTTCTCCAACACTCTTTAATTACAGTGCATTGAAGCAGTCTCTATATACATGTATAGGCACTCTGTATATCTGCAGGAAGGGCAGTGAAGCTACTATCTACAGTGCCAGTACAATACATTGTTTACCAAGAAATTATCTAAAGGTTTTCAAAAGTATTGTTTGTTTGCACTCAGGACAGTAATATTCCCATTGTGCACTTTGTGAAATGGGCTAATAGATTGGGAATTGGACTCTTAGAAAATGACCCTCCCTCAAAACATCCAAGTGGCTTATTTGCTTTCTTTTTTTTCAGGGGGGAGGGTTAGGGCTTGGTTTCGTTTTTTGGGGGGGGGTTAAATTTAAAACAGTCTTTCAGTCTCACGTGAGTTGTTGATATAGTAATATTTGAATCTGAAATCAGGCTTGTTGTTCTTCAAGGATTTATGGCCTGACCCTTCCCACACTGACATCTGAAGTAATTTCCCCTGATTTCAACTGGACCAAGGTTGGGTCTTTGTGCTGTACCATTTAGTCTATAAGGCACATCTCTAGTCTGCCCTTATTATGTCTTCTGGTAGTGAATTAGAGACATTTGCCTGAGTTGAGGAAAATCTTTCCAGCAGCTGCAGTTATAGCCCTTTCTCAGTCTATTATGGCTGAGAAGCCCACAAAGGGGTTGGAGCTGGCGAGGAGCTGGAATGCTGGAGCATAGAGGGAGGGTGAATTGCCTTGCCCTGAACTGCAGGAAAGATTTTTCTCCCTTAGCAATGAGCAGATTAGAGACCTCTTCATCTTCCTGCTTGCCTCCCACACCCACCCTCCCCTGAAGACTGGAGCTCCAGCTAAGGCACAAAGTTTCCACAAAAGACTCTCTTGGTCTGCATCTACATGAGCATGGATGCTTGTTTCCCTGGGGATAACTAGCAGAGGGACACTGGCAGCTACTTTGCTGCTACTTGTCTCCTGGGAAGGCCTGTGAAACATGTCCTCGGGCATGTGGCAACTTATCCCAAGTGAGTTAATAGAGGCTGGGGGCCTCTTGGGGCTGCAGCAGTGGCAACCCTGCCACTCAGAACCTTGCCAGGAGCTGGACAGTGGCTCTGGCTAGCCAGGCTCTGGTTTTAAGTGGGGAACACTCTCCCTGCATGCGCTGCCCTGCTTTCTCTGTGCAGGTTTTTTTGACCCTGGGATCTCCCAGGGACAACCCCCCTGCCACACTGTTACCTTGCAGTGTGGAGAACACATGGATGTGTGGTATGTGGCACAGCAGATACGTCTTCATGCCACATACCACGCTCACCTTTCAATATTGCAAAAATTAATATTGATCTGCCCCAGCTGCCTGTCATACGGACCTCGATGGCTCCCTAAAACTCAGTAAGTGGCCCTCCGCCCACAATAACTGCCCATCCCTGCTCTAGAGACCCCTGCCAGCCCAGGACCAGCACTGCAGGATATTTGCTTTTCTATTTTAACTTCTGTACAGGTCAGTTTTTTTTTCTCAAGAAAACAAACCTGGGAGAGTTCTTTTGGATTACTTGAATATGTGTACACAGCCACTAGTGCCATTCTTTCAGCCCTGAATCAGCTGGCAAAACTCAGTGGAGAAAGAAATAATTCAGACAACTCATAATTAACAATCTGATATGAAAATCATTGATTTACCTTAATAGTTTTCAACGTTTTTTATTCAATGGCTTATTTAGAACAGGTAAAAATTGCCAGGTCCAATAAGATAGTATAATATGTATCAAACTATCTACATGACATCAAATGAATTCACAATTTGCTTAGAGGTTAATTGACAGGATTTAGAAGGCAAGGTAAATAGATAAGTAATGAGTGAATAGTACCAGAAGCGTGATTAAGTGAATACCCTTTAGAATTTTCCTATTATTAAAGTTTACTTATTAGCTAACAGAAGGACTAAAAATGAGGTCTTGCTATGAATTAAGTAAAGCTGCCACCGGTAGTTTTTTTCTTCAAGAAAAAAACAGATTATTCTACTTGAGGGCATCTATTATTTTCTAGATGTTTCACAGTGGCAGGTATAGTAGTTATTTTTTTATCTAGCAAGAACAGTATCTTTGGTTTCTGGACGTGCAAGTCAGTGGGGGCCAAGCCACATGAAACTATTTTCAAGATCAGTATAACTCACTCTTTATATTTCTGTTTCATTCTTAACTTTATACTGTGATGCACTTTTAGAAAGGGGGACTGGGAGAGTGTGTGTGATAACTTTAAAAATGTGAAGTCTGACTGCTAGTAGATCTCTGATCAGAAATATTTGACAGGCTCTGTGGTAGAGGAATGTTTGCTAAATTGTCTTTGCTTCCTTCAATGTTGTGTTTCGTTATTCATAAAGTGGTGGTGCAGAGATGGCTCTAGGGAAAGAAAAAAAAACAGTTTGGAAAGAGACAGTAAGCAGAAAAAGATCAGAATGAGAAAACTTATATAGACCTTGTGGATTTGAAACCTAGTGTTTGAAAAAACATTTTTAAAAACTTTTTTTTTAGTTATCTTGTAAAGTAGTAACTAAAACTGCATTAGGAAGCTGTTAGAAGATAACTATTTGAATCAAGAATATCATAATTCTTTGAAGTCCGATATTATTAATGTCTCAATCTCACTTCTATGTCATTGTAGCATTCTGTGTATGTATAGTCCTCCCAGAACTGTGATATTTACCTGCTGAAGGAATATACTCAGTAACTGTAATGGGGTAACAACAATGTTATGCTGGGAAGGGAAAAGAGCCAAAATGTGTTCCCTTTACCTCTTACCCCATTTTGAGCTCTATACTATATTAGTTAAAGAATAAAATAATAAAAGCCTCAGGCATTGCAGTGGTCATTAATTTAAAGAAAAGGATGACCCCCTCAAGGTAGCCTTTGGAGACAAACCTGCCCTGGCTTAGAGACAGCCCCCCTACCCCCCCAATGGCATCGCTTAAACAACAGACGAATGAACCACCATCATCACTGAAGCACCAGGCCTTTCAATGGACTCAGATGCCTGCTGTGTTCTTATACCAATACAGGCCACATCATCACCAGAACTATTAGTAACAAGGAATAAGACATCCAAAGTTCATTCACCCACAACTCTACCAGTGTTATATACACCAACACCTGTTTAAAATACCTTTCAGTTGCCTACATCAGATAGACAGGGCAGTCTGATGTCTAAGAATGAATGAATATCAGTTTGGGCATCAGTTGCAGAAGGAGACAAAAGCCTGTGGGAGAATGCTTCAGACTTCCTCAATACTCCATTGCTAACCACAGGCAAAAACCCAAACAGACAACTCCCCCCCTCGCCCCCCCAAATAATAATAAAAAAAATTTTTTAAAAACCCCAGTTTGAACAGGAAATTGTGGAACAAGAAATTATCCCCAGAGTGGAATGTGTTACCTATGGCCATACAGGGACAATGGATTCTTACCTTGTTACCTGGATTACCTTTTGTGACCCCTTTTATTCCGAAGGTTTACTGCTTGTTGGGGAACAGCGGCGCCAAGGTCACGGTGGGCCGAGGGTGGTATCGGATCGGAACAGGCGGGATTAGTGGCGAGGAGTCTGAGCGGTACGGGACTCGGTGCGGTCTCAAAAGATGGATTTTATTTTACTTACGCTTCTGGAGCGTAGGCAGAGAAGTTTGTTCAGTTACAGTTAGATTACGAATAACAAAGGGGTCTGTTGGCCCACGGGGTTCTCGAGCTGAGCCCTTGCTTTCTAGCCGAAGCTAGGTGCGGCTGCCCAATTCGATAGTCCCAAGGCTGGTCAACAGCTCATTAACAGGATGAATGAATAACGAACTGTAACGTGAAGAATGGTGTGACGCCAGTCCAAAGTGGACGAAACAGGTGGTCGTTAAGATGCCGAAGTCGATGTGGAGGTCAGAGTTACGATGTCGTAGCCAGTGGTCGAGATGCAGGATTGTGGTCAAAGTTGAAGCCGGAAATTAGTTCGTTAGCCAGAGATCAATACGGAATAATCAGATCAAGATGAATCGAATAAATTGCAAAATCGTAGCTGTGAGGAGACCAGTGGGCCCAAAGCCCTCCTGAGGAGCAGTCCCTTCAGCCACAGCCTCTGCTCTCAGGATTGGGTCGATCTCTCCCTGTGAGACAGTCTCTGCTAAGGCAGTATCTGTTGAACAGGTTGAGCATGGTCTCCCCCCTGAGGAGCAGTCCCTGCGAACAGCAGCCTCTGCTCTCAGGGTCGAATCTCTCCCTGTGAGACAGTCTCTGTTAAGGCAGTATCTGTTCGCAGGTCGAGCGTGGTCTCCCTCCTGAGGAGCAGTCCCTGCATTAGCAGCCTTTGCTCTCCGGGTTCGGACAGGAGACCAGTGGGCTTAAAGCCCTCCTGAGGAGCAGTCCCTGTCAGGCCAGCCTGTGCTCTCAGGATGAATCTTCCCTGTCAGCACCATTGTCAGAACCAAAAAACTCTTGCTCATTCTCTCTTTTGCTAACAACAAAAAAAAATCCCCTTGGGAGGGGCCCCCAAGTCTTTTATGACAACCGGGTAGCCAATCAGGTTGTCTTCTTTAAAGAAATTTCTAGTCCGATTACGTCATGCAGTCTGTCGACTGAGCATGCATCTGGTCAGATTACTTCATCTGCTGAGCAGAACTGAGCATGTGCACTGCCACAAAACTCGGTCAATTGTGACTGACAAGTCAAGGGTCGCACAGGGGGCACATGCTGGGCACGCTGTGGAATTTTCCATAGGCCTTGTCTGCTTGTCTGCGCATGATCAAACTTAACTCTTGTGTTACCAGCATACATCCAAAATTTGGTCCAGATACTGCTCATTGGGTTTTCTTTCCTAGCACTTCCCTCTGTCTCTGTTTCTGTATTCCCACTCTTTGCATTTTGTATTCTAATTTCTCTCTTTGTCTTCTATTGCACTTTCTGAATATCCTTCCACAGCATCTGTTGAAGTGGTCTTGGGTTCACAAGGCTTGCAAGCATACTCTCTGTCTCTAAGATAGATGCTTTCATAGTTTTAGTGATGGCCTGATGTTGATTTTCAGGTCCCAGGTGCCAGAACCTATAAAAACTTCTGCATGGAGATACCATATTTACTCAATTCCAAGAAAAGGGACAGAAGACAAGAAAATCTACAATAGCCAATTTTAAAAGGAAGACTACATCAAATGAGGAAGCTAATTAGATAGAATTTAAAAGGGGCACCTAAGGAGGTGAGGAACTGGCAGGAAGCATAGGAACTACTTAAGAACACCATATTGGAGGCACAAGGCAAAAAAGGATGTGGAGAAGCTTGAGAGAGTCCAGAGAAGAGTCACGCACATGATCAGAAGTCAGGAAAACAGACCTTATGACGACAGGCTGAGAGCCATGGGGCTTTCTGGCCTGGAAAAGTGCAGACTCAGAGGTGACCTGATGACCACCTATAAGTTTATCAGGGGTAAGCATCAGTATCTGGGGGAACACTTGTTCACCAGAGCACCCCAAAGGATGACGAGGTTGAATGGTTATAAACTACTGCAAGACCATTTCAGGCTGGACATAAGGAAGACTGTTTACTGTCCGAGCCCCCAAGATCTGGAATAGTCTGCCATCGGAGGTGGTTCAAGCACCTACATTGAACACCTTCAAGAGTAAATTGGATGCTTATCTTGCTGGGATCCTATGATCCCAGCTGACTTCTTGCCCTTTGGGCGAGGCGCTGGACTCGATCTTCTGAGGTCCCTTCCAGCCCTAATGTCTATGAAATCTATAATCACAGAAGGCAATCAGGTTGGTCAGACATATCTTTCTCTTGGTCAGTGCATAATGATGGTTCCTAATCACCTCGTCTTCCAAGTGCTTAGAAATGGATTCCTTGAGAACCTGCTCCATTATTTTTCCATGGAGTGAGGTGAAGCTGTCTGTAGTTCCCCAGATCCTCCTTCTTTCCCCTTCTTAAAGATAGGCACTATTATCTGTCTATAAAGAGTCCCATGGCTTTCAGCCTTTCGTCATAAGATCTGCTTTCCTGACCTCTGATCATGTGCATGGCTCTTCTCTGGAGTCTCTCAAGCTTCTCCACATCCTTTTTGAATTGTGGAGCCCAAAACTGGATCCAATACTCCAGCTGCGGCCTCACCAAGGCCGAGTACAGGGGGAGAAGGACATCCTGGGATTTGCTTGAGAAGCATCTCTGGATGCAAGCCAGCGTTTTGGTCACTTTACTAGCCGCAGCATCACATTGCAGGCTCATGTTCATTTTGTGGTCAGTCATGACCCCCAAGTCTCTTTCTTCCATAGTGCTAGCCAGTGTAGCACTGTCAAGCCTCATTCAACAAGCTTTAGTTCAAGTGCCCCTGCCACCATTTTTAAGCATGGGGACACTGATACAGAAGACATGGGAGGCTGTTGGAGTGCAGTATTTGCCACACTCCAGCAGACTCAATTAATCAAGTCTGCTGCAATGCACTTTAATTACAGAGCATTGAAGAAGCCTCAACATTTGTGTATAGGCACCCTATGTTTTAAGAATGTTTTAAGGAAACTGGAGAGGATCTAAATGTGCACAGGAAGCATACTAAAAAGACAGGAATATAAACCTTGTGAGAAAAAGTTAACTTAAGAAAATACAGATACCCATTCTGGGCAGAATTTAGAGGCCATCGAGTCCAGAAGTCTACGTTCAAGAATAGCAAGAAGTAGCAGCTTTTACAGGAAGGGCTTAGGAACAAAATATGTGTAAAGTAACTGTCTCTCACCCCATTCTCATAAAAAAATTAGGTGACTGTGGTGTCGATCCCTACATGGTCAGATGTGTCATCAATTGGCTGGAAGGCCATACCCAGAGAGTGGTGGTGGATGGGTCTTTTTTGACCTAGAAGGATGTGGGCAGTGGGGTTCCACAGGGCTTGGTCCTCAGGCCCACATTGTTCAATATCTTCATCAGTGACTTGGATGAGGGGATGAATAGCACCTTGTTCAAATTCACAGATGACACTAAAATGTGGGGGGAGGTGGGCATGCTAGAGGGGAAGGACAAGATGCAGTCAGATCTGGACAGGTTACAGAGGTGGGTGGATAAGAATAGGATGGGTTTCAACAGTGACAAGTACAAGGTACTGCACCTGGGAAGGAAGAACCAGCAGCATACCTACAGGCTGGGGAACTACCCTCTCACCAGTACAGAGGCAGAAAAGGATCCTGGAGTCATTATTGACTTAAAGATGAACAAGGACTGCCAATGTGAGGATGAAGTCAGAAAGACTAACCACACCTTGTGCATCCACAGATGCATCACAAGCAGGTCCAAGGAGGTGATCCTCTCCCTCTATGAGACCTTGGTCAGCCCCCAGTTGGAATACTGCATCCAGTTCTGGGTGCCGCACTTCAGGAGGGTTGTGGACAATATCAAGAGAGTCCAGAGGAGGGCCACTTGAATGATCAGGGGGCAGCAGGCCAGGCTCTACAAAGAGAGGCTACAGGACCTGAACCTGTTCAGCCTCCACAAGAGGAGGCTGAGAGGGGATCTGGTGGCCATCTATAAACTGGCCAAGGGATGCCAGAAGGTGATGTGAGAGTCCCTGTTCCCCCCAGCACAACCGGACATAACAAAGAACAATGGCCATAAGCTGACAGAGAGCAGATTCAGGCTAGACATCAGGAGGCACTACTTCACAGTCAGAGTGGCTAGGATCTGGAACCAACTTCCAAGGGAAATGGTCCTCACTCCTGTGCTGGGGGTCTTTAAGAGGAGGCTAGATAGACACCTTGCTGGGGTCTTCTGACTCCAGCATTCTTTCCTGCCCACGGCAGGGGGTCAGAACTTGATGATCTGCTCAGGTCCCTTCCGACCCTGCTAACTATGAAACTTAGGATGATAAAACAGATGTGTTTAATTAAAAAAGGAGAAATGGGGACATGGTAGAAATTTCCAAATATTTAATAGATTTCATAGATATTAGAGCTGGAAGCGTCCTTGCAAGATCATCAGGTCCAGCCCCCTTCCCAAGCTTGCTATAAAAATGAAAGGATGCTACAAAAATGAGACAAGAAAATGTTCTCTTTGCCATAAAAGTCTGTACACAAGGTAATTAGTTTCACATTTAAAACAAATCTCAAGGAAAAATTCAAACAACAACAAAACCCAAAACAAACAGACAACCCTCCCCCACCACCTTCCTAGCTATAGGAACAGTAGGATCACAAAAGACATTGCCCAGGGAAGTTATGGAATTTAATATACTGAAGATTTTGAAAAGTGGACTAGACAATCATCTATTTAGAAATGTTTAGGAACAGAGAATCCTGCATCTTTACAGGGGCTGAATTAAATATTTTTAGAGGTCCCTTCCCATTCTATGCTACTAAGTCAGTTGACCTATACAAAGATGTGTGTCCCCCAGATCTTTTCTCAACCTTTTGATTTAGAAATTATTTTTATTAGGATATCATTTGGTTGGAGAGAAATGCTGTCCTCTCTCTTCCTCTTATAAAATTAGAAGCAAAAAATTGTTTATGTGCCTTGTCAAAAAGTAGTGAGACATACCATAGTCATTTCATAATTATATTGCATATAAATTCAGTGATAGCTTTATAGAGCATAAAAAATGAACAGAGGATTGTCCCTTTTAAAAAATCTTGCTAAATAAAGAACTACTGTGACATAGTGACCCTTATAAAGATGATCTTTGTGACATTTGAAATGGGTCAGCTTGAAGTATTCCAGCCTTTTAGAGTAAACAATGTATACGTAGAAACTATCTACATCCCTCAAATTATTTTTGATTAAAAAAAAAAAGGCACCTTGAACTGACAATGGCTGATCACATTGACTATATCAATTGACTTCATTAAGAATTGCATTCCACAAACTGGAGAAAAAATACTGGAGATGTATTTTTTTCTGAAAAACTGCTCTCCTGTATTTCACTTTAAATGACTTTGGTACATAGCAAGATAAAACATCTCCAAGGTGTTTTAGTTTACTACCTAACAAAGTGTAACAGTACATGGGGCACCGGAAGCTGATGTGCTCGGGGCTTGGCGGGCCCTGTGTAGCTCAGGGGCTGTGCGATCTGGCGGCAGCTTGTGCAGGCAAGCTTTACTGCAGAAAAACAAAAAAAGTGGCTCGCCTGATCCTCTCCTCCCTCCCCCCCCCAGAGTTAGCCTACCTGCCTGAGCTGTGCAGGGCCCACTGCTTCCCTCTGTGGCTAGCAGGGGGGTAGAGGGGCAGTGCTTCACTCTGTGGCTGCAGTTCCCCCCAGGACCACCTGAGCTGGGTGCCAATGGATGGTTGCCACTGGGGGATCCCCACACAGCTCAGGGATTACTCAGCTTGCCAGAACTCACCTCGCGGCTAAGGATTGGGGCCCCATTCTTGCATACCATTTCAATTTAGGGAGAACTAAACCAAATTAAACCCCTGTGGCATGTACAAGCAGCCTAAGAGCATCTGAATATCAGATTTCTTCTTCTTTGTTTTCGTCCTCTTTCTCTTCCACTTCCTCTTCCTCCTGGCTCTGTTTACTACAAACTGTGCATAAAATTAGAAACTGAATATCTTCAATATTTTATGTAAAGTCAACACATCCCAGTACATTGTGGGATGTTTGGAACTGAAATTACCTGAAACGTAACACTTTCTTTCTGTATAATTCCTTTCAAGATACAAGGTCATCCTGACACTAGCAATCTACTTTACAAGATAGGAATTTAAAAAGGAGATTTCCATATTTTCTGATTTATTTTGGAGTTTGTGTTTTCTTAGCCATCGTCCTTCTGAGGGAATTTGCATCTATTCAAATGTGACTCATTTAGCTTTTGTTTCTGTTTTACATTATTTTTTCATATACATATACAGTATTCAATTAAGACGTGCCTTTTAACTGATGGAATGTAGAATTCCAAAAACAGATTCCATCCTAAGAAACTATTAAATACTAGAATTATGCAATAAAAATAGGGGCTAAGCCCCCCCCCCCAATACGTTACAGCTATTGTGCAACTAACTAGTTAACTGAACAATTAAACTGAGATCAGCTACATGTGTAAACTACCTATCGCACCATATAAAGTTACAACCAGCTATACAGTTAGACTTCTAAAAATATGTATCATATCTCATGGTATATAAGTCAACTACATTTTTCTTATTTATAAAGTTAGGATTTTCATAGATTGGTATATAAATCCACCTAACTTTTTGGATTAGAAATATAGGGTTGACCTATACTGGCCCCTGAGTGCCCTCATTGCGGGCAGGACACCTGGGGGATGGACACATGGAAGATCAGCACTGCCAGAGGGACTGGGGCTGAGCTGGGCTCGGCGCTCAAGTATGACCCAGGTTGTACCACTCACAGGGACCAGGGCTGGGGCTGGGGCTAGGGTCAGGCTCAGCATTTGAAGGGGGCTGAGACCAGGCTTGGTGCTCAGCTGGTTCAGCCCATGCAGTGCTTCCTGTGGAGGCTGGGGCCAGCGCTGCCTGGGCTGTGCCAACCAAGCACCAAGCCCGGCTCCAGTCCTGGCCCCTGCAACTGGTGCGATAAAGGTGGGCCTGCCAAGCTGTGCTCCTCATCAATATGCACAGGCAAGGGGTGAGGAAGACATCTGGCTCCAGCACATGTAGTTTCTCTCAGTGGTGCATGAGTGCTAGCAGAACCACATGCCATGAGGTGGCAGCACCTGCACAGCCCACAAGCACCCACTGCCTGCTGGCTGCTGTGCACTATGGGGAGAAATGTGTGGGGACAGGGATCACCCCCTCTGCCTTCCCTCACACCCAACAGGCCCACACCCTCCCCCACAGCAAAACCTGCCCACCCAAACTCAGCTTTCCCACTGCTCCCCTGAGTGCAGGCTTCATGCTCTCACCAGCTCAGCCCCACACTCTACGTTGCAGATCCCCATCCTCATTGCTTCTCTATATGATGCCCTGGGTGCTGCAACAGGGAACAAGGAGCCACTGGATGCCAAGGGAACTGACTGCACTGGCACCTGCAGCAGTGGCACTACAAGCCCAGCCTGGAAGCTGCATGCTGGCCGGGCTGGGCCCTGGAAATGATGTATAAATCAAGGTGGAAATTTAGGGGTCAATATTTGGATTTCAAACCTTGATTCATACATTGTAAAATACAGTACTACCTTTATACCTGGTTGCCCTTCAGCTTTAATTTGCATGTGTAGCAGGGTCTACCCTGTGGCTGGAAGCTCTGTCAGCTAACTGGGCCACTATCTGCAGGGGTGCATCATGCCCAGCTGGGGCTGGGAGTCCAACAGCTGAAGGGACTCTCAGCCCCCATAGTGACTCTGCCCCAAGGTGTGTGGTGTACCCACAAGTGAGAAATCATGGAAGCTGCAGTCTCCTACATATGGGGGGTTCTACATACCTCAGAGCTCACAGATAACTGCAACTTTTTCTCCTAACCACAGGGATGCTCCATGGTTGCCAGGGCTGAGAGTCCTGTCAGCTGCGGGAATGCAGGGGGAGTCTAGGTTGGTGATTCTAGGCTCTCCTGTACTGGAAATAAGGCACGATAGGATCTTATAGTGCATCCTACAGTCACACCTCCTGCCACGCATGTGTGGTATAGCAGGAGGCATGATTGTATGAATCACACATTAGATCCCAGTGTGCCTTTACCTGCACGTGTTGAGAGGGGCTAAGAGACAGATTCTAATCTAAGCTGCCAGCTACTCCTAAGAGTATAGGGTTGAAAAGAATGGCAGGGATCAAATGATCAACCATTTTCATAGAAGCATGATAACTTATTCCTCAACCATCCTACACAGATTCCTATTCAGCTGCTTATTCAAAACTGCCAATGAAAAAACAACTTCCCAGGAAGACTATTTTATTAGACATACAATTAGGACTATTTTTCGTGATATTTAATCTAAATCTACTATGCCACAGTTTAAGCCTTAAGTCACAGGAGCCTTATGTTCTACTTCTTTATGAAGGCTTTTCAAATATTTCAATAAATAGTATCACATGTATCCTGAAAATACTTATGGTTAGTATGTCCTTCCTTAAATTACCTTATCCATGCCCTTCTCAACCAAGTTTAGAAGCATTCCCCTGGAATCGGAGTCTCAAATATCTTGCTGCCACTCTGCTGCCCTGACAGATATTTCCAAGTTTGTATATTTTTGCATTTAATTGGCCCTTCCTATGTGTAGAGCTTTTTGCCTGTCTTTACATTATGTTAATTTTAGACCATATTTACAGTTTATCAAGATCATATTCAATTTGAGTAATTTTCTTGGACAAATGTTTAACCTCTCCTCCTCCTACCTTGGTTTCATCCACAAATTTTATAATTTTACTCTCCATCCATCATCCAAACAGCTACTGCAATATTGAACAGAAATCTATCGAGACAGACTTTTATTTGGCAAGCCTTTAAACATTTACAGTGAGCCATTGATAACTACTCTTTGGGTGTGTCTACATGTTCATTAATGGGTCCTTGCTACTGTACATTAGATTTAGTACCTTGAATATGAGGCCCTAACTAAATGCATATTAGGCTGTCCTAATGTACAGAAGAGAAAGTGCATGCTTTTTTATTGACACAATGTGCAGTAGCCTGATTTTATTGTGCATTAGTGTATTAGTATGGTTTTGCTGTGACACACTAATACACAGTAAAATAGGCTATGGCATATTAAAGTGCACATGTAGATATGCCCTTCAAATAGTCATTTACCTGATGAAACTGTATCCATTCTAGACTCTTATTACCTTAGCTTGATGATAAGACTATCTTGTGGTAAGTCAAGTATCATCACATTTACTGTTTCCATTTTCTTTGGTAGACCAGTTATCCTATCAGAGAAGAAAATTAGAGTGGCTTAGAATTATGTCCTTGACAAACATTTGATTACATATAAATATGTATGTGTGTGCATATATTTAGATAGATAGATAATTGAATAAAATGATGCAAAAGAAAATATGTACTCACATATAATCATTTGGTTATATTCTGGGTGCTGGCAAACTGATTAAAATTTTGTAATAGGATCTTTCCAAAGATTGGGGTTTTTTTTCAAGATGCATTTGACCATGTGTGAACTGATTTAGCTTCTAGGTAGGAATTAGAAGCTAACATGATTAAACTGGATAGCTCTTGAGCATGTTAAGAATCCCAAGTTTCAGTACTTGGGCGTCATTACAGCCTGGAAATGGAGGTTTTTTCCTGGACATGGACAAACAGGGATGTTCAGAAGGTAATGACACAGCTAAACTAGATCTTTTAAAAAAAATATTGATGCCTAAATTCTGCCTAAGCCCCCCTGTAAATGCCTATGTAACAAAACTCTATGCAACATGTTTTACTTTGCTCTGGTCCTGTGGGACCTACTTGATTTCTTAAAGTTTCAAAGATTTTTTGGGCTGGCTGCACACACAATGATCCTCATTGGACTTAGATGACTTAAACATATCTATCTTATTTAAAGTTAAACATACATATTCTATAACCTCTGGCCTGAACTCCTGTGTCCTTGTTGAAATTAATAGCCATTACCATGTCAAAATGTTATCTTTTATTTTAAAAAATAGCACTGAATGTATTTAATATTTTTATCTTCTTTAAATCATCTGTTATTTGCTCATCTTTTTCTGTTTAGTAATGGGACTGTTTTCATATTTTTCTCTTACTTCTAATGCATTCATATAACTTTTAACTTGTCAGGTTTCATTTTTTTGTTAACTGAAACTCATTTTGTGTCCCAGCCTCTCTGATTTTATTCTTATATTCATGTGCTATTCCTTTAGTCATTCTTATAATGTGCCCTTGATTCCACTTTTTCTATAAATTTTGTTCTGGTTTTCAGGTAACTGAATCGCTCCTTGTGTTGTCTTAAGTGTCCTTTATTGTGTTTCCTATCTTTTTTTAAAATCAAGATAGTGTGCCATGGTGTATTTACAATGATCTTTCATTAACTGTCTTTCCAGAAAATCCTTTATCCATCAGATTATCTTCTGAAAAGACCCTACCTACCAGTTCTAAAAATGTGGTGAAGGCCTGGTTTTCTGAAGACTGTTATCCTTATTCTGTTGCTAATACAGCTTTCTTTTCTAACAGCAGACTCAAGGCTGAACTGATTCAGTCTTTGCAGGTTAGTCTAAACTGCGGAGATTAAATTGAGAAACAACTGGGCACACATTCACTTCTGATGTAGGAAATGTAGCCACATGCCTACAGAAGCTGAGGGGTGCTAGAGCTTGACTCTCTGTATCCAGCATGGGCTATGTATTCACTTCCTCTTCCTGCTGCCCCCGAGGTCTCTGGGATTTGTGGTCCAGAAGCACAGAAGCAGGACTCTTCAGGGTTGCTCATCACTTTCTCTTCCTGCTTCCAGGTGCCTCTGTAATTTGTAGTCCACAGTCACAGCCAGCAGTAACTTTCAGTAAGTTTCAGTAGGGTTTAACAGAGCAGGGCAGCTCTGTGCTTGGGTGGAGGAGAGCTGGTTAGCCAAGGGAAGAATGGTTGAACTCCCTTCCCTGGCCCCAGGCCCCAGCTGGAGTTTGCGTGGGAGACAGTCTCTGCTGCCCCACCTCTTCTCTGTTGGAGCAGACAGCACAGCCCAGGACTGGAAAGCATGCCAATTTAACTTAAACTAGGAAGGGATCTGAGACAGAAGTTTCATGAATTGGTTTGACCCAAATCAGTTAATTCTGATAATACATTCAACTAGATTTGTCTTAAACCACTTTCAGCCATTTTGAAACTGGTTTATGTGCACTGAACTTCTGTTCTATTACAGGTTTAAAACTGTTTCTAATTATTTAAACCAGTTCACATATAACTTCTGTCCCTAGCCTCTTTCTACCCAAATTATGTTATATCTTCAGATTTTCAATAAATTTCCTCTTACTGGTAAGAACTGAAACCAAACTGAAACTAAACTAGCCACTGACCTAATAGCTTTCTCTCCCCTTTGACACAACAGGTTATCGCTAACGTTTCAAGAACTAGGTAGACCATGTGTCCTGCTGCAGATATCTAGGTGAAATGCCAGCTACTGTTCTTTGAATATTTCTGATAGGATGTTGAAAAGCTTTGCCCATGTAGGATGAATTCTTGCCGGTTTGTGCACCAGAGTTCCAGTCTCAGGAAAAATGGGGAAGGGCATCTCCATGTTTTCACCCCAGCAACTGACTAGTAAGGATACTTGCTTGAGGAGACAGACAAGAGGGTTCTAGGCCCCTTTCACCCCTTCTAACTTCCCAGCTCTAATTGACATACATATATTGTCCAATCCCCTAACCAGCCCTCCTTTAGAAACTGAACCACTTCTCCTTGCATTTCATGAGCACTGGATAAAATAAATATAGAGAAATACAGAAGCTTCTGCCCTGTGGAAGGAAAGGACCAAGAATACAAAACCTGATTCTTTCTAGAGTAGTATACATTTCATGTAGCCTGTCACTCTCCACATTGCTGATGTCCAGTATATCTCCCTTTCTTGGCTGTACAGGAGATCCAGTCCTACCTATACTAAGACATGACATATCAATAGTCCAGTTTTGCAGTTGGTCCCACCAAGTGATCTGGTGGCCACCTATAAGTTCACCAGGGGTGCTTACCAGGATCTCAGGGAACGTCTATTCACTAGAGTGCCCCAAGGGATGACAAGGTCGAATGGTCACAAACTCCTCCATGACTGTTTCAGGCTGGACATAAGGAAAAACTTCTTTACTGTCTGAGCCCCCACGGTTTGGAATAGATTGCCAGCCAGGTGGTTCAAGCACCTACTCTGAACACCTTCAAAAGACATCTGGATGTTTATCTTGCTGGGAACCTATGATCCCTGCTGACTTCCTGCCCCTGGGGCAGGGAGCTGGACTCAATAATCTTCTGAGGTCCCTTCCAGCCCTAGTCTATGAAGTCTCTGTGATATCAATTATGTTATGGCTTTGGTTGTCTATGGAGATTTCCGAGTTCTTCTTGATTTCTCATGACTGTAATGTATTGATCACCAGTTTCAATAAAGGCAGCCAGACATGAATAAGAAGAAATGGTTATACAATGCTTGTTTAATTCCTCTCAGTTATGTATTCCTGTATTTATTGACCTCTATGATCACTTCAGCTAGGGACAGACATTCAAAAGCCTGAGCCTGAATTGATTCAACCTTTGCAGGTTAGTCTAACCTCGCTAGGCCGAACTACTTTGTAACCAGAAAGAACCTGGACTGTTACAAATTAAATTAAATTAAATGCTGTCCAAATTTAAGGATTACTGCATGCTAAAATAGAATGAGACCCTTGAAAGTCACAGATTTTTTATGAACAAACAACCAACAGAAGAAAGTACATATCAGTAAGTTACTTAACTCAAGAGATGGAAGAAGAACTGTGGTTTTGCAAACTTTGAATCTCTGATTAGAGATAGGATTGTTTGTGTCATTGCAAGCACTGTGTAACAAACAAATCATGTTAGGGGATCTTATCTCCTATAAAAGGCTTTCCAAATTGACAAGGTGACAGAAACTATGAAGGCCCAAGCTCCAGATTTCAGTGCTCTAAAAAGGGTCCTCCATTTATTAGGCATAAAAGAATGTATCTAGAGAAAGTCACCTCATAGAGTAGAATTTTTGGCTAGTAAAAAGCTACCTCACACGGGGAAATTTTCCATTGGCAAGAAGAATGCTAAGGGAGAGAGAGAGTGAACAGGCAGGCATGCTGCAGGTATGAATTGCAACATGGCCTCAAATGCTGAACTGTGTTCAGAGAGTTCTGTTATAACAGTTGTTAGAGGAATAATTTAGCCAAGTGCTGCAGATCCCAAAGACAAGAAGTGCATACAGTTCAGCATATACTTGAGGAGGTTTTTCTTTTTTGTTTTTTGTGGGCTTTTCTTAAAAATAAATATGGCAGAACTGAATGAAACTAGTTAAAAGGTCTAGATTTTCCCAATGGAAGGGAATAGAGAAATGGTTTAATTTAAATTGGACACTGAGCTCAGATTAATATTTTAGGCAAGGGAAGCTAGATAAAATTTCTCATCTTTTTCTTACTAGCAACTAATGTGCTCATACAGGCTAATGTGCATTCATATGGTAGATCACAGTCTTAGCTGTGCCACCTGCCTTCTACCCCCTCTCCCCATCTCAATAGCATTTAATCAGTGGCTTATTGAAAAGAACTGTACTTCTCTGACTCCAAAGAGTCCTGTGCAAGTTCATGCCCACAACATATTTTTATACCAATGACCAATCAGAAGGTAGTCAATTAGCAGGCCGAGACTCCAGCATGAATCAATTCCAAAATCAATTTCCAAGAAATGAAAAAAATGACTTTCTTGGCTCCCAAAGTTATTCAATAGCAGTAATCAAGAATTGCACCCCCTGCCTTTGGTACCCTCTCCAGATGGCTATATATGGTCCCTTGTCTCACAGTTGCCATAGTCTGTTCAGTTTTGTATCTCTTTTGGGAAGTTTTGATCTCATTGGAATATCTAATGTGAAGACAAATGAGAAAAAAAAATCAACGATTTCCTCAAAGTGGAACTAGTTGGTCTTGCTTATGACAAAACATACTGTGAAGCCTTAAAGGAAATAGGCTTTAGAGCTCACAGAATGGCTAAGAACAGTAATAAAGGCAATTATCAGCCATGCTTAGAAGGAATTTCCATCCAAAAAGTACACAGAGACATCAAATCACTTATTATTGCCACTTTGCAATATAGAGAACCTATATTTGAGGTAAAATATATTTTTTCTGGTTTAGCAGTTCGGCTGTATGTAAAGCTGGGTATATGGTCATATAATTCAGGTTTTATACATCGGGTAGAATGTTCAAATAAAGGAAAATATAAACCAAAAATAGAAAAAGTAGACTTCTGGATTTTAAAATAAGGGCAACATTATTACAAATTAAACATTGTGTTAAAATTTGCAGACTATTTTTACGTCTACTGGTATTCCATGAGTAAGTGCTGAAATCAGCTAACTGAATCTGATGTAATGAATATTATAATCAAGTAACACATAGATTTATTAAATAACATCCCAAACTCTTCTAAGTGACAGGATCCTGGGGGCAAATTATGAGAGGCATCTAACAACAAATCTCCATGTTCAATGGGATAATGACAGTTTAAATAAAATGTGCAGGGGGTAAAAGAAAAGAAAACTTTATTTATGTGACCCTTCCTCCATAATGACAATGTGAATTTCATAACTGACCTCTTTTTTCATTTTGCAAGCTTTTTTTCCAAGACTACTGACACTTGAAATTTTTAACCTAACATGCTTCTCAAGCACAATAATCACAGTATGAGTGATTGTGTTTTGTAAACAATGCTTTATTTTTATGCTTCCTGTGTGCATACATATGAAATGTTAATACCACAGCATTAATATTTTCCTCCCTTCCCTGAATCTGTTTTTCAAGACTAACGGAGGATTTACAAGAAAAATTGAAGAGGAAGAGGGAGAAAGTGAAAGAAAACAGAGGATGGGGGTGGGAAGTTAAAAATCAAGGCATTAGAAGGAGACGAATGGAGATAAGCAGAGATAAAGAAGACAATGATTGAAAAATAGACCTAGTCAGGGAAATGTACTAAAGGGGACAGTAACAGGGACACTGAAATACATAGTATACATAGTAGAGGAGAAAATTAAAGGAAATAAAACAGAAAAATAGGAAGCAAAAGAAACAGAAGTGTGTGTGCACGTATGTGTTTAAATTAATTTAGCAATTAGGCTCAGATATCAAAAAATTCATACAAAAAATTCTTATTTGATGAAGTAATTTGTCTAGATGTTTCTCAGATCCCTATATTTTATGGGATATCTTAGACATGTCCAGGAGGATGGGGAGTCAGGAGAGGAATACAGTTAAAGACTCTACTTCCATTTCTAATACCTAAATGCTTTTTGTTAATACCTGTTTTAAAAAAAATGAAAGGTGATTACTCAGAAGCTTCCACTGATCCAGCAGTCAGCTCTAGCACCTGAATAAAGACATAGTTTACTCTGCAAAACAGAATGTTCAAATTCAATTAATCAAATTGTGATCATATAATTAAATGGTATACACAAAAGGAGCTAAAGCTAAGACTGTTTAAAACAATGCCATTCCCTGCTGTGAATGCCATGGAGCTATAAAATTCTATTTAATTTGGTTATCTAAACCAAACCAATACATTCAAACCAATGTATTCTATAGTTTGCATGTGGGTGATGTGTGTGGGTGATGCAAAAACATGCATTATGGGGTTCTAAGTGAGGGATGTGTTTGTCAGGGCTGGTGAATAATTTCTGCCTGAGTTCTGGAGCTTTTCAAATATTCTCACATCTCAAAATGTACAGGAATGACTCCAGATTGTAATTGCTAATGCCATTCTGTATTAGAAATGGGCGTCATTTCTTCTTTAGAAATTGAGAAATAAATGTCTGTGGATTTCCATGTGTCTCCTAAGGCATTCATAAAGAACTTGGGTCAGAGCATGAATAGTTGTCCAGGTAACAGAGAACTTACTGTACAATATGCTGAGTGTCATAAACAGTGATTTTTTTTCACCTACTGCCCTAGTGAAAAGGGCAGTAGTTTTTTTGGCAGTCTCTTCAAAATCCTTCACTTCACCTACCCTCAAACAAATGACATCAGAGAAGTCTTTTCATGAAAATCTTACAACCCTCATCATAATGAAGGAAAACAAATTATATCATCTCTGCACACTTTTGTATTTCATACTGATCTTCAAATTCTACGCATGTGCCATGTGCAAGAATTAATATTGTACATACTGGCTCTGTTACTTCTGGATGCCTGTATCTTGCTGTGAATAAACTGTGGTTATATTTACATAAGTTGCCAATAGCACCCTTGTATATTTAGGGATGCAGGTAATGGTACAAAGCCTAAGAAAGAGTTTCTGTACATTATTTATATTTTACCACACAGGCAGTGATATGTTAAAAGAAGAAGCCAAACCAAACTAAACAAAATCCAGCCTCCTTCTGTCAGGTAGTAGTTCTTGTTTTTGTAGTTACTATGATCAACATGGACTACATGTCATATTGGATAGCATGTAAAGCATTGATAGAAAAAATGAACAAAATGCTCTATGATTAATACATAACATGTCTATTTTTGTATCAATGGAGAGACCACCTGTTTTGCACCAGAACACATCTTTTGCTCCAGAACAAAAGGCCACAGTTATTTTTTAAATAAGATCCAGATCAGGCTTCTAATAGTTTTGCCCTGTGTCACTTTTGACTACTACTTTGTTATTCCTGAGCAAACCTTATCAGTTGTAGTTGGTTTAGTACATTGTTTATGCAAATCAAACCCTTAGACATCAATACATGTGCATTGAGGCTGCTCTGGTGTGCTGTAATTACAGCAAGTCAGACCAGGCTCAATTAACTGAGTCCGGTGGAGCATGGTAATTACCACACTCCTGTAAACTGCAGTGTCATGTGTATCAGGATCCCTGAACTGAAAAATGGCAGTGAGGACACTTTAACTAAAGACTGTTTGATGAGCTTTAGTAAAAGGGCCCCCACCACCATTTTTCAACATGGGGATACTGATGCATGGTGTTGGCTTTAAAATGACATTTAATGGCCTGCTTTTTGGGAATTGCCTTATAGGTATAGATATATGTATTATAAGGGCTCAAGATGGGCAGCAGGAGTTAAATGGATTTCTAAAGATCTTGGGAGACACACACATAGCTTCTCATGGCCCTGCAAGCAGACAGGCTGTCTAGCATGACAAGGCCAAAGGATAGACACAGCCTGAGAATTGAGGGGGGCATCCCATAACATGAGATCACAGCCTTCAAGGCAGACACAACATGGTCAAAAAGGACACAGTTTAGAAAACAACCTGGGAACCAAAGGAAGTATGTATGTACCATATTGTCCCATAACATGAGATAAATGACACCAGCTACAAGGCCCCAGAGCAGCAAGGGGGCTGAGGCCTGATTTTGGGGGAACAGACCAAATTAGAAGGCCTGGAAGGCTACATGGATGTGTGACCACAGAGAGACAACCAATCAGAGATAGCCATGAATGAAGTGTCATCAGGAGTCATCAAGGGGGAAGGGGAATAGAAAAACAGAGACTTGAGAGTAGCAAAGGGTACCTCCCTGTTCCTCCTCCTCCTCCCTGAGAGGGGTCCTCATCCCCATCCCTGTCCCCCAGGAAGGGTCCCCAAAGCCGCCATGAACCATACCAGCAGCCAATCTCATACACCCCACTGGAGGGGGGCTGTGGGCCTCGGCATCCCACCTCCAGACTACTGACACCTAAGAGAAAGAGCCTCAGAGTGGAGCCTGCATCCTGCACAGATGTACTTTGATGACAGCCCTAGGATTGGTAGATATAAAATTGCTTGATTGTTTGTATCATTGCTTTTTTGTTATCACTCTGTATCAATAAACTTGCCTATTAACAACTAGCAGGTCTGAGGGTTGTACCCGCCTGGAACAAAGGTATAAGGGCTGGGTCTCAGAGCCACTCTAACTAAAGCACCCCCACCTCCTGGAGCATGTGTATAAACACCCTCAGAGCTGCTCTAATTAAAGTCCCCTTCCCCTGCCCCCTGCCTTCTGGAGCATGTGCATAAATTCCCTTAGTTTCCGTTTCAAGGAACTAGTATTAAACACCTTTACATGACTACTTAGATTCCAGAAAACAGCTCACATTTTCCCCAGGATCCTACAATCTTCAGATGACCTAATATTTATTTCTTTAGCCAGCCACTGCTGCTACAGATCTTTTAGTTTCTCAACTTGGGTGGTGTGTGAATGGAAAGAAAAAGCAATTCAGCTGTTTCTCTCTTTTCCCACTGCTTAAAGACAAGTGAGGAGGCAACCCTACCCACCACAGGAGCTTAGAGAGGAGGATGGATGCATCAGCAAGTCTGCAAATGTAGTAGTAAACAACCCAGGTAGCTGAGTATTTGGCAGCTTCTGATTATTGTGATTTTTGGATTACAAAAAGGTTGTTTAAAAAAATTAGGTTCATACTCTATCAGTAAAATACATTTGTGATTTTATTTATTCTGTTTCTGCTGTTAGGATTTGTGCCTAAGTGCAAATGTTTGAGTTATTTTATCCTGTCAATTTTTCAAATATCCCAAGTAATCAAACTTCCAACAGATATGTGACTATTCAGCAATCTAGTACCTCTCATTCTTAAGATGCTTTTCCTGATTTTTAACTTAAATGTGTCCTTTCTGCATTTCATTCCATTGCTTCTGCTTACATAGTTCCATTTAAGAGCAAACTATATTTTTGTCAGCATTCTTCAATATTCAGAATATTCTTTAATCATTGTCTAGCCAAGCTATGTGTACCTATTGGGCACCTAACTGGATGTTTGTGCTAAAATGATTGTATTCAAGTCCTTAAAATCCATTAATGCATACTTTTTTAAAATTCCATCTTACGCTTAAGACCTAGTTGCAAAAAAAACAGTAAGATTGTCTCTTATAGATACAGTAGTACACCATCTGTCCCACTCTCCTTCCCCCTTTCCTCTTTCTTCTCATTTCTAATGATCCTATGTATCTTTGTACCAGTTTTGTAGCCTCATTGGTACTAGCAACTACTTTCAATTTAATTCCAGTTGTGAATGTCTTTACTATGATTTAATCGAAGTAAGATAAAAGAGGTGGCAATTTATAAAGGGTTGGATTCCATTTTAAGTTGATTTCTAATACCTTCTGGATCTCATTTCTAAGCTTCTTTGTCATTCAAACTTTCAAAACTGGTTCTTCCTTTATAGTGAGAAATCAATGTAGGATGGTTTCTCATCTTGCTGGCATCTCTACTTTCATTCCTTTAAAGGTCACTTGAAGCAACTTAATCAGGGATAAAATTGTCCTCAGATGCAAAAGATAATATAAATGTTTGGCTTTCCTTACCTAACAGACACAGGTAAATGGGTACATTATAATACAATTAAAGATCATTTTGAGTTTATTTAAGATTTTTTGTTTATTTTCCATTCTGCTGTCTTGCTGGCCTCTGAAGATACCTACATTTTCCCACAATACTCTTCATTATCAAATTGTAGTTCACCAACATTGTAAACACTTATAACATAAAGTACTAGCTAATTAGTAATTATTTTGCAGATATACAACATAGAAATCAAGGATACCCCTGCCCTCCTCTGCTACTATATGGCAGCCAGGGGGAGCTCTAGGCTCCTCTGGATGCCAGCCTCAGACTGGCAGAGGACACCAAGGTCAGGCCTGGGCTCCAAAGGGTTGGGGAAACTGCCCCAGGCAACTGCTTCCTTCCCAACCCCTGCTCTGATCATGGAGCCAGAACAGGGACAATGTTCCATGCCCCCCAGCAGCTCCCTGCTGCTGGGGCCTATCCAGATCACGGGGCTGGGACAGGGGTATTATCCCCATCCTGGCTCTGTACCAGACAGCTGCCCAAGGCAGGGGATGGCCGGGAAGCAGGCAGCTCTCTGAGGGAATGGAAAGTTCTCCCACCCCGTGCAGCCTGGACTGACCAGGAACAATTTGCTTTCTGTCAGCTATGTTACCATGAGCTACTATGCAGTAGCTACTAAGTGGTAAATCTCCTACCTGTAACTACAGGTGACTACAGCTAATAGAAAACTGTGCAGTAGACTAATCTGCTGCACAATTGCTCCTGCACAGTTATATAGTGATACTTTACTGCACAGTAGATTAGTGTACTGTGCAATGAAGCATTTCATGTAGACACTCCCGGATATCTGCCTGTAATAAAGCTACAGTTTCCGGAATAGTTATATTGTCTTACTATAGGTCTACTATTCACAATAGCCAGCATTTGAAAACCTTTTTTAGTTTCTTTTCCTGTTTCCCGTGTTCACCTTATTTTCCCTATTACTTTAAAACAACAACATCTGCTGTAGCTGGCCACCAAGCATTCATCAGGTAGCTAGGGTCAATGTGATCCCCCCAAGCAGTATGACATGTCAGAACTGCAATCATAAAGAGTGATTAAAGTTCAGTTTACAGCCATTGAGACTAAGGGCTTGTCTGTACTGTGTCAAACAATGTTAGAGAATGCAAATTTAAAACAAAAAACAAAAAACACTTCCCACCTGTTTCATCTCTCTTTGCATGAGTCAAAGGCTAAAAAAAAATGTCAGTACTGATTATTTGGCCTGAATCCAGGGCGTACCCAACAGAGTATTTTATTATAGCAGTGCTCCCTAGTGCCACCAATACAGTGTAGACATGGTTAGAGTTACCCACAATTTCCATTATTTCTATAACCCACATTTTGCATGTTTCTGGACTGTAGATCCCAAAGAAATCCAAGTTTTCTGTTCTCTACTACTAGCAAATGCTAAAACCTTCAATACTGCAGTTAAGACCAAAAGGTAAAAAAGCATACATTTAGAAGGGACATTTGTTGATTCCAACTCCTCTCTCAAATGCAAGGGTTTTATGTAAGAAACTCCTTAGGATGTATGTTGGCTTGGAAATTATGCATTTTCTTTTATGGTACACATCCCCAAATAAAACATAATTCTTATTTCTGGCAGCCAAAATTAAGAGAAAAAGACTTTTTCCAGAGTCATGGCTGAACATATGACATGATTTAAGTCCTTCTGGAAACAGAGTATCCAGGTTGTGTGCCATCCCAGGAGTCTGTGTGAGGAAGCAGGAACCTTATGCTATGGCAGGACAACTACAAAGCTAAAGCTTGGAAAAACAGTAGAAAGACTGTTACTCCTTTACTGTAAATTGCTCTATATAAAAAAATTATTTAAATACTAAAGTGCTGTTTCCATACCAAAAACCTCATCAAGATACTAGACTGCACACAGCAGCTCATGCGCTTTCGGCCAACCCAGTGCTCTTCAGCCAAAATCTCCTGTGAACCCAGTGGCTGTGAGAAAGTTAACACTGGACACTCTCGTTGAAATTTGCACTTCCAGGGGGATCTGGAAGCACTCTTGGCACCCATGAGCCACAGTGTCCATTTCTTCTATTTTATCTTCTTTCTATGCCAGCAAAGAAAAATCAGCTTCCCTGCTTCAAATACACACCCCAGTTCTGGAGGGCTGATTATTTGGGGAACAGTTTATGCAGTAAGCAAGCAAACATGGTACTAACTAGAGTTAAAATTCATCAAGTCTGTGTTCTATAATCGACATTTGATTTACAGCAGCTTACTGATTTGCACTCTTACTGCCATGGGTATATTTATCATGGAAATCGAAAAGGTGTGATATTTTGTTTGTTTGTTTTAACTTTCAGTTGAATTAATAAAAGGCATAATCAAACTAGTTCCTAATTTTTAATTTTGGAAATATCAGTAGAAAGCCATATACATAGGAGGAGAATGCTAGTTTGTCTTTTGGTAGTCATAGTCTAAAAATATTTGTGCTATAGGGAAACATTTTTTCTAGTGTCACACCTATAGTAGAGCAACCATGCTGTTGTGCTATTGAAAGCCCGTGGAAGATGTTACATTTAGCACACGGTTAATATGCCAATTGTGCGATAAAGTGTAACATGCCATATGGTGCAAGCAATTTATCACATGATAACATGACAGACCAACCACACTCCCATTTCTAATACAAAATGGCATTACATATCTCTTGTGTCTCACACTAATGTTACATTTCGATGTGAAGTTAAGGTGATCTTTGGACATAGTTTGTATAAGCTGTAAATAATGACTTATAACTGTAAGAACTTATTGGTAAATATAATAAGTATTGAATGTTCATAGTAAATACCTGATCACTGTAACTTCCAGGGTTTGTTGTGAACAACATATCTGACACAATTGCAACCCCTTTCCAAAAGACAGAGATTCTTCTGAGGTAGGTTTAGAACTTTGGTTGGATATTAAAATTTTGGTTTAAAAATTAGAAGTATCAGGAAAATTTTCTTTGCTCAAGCTTGGGAAATGCTGTGTGTTTGAGGCTTCTTTAGGAAAACTTAGTCATTGTTATAAGACATGTCTGCATTCCGTGTCCGAGTGACATCCATTTGCCCACATAACGATGCTTTCTCAGTCAGCATGTGCTGTGGTATCTTTAGAGTGTTTTTTGTTCACTAGTGAGCTTAGCCCCGATTCAAAACAATCATCCTTGCTGACATGGACCTGGGCCAGGGTGCATTAGAGGCTAACCAAATTTGTCTAATTTAGTAGAAGCAATTTGATTTAACTACCAGTTGTTACCTTTCTGTCCTATCTCCTGACAGGCAGATTTAGAGCCTTATAAAATGCACAGGCTGAAAGCCAGGGTATCAATGACCTGAACTATGCCAGATCACTCTATGGAAAGCCTTAGTAACAGCAAACATATTAGCATTTTGCAGTCACAATACTCAACAGAAAGAAAGTGGGATAACATACAAAAAAATAAATATTCACTAAATGGGTTATTAAGGTAAATTTTTTTATTATTGTTAGTGTTGTTGTTATTTCAACTTTAATAATATCGAAGAACCTTTATCTAGCCATACAGGAACCTGCAAATCTAGCTATGGTTGTGATACATACAGTACGTATAAAATCCAAAGATACACACTCCAAATCTAATAAGTTTTTCCACAGCATAATTCTGTAGCAATATTATGTAAGAATATAGTTTACTGGTAAAAATCTGGTAGTGCTTAAGATCATGACTAATTAGCTTATCACCAGGTACGCTGGCAAAGACCAGCCAAAGATGAAAATAGAACTCCCAAACAGTAACTATTAACAAATCTTCTGTTCCTATACAGTATCTTTGACTACTGGATGCACGGATGAATTTGGTCTATGACATATGGTACTGATTATGCTATTTTGAATTTTTTGGATATCAGGGCTCTAATTAAATTAGAGAACATGATTTAATGTTCTGAAAACAGTTTATTTCCCATTGCTAAGATAGTGGGAGGACGGGGTGGAGAGAGCCTAAGATTCAAATATAGATTTGCCAAAGTTTTGGCAATATTTTTTACCTGAGAGAAATGAAAAGCTGTTTATGCAGGGAAATCCTTAAAACTGCAGTTCTCTTAAAGGCACAGTCTGATACTATAATAAACAATATGAAATTGTTAAATTGGGTCAGATTGATTTAATTTATATTAGATTCCAAGGCTTCAGATTATGCAGTAGATTTACAAATAAATCACGGATCAGATGTGATGCTATCTGTCCCAGAGCAAATGAACCAGTTCAAATGGATTATAGGACATACTAATGAAAATTCCTGAAGATTAATCTGGAAGAGCTGGGACAAGCGTTATAGGTAAGCAAGCTTGCTTTAAAAAATTACTTATCTTCTGAGCCTGAAAAGAGTTTAATTAAATCTCTCTGTCTATCTGATATTCAGAAAACAAAAAACAACATTTATAATACTAGCCTGTGTTGATTCTGCATTTAAGACTACTAGCCTGTCTGTTGCTTCCTCCTTCTCAGAGACTTTTTCTTCTTCTTTTTTTTAAGCTTAATGAAAAGTAAATTAAGTGTTGAGAGGAATGGCATAAAAATCTTCTCTTATTAGGTTAATTAACCTCAGCATTCAGTTTCTAATTTTGAAAATCTAAATGTAGTCAAGTCACTGGCAAAAGTTTACATGGAGCTTCACTTGGACAATGGGTTTCTGCTCTAGCAGTCCTTATGTTCCTTTTTTTAGAATACAGTGGTCATGAATTTCTAATGATTGCCATCTGCAAATTGAACAGTTTAATAAAAAGGAAAAATAAAGTTTTCATATACTACTTGGTGTAACATTATTGGCATTTCTGATCAGGCTATTTGAAAAGATATGTGGGGAAGTCAAGACAAGTTGAAGAATAAACTTGACTGGATCAAACTCATGTTACATCAAGTCTAATATCTTGTCTCAGACATTCCAGCACCAAATTTTACAGAAATACTTTATGAAACTCTTTATGCAGGTATCATCCTAGTCTCTACTACTACTTAAAAATGCGATATTCTAATTTCATATGTTAAGATTTGGGGAACCATATAAATGCCATATAAATGTTATGGAATTTCATATATGTGTGTGTGTATGTACATGTATATGTGAGTGTGTATACGTATATATATGTATGTGTGTGTCTGTGTGTATATATATATATATATATATATATATACATACTTTTAGATATACACACACACACATACACCTTTATATTGTGTAAATATATATATATAATGTGTATACACACACACAGACTATATAAATATATATATATATTTAACTAGCAGTTGTTACCTCTCTCTCTCTCTCTCTCTCTCTGCATATACATATATATATAGAGAGAGAGAGAGAGAGAGGTAACAATTGATAGTTAAATCAAATCGCTTCTATTAAATTAGCCAAATTTGGTTAGCCTCTGATGCACCCTGGCCCAGGTCCATGTCAGCAAGGATGATTGTTTTGAATCGGGGCTAAGCTCACTGGTGAAAAAAAAACACTCCAAAGATACCACGGCACATGCTGACTGAGAGAGCATCATTATGTGGGCAAATAGATGTCACTCAGACATGGAATGCAGACATGCCTTATAACAATGACTAGGATTTCGTAAGGATGCCTCAAACACACACCATTTCCCAGGCTTGAGCAAAGAAAATTTTCCTTAGATACTTCTGATTTTTAATCCAAAACTTTAATATCCAAAGTTTTAAACCTACCTCAGAAGAATCCCTGTCTTTTGGAAAGGGGTTGCAATTGTGTCAGATATGTTGTTCACAACAAACCCTGGAAATTACAGTGATCAGGTATTTACTATGAACATTCAATATATATATGTACATACATATGTATGTATGTATACACACACAATATAATATATGTGTGTGTGTGTATATATACACATATTCATATGTGTGTGTACTTGTGCACGCACACACACATACAATTAATGCTTCTACAAATATGTACCCTGCCTTACTGACAAAATTTCTAGCACGTATCACCTAGAACAGAGAGACTGAAAAAGGAGAATAACTAGAGACCAACTGAAATACATAGGGGGTCCTTTTTTAAATACATAGAGGGTAAAAAGAAAGTCCCGGGTAATGCAGGGCCCTTGCAGAAAGCGTTCGGAAATTTGGTCATCACACCTGACGGCAAAGCTAACTTGTTTAATGATTTCTTTGCCTCCATCTTCCTAAGTAGGGACCAGAACAGCCACCTCCCTCCTGGGCCCCCCTCGGGCCCTGGGGGAGGCACACCTGAGCCAAGGGTTAGCGAGGATTTAGTTAGGGAGCTTCTGGAGGGGCTGGACGCATTCAAGTCAGCTAGTCTGGATGATCTCCACCCTAAAGTTCTAAAGGAATTGGCCGTTGCAAGACCCCTGGCGTGGCTTTACGAGCACTCGTGGTGTGCAGGAGTGGTGCCAGAGGACTTGAAGAGGGCCAATGTGGTTCCCATCTTCAAAAAAGGGAGGAAGGAGGACCCAGGAAACTATAGGCCAGTTAGTCTTACCTCGATCCTAGGCAAGCTGTTTGAGAAAATTATTCTGGCACACATCCAGGAGGGACCAGCAGGGGACAGCATGCTTAGGGGCAACCAACACGGGATCATCACTGGCAGGTCCTGTCAGACCAATCTGGTGGCCTTTTACGATCAGATCACCAGATCATTAGATGCAGGGGTAGCAGTGGATATAGTCTTCCTGGACTTCTGGAAGGCTTTTGACACTGTCTCTCACCCTGTTCTCATTAAGAAACTGGGGGGCTGTGGTGTAGACACCCACACAGTCAAATGGGTCGCCAACTGGCTGGAGGGCCGCACCCAGAGGGTGGTAGTGGATGGGTCCTTCTCAACCTGGAAGGATGTGGGCAATGGGGTTCCGCAGGGCTCGGTCCTCGGGCCCGCACTGTTCAACATCTTCATCAGTGATTTGGACGACGGGGTAAAAAGCACCCTGTTCAAATTTGCTGATGACACTAAGATGTCGGGGGATGTGGGCACACTGGAAGGATGCAACAGGCTACAATCAGACCTAGACAGGTTACAAGGGTGGGCAGATGAGAATAGGATGGGATTCAACACAGACAAGTGCAAGGTGATGCACCTGGGGAGGCACAACCGGCACCTTACCTACAGGTTAGGGAAGTCCCCTCTTGTCAGCACGGAGGCGGAAAAGGATCTTGGAGTCATAATTGACTCCAAAATGAACATGGGCCGGCAGGGTGGGGATGCAGTTAGGAAGGCCAACCGCACCTTGTCATGCATCCACAGATGCATCTCGAGCAGGTCCAAGGACGTGATCCTCCCCCTCTATGCGGCAGTGGTCAGGCCACAGTTGGAGTACTGTGCCCAGTTCTGGACGCAACACTTCAAGAGGGATGTGGACAGCATGGAGAGGGTCCAGAGGAGGGCCACTCGTATGATCAGGGGACAACAGGGCAGGCCCTATGAGGAGAGGCTATGGGACCTGAACCTGTTCAGCCTCCAAAAGAGAAGGCTGAGGGGGAATCTCGTGGCCTGTTATAAACTAGTCGGGGGGATCAGCAGGCATTGGGGGAGTCACTGTTCCCCCGAGCACCGCCAGGAGTGACCAGGAATAACGGTCACAAGCTGGCAGAGGGTAGGTTTAGGTTAGATATCAGGAGGTACTACTTCACGGTCAGGGTGGCTAGGGTCTGGAACCAACTTCCAAGAGAAGTGGTGCAGGCTCCTACCCTGGGGGTTTTTAAGAGGAGGCTAGATGAACACCTTGCTGGGGTCGTTTGACCCCAGTACTCTTTCCTGCCATGGCAGGGGGTCGGATTAGATGATCTGCTCAGATCCCTTCCGACCCTAGAAACTATGAAACTATGAAATCAAGAAGACAGGCAGGCAATTTCATGGGCTGATTTCAGTGCCTGCTACTGTCCTTCTGCTTTTTCTCTGTAAGCCCCCCTGATGCTTTTGATTGACCATGGGGCCCGAGCAGTTGCCCCACCCCTTGTTGCTGTTTGCCGAAGAGGGCTGCCATTCATGTAGTTCCACCCCTCACTGCCAATCAGTGGCAGAAGAAAATCACTGCAAATAGCGGTTTCTGCAAAAAACACAAAATCATGATTTGAGTAGGTCCCTAACAATAACCAGTCAGCAAATCTCTGTGGTAAGCTACTAAGGTGAAACATCTTGCATCAATGAACAAGACTATGCCTATTTCAAATATTCTAGCCAGATTTGTCTGCAGGTTTAAGCATTTGAATCAGTGAAAATTTTCCAAAGCTAGGACAAAACAACCAGAGTCACAGTAATCACTGTGTAGGAAATTGGGAGTACTGGATAGGCTTTCAAAGTAAGAAGAGTCCGGTTTACTTATAGGACTAACCAAGGTCAGAACAGATAACCATAAAGGGTCCCAGATGAACAACAAAGAGTGTTGAGGAAATGGAGAGGATTTTTCCCCAAGATCATTGGTTCTGAATCTTTTAGAAATAATGGTGTTCTTCCATTTTTTTTAATGTGGTAGCATCCCCTGTTGAGATCCACTTTTGATGTTGTCATAGATTAACTTGTTGCTTCTCAACTGGGTGATCCTGCCTCTAGGTAAAACTGCCCCAGGGATGGCTGTGACATGCACACATTCCTCCTATATTAAAGCTCTCTGATAACCCTAAAGCAGAGGGAATTGTCTAGGGCTATAGCTTTTCCCAGGTACCTCTGTTTCTAGCAGGAGTGTGGGAGCAGAGGGAGAAGGACTAAGAAGGGTTACAGCTTGAGCCAGCTCAGTCTGCTTTAGGGTTAACAGAGAACTCTAATGCAGCAAGCGTGCATGCATATTGCAGCCCTGTGCATGGGTCATTTTTACACGTCCACTACTGCTGCCATGGCAGTGCCAGCAGCATCCCTGAGTGGGGTCTTGCAGTACCTCAGCTGAGAACCACTGAGTGAAGAGGAAATTGAGAGAGAGGATTTCACAGAAGTTTTAGTTTTGTTTATATCTCTGTATTTTTCATTATATTAAGGAGAATCATGTTAAAAAAAAGCTCTGGACAACATCTATGTGGATCAGTTTGCTTAGATCTTTCTCGTGGTTTAGAAGAGATATAAAATAGCTGCAGAAGGACAAGTAATTCTGGGTTTGGTTAAGCTCCGCAGGTGCCTGAGGGGTCAGAATTAGGATCAAAGGCTAGGTAGCTGGCCCATGAGATATCAAGCCTCAGGAGGAGGTTGTTAGAGGCCTGAAGACAGGAACAGGTCTTGGGCTCTGTTATCCCCTGGAGGCCAACAGCATAGTAAGGATTAAGTGATGGATCCTTCAGTGAAGTCTGGTGAATCACAAAAAGAGGGACACGATCAAATTTGTGACATCATAATATGAGCTAACCACACTACCATTTCTACAACATATTCAAGCATGAAAGTAAATGCATGGGCATTAGCTGATATTGTATACTGATTTAACTTTTATTCTTAATGTTTGTGTGCAGCCATGATCAGATACACAGCAATATTTTTGTATTTCTCCTGCTTGTACTAAACCACCATTAAATTATCCATTCCCCTCCTCCTTTAAGGAAGAAGGAAACCATGCAGTAACTTACATCCTGATTCTTTATTACAGTACAATTACAAATAGAGTAGAAATCACACCCATACAGATGGCCAGATATGGCTAATTTACCATTCACATCCTATTTAAAATCTATTTTTAGGACTCAGTTCCAAGGGGTCAGTCTTACCCCTGAATAATTTCAGGAGTAAATTGCTAATCGTTACTTTCATTTGTGGAAGAAATCAAACTTTGTGTTGTGGTTGAATCAGAACTGACACAGCCAGCTTTTCTTTATTTAAGGCTATACTGTGATCACAGGGAGAATTCCATACAGCAAGGGGAATCACCCACTTGTCTGTTTCAAAGGATTTCTCAGACTCTCTAAGGTTACAAGCGTATTTATACTTAAGACAGAGAAAGAGATAAAAAATACACCTTGGAGAAACAAAACAATAGTAAATTACACAGAAACTTAGAAAGTTTACTTAAACAACTATCTATGCATAGGGCTATCCCAAGGCATGCAGGAATGCACAGGGCAAGATATCAAGATAACCCAAGGAATGCAGGAATGCGGATTCCTTATCTCAGAACATTTGAATTAAGCAGTGTCAGCACGTCTGGTCTTTGTCTGTTTTTCTAGTCAAGTAAGCCAATTACTTCTACATTCCCTATTTTTTTTTTTTACAAGTTAGATATTTATAGCCATTAGCCTTTCAACTTCTAGTTTTTCTTTCTCTTTACTTTCTGCTATTTCAACATACAAATTATATACCTCATTTCTGGTTGATGGTCTATTCTTCATTGGCTTAGCAGCATGGCTTATTCAACACTGTATTATCATAAACACCAGGTATACTCCAATAAAAAACAACAAACAATATCAACAAACTATGAATGACAGTAGAGCCTAAGGAACTAAAAATAGGGCTAAACCAAGAATTCACATTCCAGTTATCTGACTCATGCAATGTAGCTGCTTCTTTTCGAATATGTTTACTTAAATCCTGGATTTCTTTTGAATTATCGGGAATATAAGTACAGCATTCTTTACCTATTAAAGCACAGAGTCCTCCTTTGCTGGCTAGTATATAATCTAATGCAAGTCAGTTTTGCAATGTCATTTGCCTTATTTCCTTCATTTCTGTATTTATTTTATCAAAACTATCAGCAGTAGCATTAGAAATCTTTTCCAGAGATGCTGCGACTTTCTTTATCTTGGACATAGCTAAGCCTGTGCCATAGCTGGGGAACATTATACCCCAAAATCTTTGATTTTCTGTAATTCCACAAACATTGCTAATTCTCCCTTTAGGTAAATGAGATCTCATAGTAAAAGCAGGATATGCTGCGGAGACATAGCATGTTCCTCTCCAACCAGAGGGAAGATTTTTATAGGCCTTATCTCCACAAACAAAATAGTGACCAGCTAATGCAGTATATCCACCTGTATTACAGCATGGGGACATCATCCATTGCAAATAATAGCCTGAAAACTGACCTGCAGGGGAGCAGTTAGATATCCAGGAATTATTAGAAAACCAAGCACCATTTATTTTAAATTCTACCTCACACTTACTGACTCCTACTGCAACACGAGATCCATTAAAGGTCCAACAGAACTTTCCAGGGGTGGCATAAGCTAATTGTGCATATTCAGACCAGTTGCAACTTACATTCTGCCAGGTTTCATTCCCATGAAAATTTGAATAGTAAGGGGCTAACATCTGAGTTGCATTCAGGGGTACCGGTATCATGGGTATTCCTCCAGTAGAATAGATAGGGACATGACTACATATCCAACAACGAAAGACATTTAAATCGATTCCAATTTGATTAACTAAAGACAAGAAGACATTTTCATGAAGTGATCTTCTTTGTCGGTGCAGAAGTGTAGTTTGGTTTACAGAGTTCCTTATAACTGATGAGTCAAGTTCATATAAGATGGCCCAAAAAGAAATACTGAGAACTATCCAAATCACGACTAACCAACTCCACCTCGGGAACCAGGAACTAGGTAGAGGCCTTTTTCCTGTCCCGAAGGGCATAGTAGTGTCATTGGGGCACATCCTCTTCGCTCTGTAGTGGCAAATCCTCTTCGCCAGTAGGCGCTTGGCTCACTACTGGTCTTGAGCTCTCCTGCTGGCAGGCGCTAGGCTCACTACCAGTCTGTGGAGGCTGCTTACAAGATTGATATGGAGGAGACTCTAGGTCTAATGGGGCTGATGTTTTCTTACTGTGTGAAGCATGGATCCATGTCTGGAGTCCTTGACACTTTATTGCAGTGTTGGTGGTCAGGAGTACCTGGAATGGGCCTTTCCAGCGAGGTTCCAGTGATGACTTTCATTGATGGACTTTTACATGGACCCAGTCTCCAGGCAGGATAGAATGGCACAGCTCACCTGGTTCTTTGGGGAGAGCTGCCTGTACCTGTGAATGAAAAGCCTTTACACACTTCATTAGTGCTTTACAATAGTCTAGAATGGTATCATCAAGTGAATGTATATCGCAAAAGTGGGAAGCAACAGGTGGCAAGGCAGGGAGCCTCATGGGTCTTCCCATTAGAAATTCATGTGGGCTAAGCCCAGTCTTTCGGTTGGCAGTAGATCTCATACTCTTAAGGGCTATGGGTAGTGCATCTGGCCATTTTAGGTGAGTCTCAGCACAAATTTTGGCCAGTTTATTTTTCAGAATGCCATTTTGGCGTTCTACTTGACCCAAGGCCTGCGGATGGTATCGGCAATGAAAGTTCTGTTGGATCTGCAGGACTTTGCAGACTTCTTTCATTATCTGTCCAGTAAAATGAGTTCCTCTATCAGAGTTTAGGGATAAAGGAATACCAAACCTTGGAATAAAGTCTCTGAGCAACTTTTTGCTTACAGTTATGGTATCAGCTTTTGCACATGGGTAGGCTTCTACCCATCCAGAAAACATACATACAATAACAAGAACATATTCATAAGAACAATATTTCTGCATTTGAATAAAATCTAATTGTAAATTTACAAACGTGGGGGATGTGCTGCCTTCTTTGTTTTTACAGGCTTTAAGGAGGTAGATGCCAAGAGCAAATCATCAGCATATTGCACAAGCACAGAATTTTATTTAAATATTATGTCATCTAGATCTTTTTTCAAAATTTGGGAAAAAGAGAAGGGGATTCAGTATAACCCTGGGGCAATTTCATCCAAGTATACTGAAGTCCTTGATAGGTAAATGCAAAGAGAAACTGGCTATCAGGTGGTATAGGGGTCGAAAAAAATGCAGAACACAAGTTAACAAGCATTAGGAAGATAGTAGCTGGATTTTGTACAACAGGAAAAGTCAGTAAAACTGCAGAATTTACCGCACGAAGGTCTTGTACAAAGCAATAGGTATTCTTTCCAGGTTTTTACAGGAAGAACAGGCATATTACAAGGGCTCTTAGTTGGGACAATGATACCTTGCTTTAAAAGGGCGGTTATAACAGGGCATATCCCTTCTTCAACTTCTGGACGTAAAGGGTATTGAGCAACTTTGGATAAAGGCTTAGCTGGGTTTAATCTAATTTTTACAGGCTGGGCAGTATGGATTTGTCCTACTTCATTAGCATGCTGGGACCAGAGAAAAGGAGGGACAGCTTTTATGATTTCTTCTTGCAACACAGAAAGATCAGGGAACTCAGGTTCAGGAGGTGAGCTAGCTAAAGCAGCAAGTACTGCTATTTCGTTATCACAAGGGACATCTAAATAAACACCATTAGGAGAACAATACATAGTACAGCCAAGTTTACAAAGCAAATCTCTGCCTAACAAATTAACAGGAGAACAAGGACTAAGGAGAAAGGCATGTTGATCAGAAACAGGACCAAGAGAAACATGTAATGGTTGGGAAACAGGATGAGGAACTATTTGATTTGAAATTCCCACAGCATTTACAACAGCAGAGGAGAGGGGAGTTGTGGAAAATTCTTCAGCTCAAAGAGTAGAGCGGCTTGCATCCATGTCTGCTAAACATTTTGTAGAGATGCCATTTATCACGCAGGAAACAAAGGGATCATCTTGATTAAGTGGGAGAAATGGGGCTGTGATGATGTTACTATTCCTCAGGCTGGCCTAACAGGAGGCTCCCTGATTCGGGGCAGAGAATTGAGTGAGAGGAGGTGGTGGGGGTTTAAACGTCATCCCCGGCTGGCCAGGCTGGTGAGGACATTGAGCCTTCCAGTGTCCTGGTTGGCCACAATTATGACAACTGCCATTATTTTGGTACTGAAATCCTCCTCGTCCCATCTCACGACCACGTCCCCTGCCTCTGAACTGTCCTCGATGGAAACCTCAGCTGCTGCCCCTGTCTAAAGTCTGTAATTTCAATGACATTAACTTAGTTTCCATGGATTCCTTTTTTTTTTCCTGGCAGGTTGTACAACGATTTGCAATGGTGACTAGTTCTGCAAGTGGCTCAGTCTGCCAACCTACAGCAATTGTGGACAACTGTTCCTGGACTTTAGAAAGAAGTTCGTGGACAAAAGCAGAAGCAACTGCTTCTGGGGCAGTTTCAGCTGCATTTTCAATACCAGAATGTCTTTCAAATACTAGTTTCAAGCAGTCCATGTAGTCTGCTGGGGATTCTCCTTTATTTTGTTTACAGTTATGTATTTTTGGCCCAGTCAGTTTTCCTGGGGCAAATATTAAGCACAGCCTCAAGGAGGTGTCTTCGGGCATCTGCTAAGTGATCTCCAATTCTGGGGTCCTGAGTAGGCCAAGTAGCCTGTGCGATGAGGCGGTTGTGGACCTCAAAGAGCAGAACACTTCTCAATAATTGGTTTAAATCTGCCCATGTTGGATCATAACAATGGATTAAAGTTTCCAATTCATCTTTAAATTTCTGAGACTCTACTCTGAAAATTGTTTAACAAGGTTTAGGAGATCTCCTGGGGTCCAGGGGACAGGGACTGTGATTGTAGTTTCCCCATTTGGACCTTTCCCTGGAAGTTGGCATAAAGGCATAAGCTGAGCCTTTTTTAGATTTTAAAGACCATACTGGGTACCAGACCTTAAACAAGAGAAGGGAGTTGAGATTTCAGGAGACAGATGCCACATCTTCGGTGGACGTGGGCAAGCCCCGGGGGCAGGTGACGGTTGTTGAGTGATAGTTTCCCGGTGAGGTGGGCTAATCCTGCCGGAAGAGTCTGTTTGGTTACTTTGGACTTCTTCAGGTTCAGATTGTGCCTGGAACTGATATGGGGGTGGCACATTAAGAAAATCAGTTACATCTTCTGCAGATTCATTCTCAGTTATTTGTGGATAAAGTTGTTTTGGTGTTGATGGTACTATTGATGGGGGGCCCCCTTTTGGTGCACCTTTCTGTTTAATTCCTTTATCTGAGATTTCAGAATCTCTTGGGAGTCTTTAAGACTCTGAACTTGAGAGATTTTTTTTTTCCTATTTTATTTATTTATTTTATTTTGACATCTTTTGGAAGCTTCTTTATATTATTCAAAAAAAATGTGTCCCACTGAGTCTGTGGTATATTACTACCTCTTAACTCAAGGTCTCTGTGGAGATGAACAATTTCACTTAAATCAAATGTTCCCTCCAGGGGAAACTGCCAGCTAAAATCATCTCTGGCATACCAATTCCATTTGTCTAGAAACTTACAACTTTTATGGCCATAGTGTGTGTACATGTACAATGCTGGAGTCCCTTTTGGCAGAGCCAGTATGTCTTTTAGATTCTCCGCTCCCCATATCTTTAAACTCAATTCACACAGGTCTTTCATACAGGAATGGCTTATTCAGGGTGTCCGGTCAGGTTGTGAGATTTGCTAGTGGCATAGAGATGCTGTGGCTAATGTCCAAAGACAAGACTCCACTGCAATAACAGCACACAATGCAGTTACTCACGGTTAGACATGGCTCATTATGAGGGTGGGGAAAGGGAAAAACTGTCCACTGGGTCATGAGGTTCCAGTCGGTCCCCTCTGCATTCAAAACTGCCCTTCCAGACAGTTTGAACGCCTTGGGGCGGCTGAACCCAACCTTAGTCTCAGACCTGGTCAGTGGCTCATATTTCTCAATTCATACTCTCAATTCACACAAGAGAATTTCCGTGTTGAGGCACAAGGTTCAAGAGCATTTCTTTAGTCTCAGCCTTGATCAACGCTTATCATGGAAAAACATTCGCAGTCTAAGAGTTTCCACCTTGCACCCTTGCTTTCGAAGAGCACACAGAACAAATCTGGTGTCTTCGGGGCGGCTGCACAAGGATTCTACTTCTGGCCTCAGAAAGACCTCACAGTTCTTTACAGAACTTAACTCAATTCATACAGGGACATACTTTCACTGACAACAGCAACACAGAGTCTTAACTCTTAACCTTAACTCTTAACCTTGACTCTTAACCTTGAGTCTTAACCTTGACTCTTTCTACTCACAGTTAATACTTACACCGTGGGTAAGTTACCATGCAGTAACTTACATCCTGATTCTTTATTACAGTACAATTACAAATAGAGTAGAAATCACACCCATACAGATGGCCAGATATGGCTAATTTACCATTCACATCCTATTTAAAATCTATTTTTAGGACTCAGTTCCAAGGGGTCAGTCTTACCCCTGAATAATTTCAGGAGTAAATTGCTAATCATTATTTTCATTTGTGGAAGAAATCAAACTTTGTGTTGTGGTTGAATCAGAACTGACACAGCCAGCTTTTCTTTATTTAAGGCTATACTGTGATCACAGGGAGAATTCCATACAGCAAGGGGAATCACCCACTTGTCTGTTTCAAAGGATTTCTCAGACTCTCTAAGGTTATAAGCGTATTTATACTTAAGACAGAGAAAGAGATAAAAAATACACCTTGGAGAAACAAAACAATAGTAAATTACACAGAAACTTAGAAAGTTTACTTAAACAACTATCTATGCATAGGGCTATCCCAAGGCATGCAGGAATGCACAGGGCAAGATATCAAGATAACCCAAGGAATGCAGGAATGCGGATTCCTTATCTCAGAACATTTGAATTAAGCAGTGTCAGCACGTCTGGTCTTTGTCTGTTTTTCTAGTCAAGTAAGCCAATTACTTCTACACATTCCTCTCCTATGGAGTTTGTCAATATTACTTATAGGTAGCTAGAAGAGAACATGCAAGAACAATGAGAAGTACTCCCTGGCTTTGTTAAAAGAGGCTTTGCAACACTCAAAGTCCCTGCCAACACTCACCATTTTTTTTTTTAATAATTCATGTTTTTTATGCTTCACAACAGAAAACCATTACTATTCCATCGATAGTCAATAAGTATCCCAGGAAGAAGACTCGGTATTTACTGAAAATAATATAAAAGAAAGCTTTTTGGTGTTTTTGTTGTTCTTGTTTGTTTGTTTGGAGTTATTTTTCTTTGTTTTTCTTTGTTTTTCTTTGTGTACTGAAAGTTAAAAAAATACAGAAGATTCTACTGTTATAAAGTTAGTAGCATCTTGCTCACTGAAAATAAGAAAAATAAATGAATAAGCCTCTGTATTCTGATCGTTTAAAATATCTGCATAACAACTTTAATATAGTACCAAAAAGCTTTTCCATCCAATCAGGCTCCATGACAGAGGTATACAAAATATTCAGTTTAAGAAAAATAAAATCAAAGACTGAGTTCACACCTCCATATATAGACAGTGGAGTCCAGGTGTGATTACACATGCTTTGGATGACTAGAGGTTGGAACTCTCTGGATCATCTAAACTTCTAACCTTAATGATGTCATGATTTACTTTCAATGGCTGAGCATGCATAGAGGGTGTTTATTTGAAACCAAGTTGTTTGTTTTGGCAACCAAGGGAACAGGACAGTTAGGACCATTATGGTAATGAGCTGTTATAGTTTGGTATGGCCCTTATTATGATTTACTTTGATTGATGGAATTATTGAACCTCCATTTGATGGACAGGTGATGTGATTTAGTCCGTATAAAACCTGTCCAGAGTCAGTATGTGTGTGTATTCCTCAGTGGGTAGTCCTTAGGGAAACTGAAAAGGGAGAGAAGAGAAAGTCAGACTGGAGCTTAGAGAGAGATGTTTATATGACTGGGTGTGCAAGTATAATTAATATAGAACTGATTTAGTGCTTGATTGTTTCTGGTTGTCTGGAACCCAGAGTTTCTTGATAAGGTTGTTGAGTGATTGTTTGGGAGCCATGATGGAGGGTCTAGATTACCTGGGCACTTGCCACTCACCTACTTTATCATGTCACACTGGTCAGATGTCACCTACCCTTCATCAAGATGCTTAGTACCCACCTAGAGTGAGGGACAGCATAGAAATCCTCAGGGGTGTGAGACTCTGCTCAGCAGGCCTTCCCTGCCTGTCAGCTCTCTAGGGTGATAGTGGTTCCATAAGTGTATGTTGGTGATGGGTTCCATAAGTGTATATTGTTTACAACTGTAAGTTCTTTTGCTCATTGTTTTAGTGTTTTATTGTGATTGCTTGTCATAATATACACTTGTTGACTTTACATGTGTATGGAGTTTTCATTGGTAGTTTGCACCTCTGGTCAGAGATGGGCAGTAGGTCAATTTCCAGAGGGATTTTAACCTTATGAGGTCTGAATCAAAAAGGGAGCTTGGCAGGGTATAGAGGCTTAACAACCCTCTGTGTGTGTGTCTGAGACATGGGTGGGTGTCTGAAGAAGTCCATAGGGTTCTCTATCTTGTTGTTATACACTTGTTCTTCACATATGCATATTTTTAAAAGTTGCCTGTTTCAGAATATAGAACCTACATAATTATTAATGACTAAATTCTGTCCAAGTGCATGCCTAGTAAAACTGCTTTGGCCCAGTGAATTTGCTAAAAGGTTTTAAAAAAGTAGAATTTTTCTTGAAGGATTGTCTGCAAATCTTTTACAGTAGTGACATATTGAAAGAATCTGCTCACAGATTCTTTTTGTGTTTCTTTGTTGTATTATTTGCTGGGATGTTCCCCCAAAATTGTCTAATTCTCATTGTGTAAAGTGAAGTTTGAAGATAGGGTGGCTACAAATTTTACCATCAGGCGATATCTACACTAGATCTGACTGTGCTAGAGTGTACTACCTTGAAAATAAGTCCATCTCTCTCTCTCTCATCTCTCTGTCTTCATATGTACCAACATTGAAAAAAATATATAATGGAACTGCTGTTTGAGTGACAGCTCAGGTACATGGTACTCATGCTTGGGTGTCCAAAATGTTTTTTTTTTTAAATCATATGGCTAAGCATTAGGGCTGTGTGAAGCTTCGGTCCCTAATTTAGTTTGGTGGAGATTCAGCCTGATATAGTGGCCAAATCTCTAAATCCACATTGAATCAGAGGAGCCTTTAATCTTTCCAAATCAAATCAGAACCTTCCGAATCGATTCAGAGAGATTTGGAAAGATTCAGAGATTCAGACATATATACAAATTTAAATGTTTTTTCTACATACCTCTAGGTAGCTGGTGGTTCGTGAATGCTGTGATGCTGGGGTGCATTGAGTGTCCCACAGAAGGAAGGGAGGCTCCCCAGCATGCTCAGCAGCAGGCCCAGAGGTGGACCAGAAGCTCTTCTGGTCCATTTCCGGGTCTGCTGGGGAGCATACTAGGGGGCAGCCCCATGCCCCCTCAGCTCAGTGACTGGTGCCTCCTGGATCTCGGGCGGCACTCAGGGTCTCTCCATGGCCAATTGTTGAGCTGGGGAGACATGGAGGGGGCCCAGTGTGCACTCCCCGAAGGACCCAGAAGTGGACTGGAAACACTTGGAGGCCCCTCCCCCACGCTTCTGTGAGACCCTCCATGCTCTCCAGCATCACAGCATTCACAAGCCACACTGGTACCTCAAGGTATGTAGAGAAAACTTTTAAAGCTATGTCTATTTCTGAATCGCTGATTCTCTGAACCAGCATCAAATCTTCACATTTGGATTCGGCCGAATTGAATCAGGGACACTGATCTGAATCAACTAATCAAATCACTGTCCGTGATTCAGCCCGAATCTGAATACAAATCAAATGGGGCCCACTTTGCATGCCCCTATTAAGCTTATAGATGAGTCACTCTGATTTGCATAAATTATATTTTAATTAAGAAGAGAGATGGCCCTTTTATTATGACTAAAGGGATTGACTTGACAACAAGTGTTTCTTTCAAAACTTTATATAGTTTAGCACATTGAACAAGCATAAGCTTTTGGAAATGTACCATCTGATGATACCCAGTAATGACACCAAAAAAATCTGGTGGAAATCTGTGAAGATTTAAGGAGTTATGCCTAAGCACCTAAATGTCTGAATACTTACATAAGTCAAATTTTGAACTGTTCAATTTTCTCCATAATTATCATACCTTCAATTTTCTTTTTTCTTATTTATTATATTCTAATATGTAGCTTGGGTATATTCATGTATATATTATTTTTAAGAGATCAACTTATTGGTCACATCCAGATGAGCATGGCCATGTGGCATGCAGTGCCACAGACACATCTGAGGTACCACATACCACACCTTCAGCTGTTCTCCATGATGCAAGGAAGCCGCATAGAAGGGTTTTTTTATCCCCTGTGTGTCAAAGGTGACAAGGTGTCCCACAGCTAGTTGTTCCTAGGAAAAAAATGACCACACTTATGTGAATGCAGCCATTGATCTTTCAAATACCTAGAACGATGAAGGGAAGGAAATATTATTTAAAAATCTACCTACAAAAATAAATTCTCAGCATGACTCACCAGTGTTGGCTAAAGAATTATATTTAGAAATTTGCTTTTAGAAATTGGCTAGTGGGAAGAATACATACTGTATTAGAACAGGGGAACAGCAAGGGTTAATTAGTTTCTAAAGTCTATTTGTGGTAAAGATTCACATTCTCAGCATTTTAGCACCTGAGGGCATGTCCACACAAGCGGGAATATGTGTTTGCTTGGGGACAAATGACAGTGGGACATATTTGTGCTGTTGCTACTTTTCTCCAGGAAACACCCCTGCATACTTACTCAAGCACACAGCAAGTTGTCATTGGTGCTGTATGGGAGGCTGAGGCCAGCACCTGGGCTGGCCCCAGCAGCCTTACCTGAGGTCCTGGGGGTCTCCCAGGGCTGGTGCAGTGGCCATCCAGACACACAGAGACTGGCTGGCAGCTGGAGTGTGGCTCTGATCAGACAGGCTCTAGTTTCGTGTGGTGCATGCTGCCACCACGTGCACTGCCCTACTTTATTCTGGCATTGTTTTTTTGACACTGGGACATCCCAGTGTAAAAAAAAAAAAAGTCACCACCTGCGAATTAGCACTGCTGTGAATGCATGCATATGTGGCAGTGCAGTTTACAGTGCCTCAGATGGGTTTGCAGTGACCACTTGTTTGGACATGCCCTAGGGATCCGAAGTGAGCAGGCAAGCAGGCACATACATCTTGGGACACTGAAAACATACCGAAGCAAAACAACTACTATGTTCCCTTTAAAACCCATAAAGAGAGGAACTTGCAGAATTAACATCAGGTCACAATGACTAGGTGGAGCCCAGCCAAGAGCCCCTGGGATCCCTGGTTTTGGGTGGAATGGCCAAACTAGGAGACCAGGAATGAGCATATTAAGGTACCAGCAAATAACTAAATTAAGATGTATGCACATAATGTGTTTAAAGAAACAAGGGATTATGCTGATAGAGCAGAATGTGAATAGCATGATGACCACAGGGAAACCAATTGATGGTACCCAGAAATGAAGACTTATCAAGGGAAAAAGAATACAAAATGAGGGAGCTTTAGAGCAACAATTGGGCATTGGCCCCCAACTTCTGAGGTTTCTGACATCTGATAAACTGATTCAAGCAAGAACCATGAGGTGGTATTTGTGTACTGGCCAGACTTACCATCTCCTTGTGAAATGGTAGGACTGGTAAATAACTGGGACTATGTAGTCATTTAGATTGCTTTGCTCATACTAGTCTTATTTGCTATCATTGGCCACATGTCTACACAAGATCTAAATGAATGCACACTTGTATAAACAGGAACTAAATGACTGCACGGTAAACCCATGTCACAGCATAGTAGCGCCGACAAATAGCATTTTTGTGACTGCACAGTAGCCTGAGACTACTGCGCAGTAACATTGTGTTATGGTTTCTGCCACGTGATTCTACTGCACAGTAGTCCTAGGCTGCTGCTCAATCAATGTCTCATGTAAACACTGTGTATCAGTAAAATACTATTATTGAGCCTATTTATGGTTATTCAGAAAGGCTTTGCCCCACCCGCATTAAGGTATCAGGTCTGGTTCATAAATCCAGTGCCAACAACCAGAATTAGATGCCACTCACAGTTGGTTCCAAATAGTATTGTGTGTGCTTTCTGTTTGCCTGGGGTTTAACACCACCCAAATAAAGTTTGAATATGTTCATAGATTTTGCTAGGTTGCCCTGACATAACACATTTTACACTCTGGGGTTGGTAAGTAAGGGGGGAATAATTGTGGTATTGGGGGGTAGCGGGTGTTGACAATAGCTATGTGTACACTTGATTCAAATTCGAAACATTTGAAATGGTTCATTCTGGCTTTTAAAAGTATTTTATTTTATTTTATTTTATTTTATTTTATTTCTGTGGACTAGATTCACAATGTTAGGTAGGCATAAATACTTCTGGTCCCTCTTGTGGTAAGGGCACCCCATTGAGTAAAGGTGTATTCAAATCTATATTCTCTGCTATTTCAAAATAGCGACATGCACCTACACTTCTTTGTAACATGCTGTAACTACTAGACTAATGGGTTTTCTGTAGTCAAATTCTGTCATCTGTTGAAGCTGTTCTACTGTATATATAATATTTAAATGTTCTTTAGGCAGGGACTGAAATTGCTGTCTTTCCCTACCCAGGAATCGCTCAACCATTAAGCCATTGAGTCATTCTTACTGTAACCATTCCATAATATTTAGAGTAGTTTCCTAGTAGGTTTAAATACTTTCTCTACTTCAAAATAAGTATGTTTATAACCTTTTTCTGCTGCTTTTGAATATTGTATTGAACTATACACTCCTTCTCAGCATATGCTAAATCTGCAAATGGAGCACTTCCATATTGATTTCTTCTACTTCCGCCCCCACCTCACTTCCAGCACCTTTCTACTCTTAAGCTCTCTTTGCCTTGTATGACAGCAGTAGTGTGAATTGTCCTCAGGGAAGGTTTCTCAGCTCATTTCAGTTTTTTGTTTCTTTTTCTGTTCCTCCCCCCACCCCCAATTTCAGCAGTGTGCATTAACCACTGGGATAAATAGCGAAAAAACTCCATTTTGTCAATGCCGCCTAAGTCCCATTGTGAATCTAGACTTTCATTTCTAAATGTGTTTTACTTTTATTAAACATGTCTACAACCAGAGTACAACCTTTTTTCCCTTGTTTAAGCAGCAAATGGGAGTAATTTTGTACAACACCAGAGTAAACATTCACAAACAGCAATTTCAGTATCCAAGGCTCAAAAAAAAAATTAAAAAAAAAAAGATGGAGGAAAAAGAATCTCTTATCCCAGGGATAATATACCAGAAGAAAGTAGAAAAGAAACTACATTTTAAAAAACTGCCCGCTGATGCAGATAAGCAGTATTTATGTCCATGACTTCAGGATGAACAGGATAACTCATTCTGCAGTAGGTCCAAAAGAAGGCTTGACCATATCTCTATACAGACACCACCACACTGCCAGGTCACCCTGGCCCATCTGTCCTGCACCCACTGCTGGGGGCACCATACGGAGGGACAAAAACTCCATGTTAGCATAGAGTTTTGTTTCTGTCCAAATGAAAAATATCTACAAAGTGCAGTTTACATTTGTTATTGTTGTTACTGGCCTGTATTAAATATATGTAGCCCTAGAGCATGTAAGAGTTTACAAGCATATTATCATTGTGTTTGTGCACTTGCTTAATTATAACCCTGTCTCAAAATAGAAAAAAAAAGTTCACTAACTTGTACTGAGTAGTAAATTAAAAAGCTGCCTTCAGCTCTGATATTTGGTCTGAAAAATATATTGAAGATTTATTTTACCCCTTTCAGAAATACAAGTGAGTGAGATTTTATTTATTTTGTTCCACCAAAGGCACATCTCAGTGTTTTTACTTATATACTTACTTTGTCAGACCATTATCACTATAATATATTCAAATCTCACAATATTTAATATATTTATCATTACAGCACCACTTGGAGGTACCACAGATGTACTATCCTATCCCACAGCATGATTTTATCCAGCCTGCAGCAGGTTCCTCAGCCCCGATCCAGCCCAAGTGTGGGGAGCAGCCTGGGCTGGGGTGCATGTAGCCAGTCCCTCCACCCCTGGATATGGAGGTGCCACCTGGCACAGCCCATCTTGTCCCTGCATGTGGCTCTTGGACATGCTGGGACCTGTCATCTGTGGAGCCAGCTGGTGGGGTGGGGGCCACGGGGCAGCTAGAATTGGTTTCCTGGCAGTCCCCACTGCTACTGCTTGGGAACAGGTGCATGCCCTGCTGCTGCTGGACCACACCACACTGCCAGGTCACCCTGGCCCATCTGTCCTGCACCCACTGCTGGGGGCACCATATGGAGTGTGTTGGGGGGGCAAGTGAGGTGTCAATGGTGACCAGCTTAGGACCCCTACAGGCAGGCTTAACCAGTTGGATGGGATTGAGCTGCATGCTTATGGGTGGGAAGCAACATTCAGGAGCAGGACAGATGGGCAGGGTCATGGCTGGAATCACAAGTTAGTAACAGAGCGGAGCTGGGGACCAGGGCAGAGGTGCAATCCACTCCCTGCACATCTTTGAGATGGGTGCCAGTTCCATAGGCAGGGGCTGTCACTAACCTGCAATCCCAGCTCCAGCCCTGCCTACCCATTCCACTCCTGGATGCCACTTCCCACACATCTGTGGCCCCTTCCCATGTGACTGGCTGAGCATGCCCTGCCTGCGGAGTGCTGGGCTGGTCTCCCCATTCACCCATCTGCTCTGTTCAGTACCCCCAGCAATGGGTGTGGGGTGGACAGGCCCAGACAAGCTCAATTGTCTACCCCCACAAGGCTAGGTCTGCACCCTCCCCTCCTTCCACAGCCCACAAGAGTTCATGAAAATTTAAGTGCCCCTCCAGTCCAAATAATTGCTCACCTCTGTGGTAAATAAATAAGTTGAGTCACTCACCTAAAGTGCTTACACATTGTATAATTCCATAAGTATTCTTTCTAAGTTTCCTTAACGTCTTCTAAAACCTACCACAAAACATATAATTTTATGGTTATAGAAAAGTAGGTAGTATCAACGCTTGGAAGCCTCCAGACTTTCTAAACCATCCTGGACAAGTGCTAGTCTAAAATATCTTAAAAGCTTTGGGAACATCCATATTGCCTGATATACTGAAAATACTTTTTAACTTGCCTCAAGCAAAGCAGGAGGATGAGAACACATTGTTGCCTGCCGAAGCAATGATGGGTGAATGTTATTCTACAGAAGCCAATGCCACTTACAGTAACAGAGTGGGGCTGGGGTTAAACTTTTCTGAACCAGGGACTAACCATGTGTATATGTCATTTGTGGGCTATATTACTTAGAAAAGACAAAAGGGAGCTTGATTTTCCTACCATGAAATGTTATAGGAAACATTTTTATTTTAGAAAAGGGGAAAATAGCTATCAATGGACCCATCTTTTAAACCTGAGAGCAGAACCTACAAAGATTAGAGATGACCAGGGATCCAGGTTTTCCCTTTCTCATGGAAAAGCGGAGAAAACCATGGATTCCCTGTTTTTATTAGAGAAAACACTTATTTCCCCTTTTAGCAGAGAAATCCATGGATTCTTCACTTTTGCACAGAGGTCTTTCAGGCTGGCACAGCTCCAGCCTGCAAAAGCAGATTGCAGAAAGGGTGGGAAATGGCGAGCCCTAGCTGGAGGGGGAGGGAGATGGGGAAGGGCAGGGCCTGAGCCTCTCAGTTAACCAAGGCTGGGCTCAGGATCAGACTCACCCTTCACCCCATGATCCTAGAGGTAGGTGGGGCTTGAGGGTTGTGGGGCAGGGCTGTGGAAAATGGCTGGAGAGTGAGGGAGCGGGAAACACTGCCAGCCCGAGGCAGCACACTGCAGCTGGGAGCAGAACCAGGGGGTGAGAGCAGGTGTGCCGGGCCAGGGGATGAGGGCAAGGGTGCCCCTCTGTGGGCACACAGGGCCTTTAGGGTGGCAGCAGCATTATGGTGGCAGCCATGGCTGCCGTATGCAAGCCACCCCATCTGTGGGCACAACTCCTAAAACAAGCAGCAGTGATGGCAAGGGATGGTGGTGGGGGTGGCTACGTGCCACCTGGTTGGCTAGCAGGGGTTGGGAGTTTTTACACATGGTGGCTGCCACCACCTTGCACCATTGCTGCTGCTTACCTGTAGAGCCAGGCCCATGAACAGGGGCCTTGTGTGCAGCATGGCTCCACAGGCAAGCAGCAGCAGTGGTGGTGTGAGGCGGTGGTTGCCACAGTGTGCGCAACCCCCCAGCCCCACTAGCTGGCCAGGCAGCACACAGCCACCCCCTCCACCATCCTGTACCATGGTTGCTGCTTGTTTAAGGAACCATGCCTGCAGATGGGGGGGCTCCCATACGGCAGCCATGGCCGCTACCACACTGCCGCTGCTGCCCTGCGGCTGGCTGCACAGCTCCATACGTGGTGGCAGTGGCGTCACAGGGAGATTTTGCACACAGTGGCCACCACCACTGCCATGGCTCCACAGGTAATCAGCAGTGGCTGCCACATGTAAGCCCCCTCTGCCCTCCACAGCCACCATCTTTCACCGCTGCTGCAGGGCTTTGGCCACAGAGCTGTACAGCTCGCTGCAGGCAAGCCCCCTCCCTTCCCTGGCCAGCTGGCCAGGCGGCATGTGTGTGGCCCACACATGGCAGGCACCACCACACAGTACCCCATGTTACTTGTCCACAAAGCAACACCCTCACTGGCATTCAGTCGCCACCACCCCACACCACCCCAGGGGCATGCAGCCAGTTGCAAGGCACAAGCAGTGGTGCAGTGGTGACCAGTGCATGCAAGCCCCCACTTTTCCCAGCCAGGCAGCACATATAGAGCCTGATCTTGGTGGCTGCCACTGCACTGCCGCTGCCACACCCTGCACTGCTTATGCACAAACTGTGCAGGTGGCCATGGGATGGTAGCATAGGGTGCAGTGGCAGAGTTGTGGTGGCAGTCTCCATGTGTGAACCCCCCATCAGACGAGCTGGTGTGTTTTGGGCCCTCAGAGTAACTTGCCTGCCTTTGCCCCCTGGCTCTGATCCTGGAAGTGGGCATAGGGGCATGCTCCCCCACTTCCTGATCTACCTCCACAGTGCTTTCCATTTCCCCTGCCCCACCCTGCCCTGTCTCTTCCTCCTACACACAATTACCTGGTGGGTTGGGTGTAAGTATCTGTGTGTGCATCTTTGTCTGCATGTCTGTGCCTGTGTGTTTGTGTCTGTAGATCTGGGGGACTGTTGTGGGGGAGTGAGGGGCATCAGGAAGGGTGATAAGGCTGTGGGGGGAGTGTGGGGCAGCAGCAGTGATGGAGGGGGCTAGGAGGGACCTTTAATATTTATCATGGATTTTGAGTCTTTAATCAGAGAATTTGCAATTTTTAACCACACAAAACCAGGATCCCTGGAGATGACAAACCCTAGGGACTTTACTTAGGACAGATTCTTTCTTGTTAGGGGAGGAAAATTAAAGGAAAATATGAATGTACTCTAAGGGAGGAAATATAAATGAGTATCCTTTGCGGATTTCTTTTGGATACTAGTAACTCAGGAACCAGACATATGTTGCCAGGCATCAATAATGGCCTCTCCATTCTCTACCAATTCTTTCTGTGTCCTCCCATGGACTGACTTCTTTCTTTTGAGGACAGGCTCTGCTGGCCATTTCTCTGAAAATTCAAACTTCTTTATAGTTCTTCAGGTAAACACAATAAAAAGACAAACAAATCATTTCCCAGTTCTACTTGGGCAGAGATTCTAACTGTAAAGCTGAAGAAATACTGCAAACACTAACATATTCTATTTCCTTTAATTACAACCATTTAGCATATTTATACACTGAAGTCATGGGACCAGTTCTTTTTTTTTTTTATTTTTTATTGTTTGCTTATACTGGTGTGAGCATAGATTTACTCCAGTGTAACCGAGAAAAGAATTTGGCTCTTCTTGGATAGTAGTCTTCCACAGTGAAAACAAATGCCCTGTATTGAATGATCTTGGTAAAAGAATATTCACTGAGAGTGTTTTCTGTTTCCAGAAGGACAAAGCAATTTGGAACCTTTAGTTCTACCTTCTACTTATAAAATATATATATAAAAAAAATAAACCCAGAAAAGACTTGGATGATTTCTAAGCAGTATCTTGGAACAATTTAATTCAAGATGTCATCAGTGAAAAGGTTATGTGATGTTGTGCTATCATGTTGATTCTCAGAAGCAAGAACAGAGGAGTTTTTGACAGCCAAGTCTCTAGCTATATTGAAAAAGGTTTATGTTGGTAAACTTCTTACAGCCACCAAATGAAAGATTTAATACAATTCTGTGGTTTAGCACTGTGCAATGTGCACACTGAAAACACAACAATTTAGATGATGCTTCAGGATCTATACCAACATTTAAAAACATATAAGGTGAAGGTCTATGTTTAACTCATAGAACCATAGAAAATTAGGAGGTCACATAGTCCAACCCCCTGCTCAAAGCAGGACCATTCACAAGTATAACATCCTAGCAAAGGCTTTGTCTAGCCAGGTCTTAAAAAACTCTAAGGATGAAGATTCCATAACCTTTCTGTTCCAGTGCTTTACTACTTTTCTGGTGAGAAAGTTTTTTTTCCCCCTCATATCTAACCGACATTTCTCTTGCTGCAAACTGAGACCGTTACTCCTTTTTCTGTTATCTGCCACTACTGAGAACAGTCTAGCTCAGGGTGGGCAAAATGGTGGACCCAGCTAGTGGCTACATTTCCCAGCAGTGACTGCCTGCATCACGTCAGCCAGTTTCCATGAAAGCCCAAGTAAGGGTGGTGCCATGACAGTGTAGGGCCAGGGTGTCCATGGAGACCAGTGCTCCATCCTCTTTGGGAACACCTTTCAGGCAGTGGAAGGCTGCTATTAAATCCCCCCTCAGTCTTACTTGTACAGACTAATAAGCCCAGTTCCCTCAGCCTCTCCACAGAAGTCAAGTTCCTTAGTTGCTAACCATTGACCTTCCACTGTACTCTCTCCAATTTGTTCACATCCTTTCTGGCAAGTTAGTCACCAGAACAGAAGTCCTGAATTTGAAGATGGCAAATTTCAGCAAATTCAAGAGGCTTATTGGACAGGCCCTCTGCAACTGGCATTTGGATGATCTGGGTTTGTTGCTTCCTTAAGGAGACAATTCTCACAACTCAAAAACAGGCCATCCTCACATAGGCAAAAAGCAAGAAGAAAGCCAGGAGACCTTCTTGGCTTACCAGTGATATTATGGAGCTATTAAAAAAGAAAAAAAGAAGTGTATATACAATGGAGGAATGGCTCAACAACCAGAGAGGAATACACTCATCTCACCAGGGCCTGCAGATATGAAACATGGAAAGCTAAGGCAGGCCTGAATATCAAACCGGCAACTGGTATAAAGGATGACAAAAGGTCCTTCTACAGATACATAGGCAGCAAGGAAAATTTGGGCTCCGCTGCAGGACCTCTACTGAATACCCAGGGGCAGCCCATACACATGAAAAGGCAGAACTTTTGAATACATACTTTGCACTGGTATTCCTGAAATCCAACAGGGGCTACTCATCTGACCAGAGGCCCAGGGAACAAGGAGAAGGTAACAACCTACACAAAATTAGCCCAGAATGGGTGAAGGATCTTTTACAACACTTGGACATCTTCAAGTCCACCAGAACAGATGACCTGCATCCAAGACTCCTGAAAGAACTGGCCTAACTTTTAGCAGCACCATTGGCCAAGGTGTTTGAAGAGTCATGGCACTTGGGAGTGAACCCAGATGATGGGAAGAGGGCCAATGTAGTGCTCCAGAAACTACAGGGCAGTCAGTCTGACCTTGATCCTGGGTAAAAACTTTGAAAAGTTAGTTAAGGAGGCCATCAACTACAAGCTGGTAATGGATGGGGTGCTAAACAGTAGGGCTGTGAGAAGCTTCAGTTCCTGACTCAGTTAGGTGGAGAGTCAGACGAATCTCTGAATCCAAATTGAATCAGGAGACCCTTTAATCTCTCCAAATAGGAAACCTCTGAATCAATTCCAAGAGATTTAGAAAGATGCAGAGATTCAGATCTAAACATAGCTTTAAATTTTTTTGCTAAGGTAGCAGGCGGCCTGTGAATGCTGTGATGCTGGGGCAGATGGAGTGTCCCACAGGAACATGGGGGGGGCGCGGGGGGGCTCCCCAGCATGCTTGGCAGCAGACCCAGAAGTGGACCAGAAGCACTTCCAGCCCACTTCTGAGTTCACCACCAAGCATGTGGGTACCTCCTCCTACACATCTGCCCCAACATCACAGTGTTCATGAGCCACACCTGGTACCTTGAGGTATGTAGAAAAAATATTTAAAGCTATGTCTATGGCTAAATCACTGATTCTTCAAATCTGGTAACTGTGTCTGTTCAGCCTGAGGAAGAGAAGGCTGAGAGGTGAGGGTGGAGCATCAAGAACTAAGAGAGAACTATTCAGGAGTGTACCCCAAGGAAGGATGAAGACCAATGGGCATAAACTAATAGAGGGTAAATTCAGGATGGATATAAGGAAATACTTCTTCCCTGTAGGGTCACCAGACTCTAGAACACTTTCCCGGCAGAGGTGGTGCAGTCACCTTCCTTGGAGGTATTCAAGATGAGACTGGACCTTGCCGAGCTCATCTGAGCCCAATACATCCTGCTTATGGCAGGGGACTGGACTTGATAATCCTACAGGTACTTTCCAGTTCTATGATTCTATTATTCTATGTAGATGGTGCCCCAAACTGGACACCTTACTCCAGATGTTGAATTACACCAGTGCTGAATACAGGGAGAGAATCACTTCCTTCGCTCTGCTGGCAACACTCCTAGTGCATCCTAGTACGTCATTAGCCTTCATTGCAACAAGAGCACACTGTTGGCTCATATTCAGTTTACTGCCTACTGTAACTCCCAGGTCCTTATCTACACAGCTGCTCCTTAGCCAGTTGGTCCCCAGACTGTAGCAGTGCATAGGATTTTTCTGTCTTAAGTGCAAAATTTTGCACTTGCCCTTATTGAACTTTATGAGCTTCCCTTTGGCCCAATCCTACAATTTGTGAAGGCTTCTCTGGGTTGGATCCTAGTCTACTCTCCAGTGTATCTACTACTCCCCCACAGCTTGGAGTCATCAGCAAACTTTCTGAAGGTACAATCCATCTCATTTTCCAGATCCTTGATGAAGATATTGAACAAAACTGCCACCAGGATCAACCCTTAGTCCACTTGATTCCAGCTGCTAACTAGCCTGACCTTCCAGCCCATTTTTCCCATTCTCCTTACAGTATATTTATCCAACTCCCAGCTTGCTTAAAAGAATGTTCTGGGAGATTGTATCAAAAGCCTTACTAAAGTCAAGGTATATCACATCCACTGCTCTCCCTGCATCCTCAAGGCCAATCATCTAATCACAGAAGGCAATCAGATTGGTTAGGCATGACTTGCCCTTGGCAAATCCATGCTGACTGTTCCTAATTTACCTTTTCCTCCAAGTGCTTAGAAATTAATTCCTTGAGTATCTGCTTCATGATTTTTCCAAGGACTGGATGAGGCTAACTGGTTTGTAGTTCCTTGGATCTTCCTTCTTCCCTTTCTTAAAGATGGGCACTAAAATATAATGTTCAGTGTCTCTGCAATCACATTGATCAACTCCCTCAGCACACTTGAGTGCATCATGTCCAGCCCCATGGAGTTGTATATGTCCCACTCTTGCCAGTGGTGCCTGCTTTTATCCTCTCTGAACTTTGCTGCCAGCCGCAGTGGTCTGTGAGCTGACCTTGCCTGTGAAGACTGAGGTAAAAAAAGGCATTGATTAATTCAGACTTTTCCACGTCATCTATCACTTTGTTGTGCCCCAATTCAGTAAGAGACCCACACTTTCCCTGATCTTATTGCTGTTACCCTTCATGTCCCTTGCTAGATACAACTCAAATTGCACTTTGGCCATCCTGATTTCATCCTTACAATACTTGAGCAATACTTTATACTCTTCCCTAGTCATTTGTCCACGTTTACACTTCTTGAAAGCTTCCTTTTTGTGGTTTAGCTAACTGAAGAGTTCTTTGCTAAGCCAAGACCGTCTTCTGCCATACTTGATAGTCTTTGTGTGTATTGGGATGGTTCATTCCTGTTCCCTCAGTAAGGTTTCTTGAAAGTGCAACCAGCTCTCCTAGACTCCTTTTCACTTCAGCCTGTCTTCTCAGGGGTTCCTACCCATGAGTTCCCTGAGTCTAAGTCGTCTTTTCTGAAAGCCAGGATCCTCACTCTGTTACTCTCCTTCCTTGCTTTGCACAGAATCCTAAATTCAATCATCTCATGCTCACTGTTACCCAAGGTACCATCCACTTCTATGTTCCCCACCAATTCTTTCCTGTTTGTGAGCAGGAAACCAAGAAGAGCACAGTCCCTTTATTGGCCTCTCCAATACTTACACCAGGAAGTTTTGTCTCCACTCCAAAAAATTCCTGGATTGCTTGTGCACTGGTGCATGCCAATGTTCTGTATGTCAGGGTGATCATCAGATGTCAGGATGATTGAAGGCTCTTATGAGAACTACAGCCTGTGATCTGGAAACTTCTGCTAGCTGTTTGAAGAAAACCTCATGCTCCAGGTCTGGATCTCTGGCAGACACTCACCACAACATCACCCTACTCTCCCCTCTCACCCTAACACAGAAACTTTCAACAGGCCTATCTGCAGTTTCATACTGGAGCTCTGAGCAGTCATACAGATCTTTTATATAAAAAAATTTTTCTCTTCTCCCCTGCCTATCCTTCCCACCAGGTCTCTGTTATTCCAGTCACATCATATTTCTGTGAATGTGTGAGGACTTCCAGTTCTTCGTGCTCGTTTCCCAGGTTCTGTGCATTCATGTACCTGAGGTAAGTAGCTGATTGTCCTACTTTCTCAGGAAGAATCAGACAGCCTCACCTGTTGCCCTGTCCTGTTTGTGCTTCCTTCAAATTACCCACTTCCCCACTTACCTCAGGCCTTTGGTCTCTATCACCCAGTGAACATAATTTAAAGCCTTCTGCAGTAGGTTAGCAAGCTTGTCAATGAAAAGGATCTTGCCTCTCTTCATCACATGGATCCCATCTCTTCCTACCAATCGTTATTCTTGGAACAACATCCTCTGGTTGAAGAACCCAAAGCCCTGCTGGTGACACCATCTGTGCCATATGTTGATCTGTAACGTAATTGCCTGTTTTCCATATGTACGTATTTAATTTTGGAAATTAAGTAATTAAAAATCATCCCATCAAGAAAATACCTCAATATGAAATACTATGGATAAAATCTAAGACAGGATAAATGACTGGTGGGCAAGGAATATCAATTTGTTTTCCAGGGCCTTTATTATTGTTAATACCTTACTGAAATCAATTAGGAACAGACTTTCATTATATAAGGCTCGATATATATGCACAGAGACAAGGCCCAGAGGAACCTGTGATGTTATTTCAGGAAAAAAAATTGCAAGTGGGTGTGACACAGGCCCTAAATTTCCTCCTTTGAGCAATTTATATGAACAAACTGCCCTAGTATTTTGAAACCTAACTAGTTTCATTGATTTAGTTGTATTTGTAGGATTGGGGTCAGAAAGAGAAAATGAAGAGTGGGTCGGCAGGTACCTCAGGTAGGAATATGTGACTACTTATAGCTAGGATCCAGTCACGTACTTAAGCGTATACATAGTCTAAATTCAGGTATATTTCCATTGCCTTAAAAAGCACTACTCAGATGCATAATGTTATGCTGACTCCATTACGCTGACTTTTCTTTTGGATTACAAATACACGTGCTCTCCATCTCTAGTGAAGGAGAAGTTCATAGAAGCCTACTGTGTAGCTTTAAGAGATCTTCATGGTCTGTATTTGCATGATTTAGCAGTGCAAGTGTGAGAATTTGTATTTATTTACAGTGTTGTCAGCCAAATACAGATTTTGAAAACTCTGTGCTTGATGTCATACATACAGCTTCTAGGTGTCAAAATCAAGTGTTTGATCCTAAGGCTCTTAAGTAGTACAGTCATTTTTCATAGTCTTTGAACTCATAACTTTCACTATCTTGGAAAATCATGCATTAGTGGTTATTTGAACAGAGATATACTGTTGTCCTGTGCAAGAAATAAGCTTACTAATTCATAAATTCAGTGTGAGCTCATTATTTCAGCCTTATGAAATCCGAACCAGAAGTAGTTCAATATAAAGATTAAAAGCTGATGTGTTAAGTTGGGAAAGTCATGTCAAGATGATAATTTTGCATAATTTGTGAGGAAAAGCATAGGACAATTTTTTTGTGTGTATGCATAAATGACCTTGTCCAATCTATCAAGTCACTTTTATTCACATGCGTTGAAGAAGGCACAATAAACTTTAAAGCTAGGTATGCACTAAACATATCGGCCAGCACTGGTAATGAGTATGAAAATGTCTGTGCCCTAACTGACTGTGGTACCAGTTGAAGTATCTAGGATAAATGCAGTTTATCTGGCAAAACTGTACTTTTACCAGTAGAGTTTTTTTGCTTCTTGTAGTAAAGAATACCAGTATTGTCCCACAATGGCAGAGCTTTCCTAACGAAGACATAACATCAATGAAGTCAAGGTCAGCATTTAAGGACCATGTTAAAGAAATAAAAAAATAGCATCATAGTCTGAGGTTTTGGGTACAAAAAGGGATGCTGAAATAACAGAGCTGAAGAGCTGAATGATTTGTTTTTCCTTTACCCACTGAGCATTTGCTGATATTAATATGTGGCGTTTCAAGTAACCTCTGTGTTATCCTGGAATAAGACTGTGTTATCTAGTAACAAGAAACTGGCTTTTCATTCAGAATGCATTGCTTCTTCTCATGTATATTTCCATTGTATCAAAACTATTCTTGAAATTGAATCTGACATCAGCTATAAAATGTATGTGACCTGTATAGTCTTCCCTCCTTTGGTAAGGTATATATAATAATTATATAACAAACTTCAAACAACAGGACACTGGAAAGGCTAATATGAAGTAATATTAATCTTACTGAAAGCATCTCAGTTATTTAGAACAGTCCCCACATCCTGTTTATATTCGAGTAAAAGTTAAGTAGAGAAATGTAAAACCAGTCCTGATAATTTATTTATATGAAGTAAAAGTGGCCGATTCTAGGGAAACTGGTTTCTGCC